>NW_024080884.1:2043439-2219814 GCF_003009895.1 Hyaena hyaena
ATGGAATACTACATGGCAATGAGAAAGAATGAAATCTGGCCATGTGTAGCAACGTGGATGGACCTTGAGGGTGTTATGCTGAGTGAAATAAGTCAGGCAGAGAAGGACAGCTACCATATGTTTGCACATTTAGGTGGATTAGGAGGGACTTAATGGAGGACCATGGGGGAGAAGAAGGGGAGAAATGGTGGGGGAAAGGGAGAGAGGCAAACCATGAGAGACTCTTGAATGCTGAGAACAAACTGAGGACTCATGGGTGTGGGGGGGGGAGGGGAGAGATGGGCATGCAGGAGGGCACTCGTGGGGATGAGCACCGGGTGTTAAATGGAAACCAACTTGACAATAAACTATTTTTTTTTTTTAAAAAGGTAAGTGTTTGCCCCATTAGTGTTTAACTCATGGAGATCAAATATTTGGGGTGAAGGATGTGCTGTCCATCCTCACTTGCTGTGCATAGAGAGAAAAACAGGCAGGTATGTGCTTTTAATGTTGCCTCAGAAAAGGAATTAACATTTTTAAGGAATAAAACTCTCAGAAAGTTCCAGATGAAAAATTTCCTACCATGATTCCAGCCATCTTCTAGCCCTCCTACCCCACATGAGGCTGCGCCAAACAGATGACCCGTTCAGGGGCAGATGCATTTAGGAAAGGAAAACACTTTACTTCCAAAGCATGCGGGGAGTCAGACATTAAAAAGACTGGCTTGTCAGACATAAAAACCTAACAAATACTCAAAGGATAAAATTGCAAATCAGCAAGGATATAAGGTTGTATTATTCTGTTTATGGTGGAAAACAACATTCTTACATGATTATCATATTTTCAAAAGTCATGATACATCTTTAGACATCAGCATAGCAAAAATAAACAAGAAATGCATTCTTTTGGGCATCCATAACCCAGTCAGGATCATCTGTTTTCATTTAACTCAGGTTGCAGGGTGGTCCCCCCTTTCTACTGTGGCATTGTGAACTGCTTAATCATTGGAAGAAAGGCAAATTGTCAGTTTTATTTTTCTGCAGGAGATGTGATATGGTGTGTGTGTGTGTGTGTGTGTGTGTGTGTGTGTGTGTTTGTTGAAGGGGTGGGATAAATACCCCACTGAACTTCATGCTACCCTTCATTCTTTATGCTACTTCAATGAGAGTCAGTAGCTGTCATTGGCCAAACTGAACCAGAAACCACAGGGGAGGGTGACTGGCTAATGCAGTCCTTCATCACTAGCCTCCCATGGGGCAGAGCAGGGTGGAGAGTGGATTTAGGGAGCAGATCCAGAACAGCCAGGAACACTTTCCTTTTGCAAACTCACTAAGAGGAAGAGTAGTCTCTGAAAGTGATGGAAATGGAAAAGGGGGAAAGTGGCAAAAAGATGGAAAAGGGTCTAGAGAGGTAGGAAGGGAGTCCGGGCAGAACAGCATTACAAAGGCTACAGGTGGGGAATTTCAAGGAGAATGGAGTAGCCGATGGCTTTGAATGCGATGCAGATCAAGTCGTAAGTAGCTGTTGGACTCAACGATGTGGACGTCATTGGTGACCTTCATTAGAGCGGTTTCAGGAGTAAGATGGAAACTGGCTTGCCCAGGCTGAAGAGTAGGAAATAGTCATAATGGGAAGGAGCTAGGGAGCCATTAGAGGGTCATGTCAGATGGAGGGATGTGTTATAGGTCCTATGTTATAGTTTCAGCACTAGCGAGACGGAGGATCAATTGCCTCCAAGTGGCTTCTGTTATTTTTTGCTGTGAAGCTGGAGGCTGGGTCATCCACTGCTAGTGAGGAAGGAGGTAGCAGAAGACAGACTTGAAGAGACCAGAGAAATTTGCACTAGTCTTGGAGGGGATCAGAAAGAGGAGCTCACTAGGGGACTGGGGTCAGTGCTGGGGTTGATAATGCCCCTTTGTTGGGGCCCCGCTCAGTAGGATTTTGCAATCTTGAGTCCCGTTCAGCCTGGAATAGGTATGTTGGCTATTATAGAAGGTAATGGAGTTGACAAAAGGTCAAGGAGCCACAGATGGTGGTAATATTGGCAAAAGACTAATGGAAGATATGAACCATAGGTCTTGGTTGGGTAAGGAAGGGAGCAAAGCCCAAAGGAGGCTTATTTGGGGGAAATGGAGGCATCAAGGTGGTCTTGATGAGGTAGAAGAAGAGAAGTATTCCTGATTATTGCTCACACTCATGGAGAGTTCACCAGGGCCCAGACACATTTACTTCTGGCAACATTCCTAAGAGTTATGTCCTATTGTCATCTTTATAGATAGAGAAATTGAAGCAGAAAACATATCAAGTTGCTCTAGGTCATACTCTTGGTCAATGGCAGGTCAGGGATTAGAACCTAGATGGTCTAACCCCAGAGGCTGTGCTCTTGAGAACCAGGCAAGGGATGAGGGCATAGAGGAATTTGTGGTCTGAGTATGGTATTCTGTGATTTAAGAGTTCAGCTCTGACTTGAACGGATGCTTACACACCTATGTTCATGGCAGCATTGTTCACAATAGACAAAAGGTGGAAACAATCCAAGTGTCTGTGAAAAGATGAACGGATGAACAAAATGTGGTATTTACACACAATGGAATACTGTTCAGCTATAAAAAATTAAGGATATCTGACATATGCGACCACATGGATGGCCCTTGAAAGCATTATGCTGAGTAAAATAATCCTGATACAGAAGGACAAATACCGTGTGATTCTGCTTATATGAGGTGCCTAGGATAGACAAACTTATAGAGACAGAAATCAGGATAGAGGTAACTGGGATTTGGGAGGATGGCATGTGGGAAGTTATTGTTTAGCGGGTACGGAGTTTTTGTTGGGGATGATAAAAAAAGTTTTGGTTATGGATAGAGGTGATGGTTACACAACATGGTGGATGTATTTAATGCCCCTGAATCATACATTTACATATGGCTGAACTTAGAAATATTATACATGTATATTTTACCACAACTAAAAAAAAAGATTTCTGTGGTGAACTACTTCTGGGTGATTACAACAAAAAGTCTGATTTAGAGGCGAGTTGCTGAGTGTAGACAGGAGGTAGAGATGGTTGGGGTTGAGATCAAGAAAGGGAGAGGCCAAGGGTTGAATGGGTCACCCGGTGGGAGCTCTGATCTTGCTATTTCTCTCTCCTCAGGGGGGCAGCACCGCGTCACCCGCAGGTTCAGTGCACTGAGTACATGGAGGCTACAAATCAGACTGGGATGATTCGCTTCCACTTCCGCCCCTTCTCCAAACTCCCCGAGGTGCAGATGCTGATCTTTGTGGCCTTCCTCATCATGTACCTGGTCAGCATCGGCGGCAACGGCTCCATTTCTCTCATCATCTGGATCAACCATTCCCTGCACACCCCCATGTACTTCTTCTTGGCCAGCTTGGCGGCTCTGGAGATCTGCTACTCCTCCACCATTGCCCCTCTGACTCTGGCCAGCGTCCTGTCCGCGGAGAGAGCCCTCATCTCCCTGTCTGGCTGTGGTGCCCAGATGTTCTTCTTCATCTTCCTGGGCAGCGCTGACTGCATTCTACTAGCTGTCATGGCCTATGACAGGTTTGTGGCCATCTGTCACCCTTTGCGTTACACCCTCATGATGAGCTGGCCGTTGTGCGTCCAGCTGGCCTTGGGGTCTCTGGTGCTGGGGTTCATCTTGGCCATGCAGCTGACTGTGCTCATCTTCCAACTCCCCTTCTGCCTCAGCAAGGAAATCAGCCTGTTCTATTGCGATGTCCTCCCTGTACTGAGACTGGCCTGTGCAGATACCTGGGTCCACGAGGCCATTCTGTTTGTGGTCAGCCTCACCGTCCTCACCATCCCCTTCCTGCTTATCGCCCTCTCCTACGTCTTCATCGTGGCCGCCATCTTGAAGATCCGCTCCGCAGAGGGGAGGCGCAGGGCCTTCTCCACCTGCTCCTCCCACCTGACTGTGGTCCTGCTCCAGTACGGGTGTGGAAGCCTCGTCTACTTGTGCCCCAGCTCCAAGTACTCTCCAGAGAGGGGCCAGGTGGTGTCTGTGGTTTACACATTCATCACCCCGGTGCTGAACCCCTTGATCTACAGCATGAGAAACAGAGAGCTTAAGGATGCTTTGAAGAAAACAATGATGAGGCTCCTGTTGTCCTAAACCCAGTGAACGCTCCAGACAACATTGCTGGGAAGGAACCAATGAGTATGTCTTCTGAAAGACGAGGAGATGGGGGCTAAGAGGTCGTTGGTTTTATACAGTTACTTCTTCCTGGTTATATTATTTTTGAAAAGTACTTTTTCTTTTCTCAGCCTTGGATCCTTCATCTCTAAAATGGGGATTAAAATGCCCACCAGACTTAAATTCTGGGGTCGTTTTGGATGTAATGAGATTCATTAAGTGAAAATACATGGTGACTTTTAAAGGGAGATACAGGTGCCTGGGTGGCTCAGTTGGTTAAGCGTCTGACTTCCACTCAGGTCATGTTCAGGTCATGATCTCATGGTTTTTGGGTTCGAGCCCCGCATCAGGCTCTGTGCTGACAGCTCAGAGCCTGGAGTCTGCTTCGGATTCTGTGTCTTCTCTCTCTACTTCTTCCCTGCTCATGCTCTGTCTCTCTCTGGCTGTCAAAAATAAATAAATGTTAAAAAAACTGTTTTTTAAAAGATAAAGGGAAATACAGCAGGAATGTTGTTATTACTTATCCTCACCATTACACATAAAGTCTGTGTCTGGTTCCCAAGTTCTTGGCGGGGGTAAGAGCCAAGAAAAGGATGCACATCAAACCGGGACCATCAGAACCACGCTCTCCTGATTCCAGCAGTGCAAATGCTGAGTTGATGCCTTGTTGAATTCTCTTTCATCCTCAATTCTCTTCCAGGGAAAGGCGACGGGGAAAGCCCTGGAGTTTAAAGGTTGTGTTTCTTATTTCTGACCTTTATACCCAGAGCGGATCTGTCTCCATCTCAATCTCTGACTCTGCATTAGTTCTTCGTCTGCGTCTAACTCACTCTCCTCGTGCCCATAGGGTCTCCTCCCGCTGTTTTCTTTCAGACACACACACACACACACACACACACACACTCACACATTCACCCATCTCACATTTCTATCCTTCGCTAGTTTCTATGTACCCCCCCCCCCCCCGCCCCACGCCAGCCTGCACACCACCCATGAGGGTGGAGACCTCATGAACAGGATTAGACTTTTATAAAAGAGAGAGACCCCACAGAGGTCCCTGGCCCCGTCCGCCATGTGAGGATACAAGAAATCTGACTTGGAAGAGGTTCCTCAGCCACCATTGACCTCAGACTTCCAGCCTGCAGAATTCTGAGAAATAAATTTCTGTTGTTTATAAAGCCCCCCAGTCTGTGTACTTTGTTATGGCAGCCTGGCAGCCTGCATGGAGGGAGACACGGACAAAGACACTAAGTATACACAATATGCCCAAATGAGCAAGCAGGGGAGGGGCACAGAGAGAAAGAGAGAGATAGAGAGAGAGAGAGGGAGAGAGAGAATCTTAAGCAGTTCCATGCTCAGTGCAGAGCTCAACTTGGGGCTCCATCCCACAACCCTGGGATCATAACCTGAGCCGAAGTCAAGAGTTGGGTTCTAACCGACTGAGCCACCCAGGAGCCCCAGAAAGATTACTTTTTAAATTGAGCCTCTCTGAGTAGGAGAGGGGTAATGGTCCAGATCTGGATTCAGGCAGAGCAAAGCTAGTTCTGTGAAGACAAACGCTGGCTGGACACAATGAGGGAAAGGGACGCTAACGTGGCTGTGAGCAGGAGAGCCATTGTTTCAGAAAGATCCCTGTCTCAGGGTAATGGTGTCAGAGCACAGACGGTGTATTGTCTTTTTGTGGGGTGAGAGAAGCTCATTTATTCCTCTACTTGTTGAAGAGAGAGTGATTTATTGGGGCGCTGGGCTGGCTCAGATGGGGGAGCATGCAACTCTTGATCTTAGGTTGTGAGTTCAAGCCCCCTGTTGGGTGTGGAGCTTACTTAAAAAAATAGTGAATGATTTCTTCATTCAACAACATTTAAGAAGACAGTAAACAACTATTTATTGAACTCTATGTACCTACCAGTGGTAGGTGGAGCAAGAAATGGAAAGGTAAGAGGCAGCTCCTGCCTTGAAAGAAGTTACGTCTAGTGACATTTAAGAACACCAGTCGGGGCACCTGGGTGGCTCAGTCAGTTAAGTGTCCAATTCTTGATTTTGGCTCAGGTCGTGATCACACAGTTTGTGGGATCAAGTCTCGCACTGGGCTCCAAACTGACAGTGTGGAGCCTGCTTGGGATTCTCTCTCTGCCCTTCCCCTCCCAAAATAAATAAATAAACTTAAAAAAAAAAAAAAGAACACAAAACATGATAGCCCAAGGGCAAGTGATACCACGCTATGAGCTTCTGGAGGAGGGACAGCGAAGGGAATCAAGGCAAGTTTGACGAGGCAGGTGGCATTTGACCTTCACCGTGCAGGTGTCCAGACCTGTGTGCAAAGAGGAACAGGGCAGGCATTTCTGAAGGGGGAAATTGTTAGAAGGACAAAGAATGAGCTCTTTGTGTCTCTGTTTCCTTATCTGGAAAGGCATAAAAAGTCTGCTACATTTTCTTTCATTTTTTTTTCTGAAAATTTATCACAGGCTTAAAAGGCAGAGGCCATGAGCCGAAATTCACATTACAAGGAGCTTCCTTCTTCAAAGGAAGACGGGAACCCAAAAGGACCTTGTTTGGTTCACTTACAGACACTCGCCTTGTTGAATAATAGGTGTTTGGGGGAAATGAACTTTATATGGTCAAACAAGTGTGAAGATGACTGTGCCTATCAAACCTCAACTCCTATCAAACCTCAACCCATTACTGCAGGTTCACTCAGTGCCTATAATGTGCAAATGTGCAGTCATGCTTCTAAGGTGAGGGATGTGTTTCTTTATGCTTTCCAAGCTCTGTCACCACTAAATTCCTCTATTCCTTGGAGTATCTTATGAAACCTTTTATCCTGTTGAACCTACGTTGGAAGAAGCCGCCTTAGCTGATGCTGACTCAGTACGAAGGGTGTTTCACTAGTGATGGTAATATTCCAGGCACTTTTCAATTCCCCATCATGCTTCTTGAGAAAACAAGGATAGTTATCCCATGTTAATGGGCTTCTTTTCAAGTGATTGCAGAAGGAAATTAATGATTGCCGTATATTAGCCCATGTATCGTCATAAACCCCAGGTGACTGGTGTTATTTTTATCTCTGCTTACAGATAAGGAAACTGACACACAGGGAATTTAAGTAACGTGTTCAAGGTCACACAGGCAGGACGGGCAGAACGTGGGGCTTGAAATGGATGGTGTGGTTTCAAAGTCCACGCACAAAACTGCTCTCCCAGCATGCCATCTCTGTACTATGGTAGCTTGGGGAGATCCCTTCATTTTTCTGTACTTAATCTCGTAATAAATGAGAGGAATAATATCTACTCTACTTCCCTGAATTATTGTGAGATCTTGGGGGGTGGTGGAGAAAAGCTATAAAAGTACAATGAAAGATTCAGCGTGGTTAGTCTAATATCCAAATGGAGGAGCACTGGGCTGACTCAGTCGGTAGAGCATGGAACTCTTGATCTCAGGGTTGTGAATTCAAGCTCCATATTGGACACAGAGCCAGTTTAAAAAAAAAAAAAATCAAATGGAGAGATATACTAGATGGCTCATTTTTTAAGTTACATTTTACTTTTTAATTTTATTTATATTTTTAAAAGATTATTTATTTTTGAGAGACAGCACGAGCAGGGGAGGGGCAGAGAGACAGGGAGACACAGAATCTGAAGCAGAGCCCAGGCTCCCGGCTCGACGTGGGGCTAGACGCGGGGCTCGAACTCACAAGCCATGAGATCATGATCTGAGCCCAAGTCCGCTACTTAACCGACTGAGCCACCCAGGTGCCTCAGTTATAAGCATTTTAAAGCCATAATTTTTCAGTTGCCTTACACCTATGCTCCACTGTGTTTATTCTATTGTTCTTTTTAAAAAAATGTTTATTTTGAGAGAGAGAAAGGGAGAGAGCATGAGGGGAGTAGGGGCAAAGAGAGAGGGAGAGAGAGAGAACCCTAAGCAGGCTCCGTGCTGTCAGCATAAAGCCCGATTCGGGACTCGAACTCATGAGCTGTGATCAAGAGTTGGATGCTTAACCGACTGAGCCACCCAGGAGCCCCAAAACAGGCCTTCTGCCGCTCAAAGTTAACAGCAGGCCTCTGTGGGGGAGGCTTCTTTCACCAAGCTCTTCTTAGTAGCACTTTGTACTTTAGGGTTCTAGGGATCGAAGAGTTTGTATAAACAGAAAAACAAATGTATAAGGTTCAGATTGTTTACATTGTCAAATCAGAGGCATAGGTAAATGGCACATGGAGGTTCGCACTGTGAAAACGTGTGAACAATGTGATGGAAGACATCTTTGTGAATAAAACACAAAGGTTTTGGGGCGCCTGGGTGGCTTAGTCGGTTAAACGTCCGACTTTCGCTTAGGTCATGATCTCGCGGTTCGTGGGTTTGGGCCCCGCGTCGGGCTCTGTGCTGACTGCCGGCTCAGAGCCTGGAGCCTATTTCAGAGTCTGTGTCTCCCTCTCTCTCTGGCCCTCCCCTGTTCATGCTGTCTCTCTCTCTCTCTCTCTCTCGCCTAGAAATAAATAAAAATATAAAAAATAAAATAAAATAAAATAAAACACAAAGGTTTTATTTTATTTATTTATTCTTTTTTTTACAGTTATTTATTTTTGAGAGACAGAGACAAGACAGAGCACAAGCAAGGGAGGGGCAGAGAGAGAGGGAGACACAGAATCTGAAACAGGCTCCAGGCTCCGAGCTGTCAGCAGAGCCCGATGTGGGGCTCGAACTCACAGACCGTGAGATCATGGCCTGAGCATTTGCATTCCACCTACCTCATAGTAGCCCTGGAACGTGAATAATATTGGTTTGTTGCTTTTAAGCTCCTGGTCTAGCCAGGGACACAGATGGGTAAGCAGCTAGGTACAAGGCAACACAGGGTGTGCTTTATCTATTTAAGTTTATTTGAGAGAGTGTGCATGTGTGAATGGGGGAAGGGCAGAGAGAAAGAGAGGGAGGGAGGGAGAGAGAGAATTCCAAGCAGGCTCTGCACTGCCAAGGGGTCACCTAAGTGAACCAGAAGTTTAGGTCTTGAAGGGGGAGGATGGATCCGTTAGACATGAAAAGGATTAAGGGCCTATTAGGCAGAGGTAGGTGGGAAATCCTTGGCGCATCTGGCTCAGAGAAGAGGTGGGCGTTTGGTGAGGCTGATGAGGGGCTGTGTGTGTCATGGAGCTCAGGGTCCAGGGCTCAGGCCTCATGAGAGTTTTAAAGAAAGCTTGACATCTTTAACCTTCAAGGGGAAGCCATGACAAAAGAAGTCTGCTGATGTTTTTTCTCTTGGCTTCCTGGATTCCAGCTGGAGTTAAGACGGCTTTCTGCACTATTTTCAATATTTTAAAAAGTTTAAGGGAAATGATACAGTCATTTCTGTTATGGCCCCCTAGGCTAACCGAAAGGTTATTATATTTTTTCTTCTTGGAAATAACTCATAGGAAGTGTCTTTTTGTTTTCCCAGTTTTATTGAGATATAATTCACATGTGACATGGTATTAAAGGTTACAGTGTGACTTGATATATATATAAACAGACAGCAAAATGATCGCCACGGTAAGTTATCATCTATCACCTCACATAGTTACAAATTTTTTTTTCCGTAATGAGATCTTTTAAGCCTACCATCTTAGCGACTTTCAAACGCACAGTACATTCTTGATAACTCTAGTCACCATGTTCTACGTTATGTCCCCCAGGACTTATAACTGGAAGTTTGTATCTTTTGACCTCCTCCACCATTTTGCCTCCCTTCACCCCTCTGGCAACTACCACTGTTCTCTGAATCTATGAGTCTGAAGAATCCAAATTTCTGATTCCCCAGTAAATATATTTTGTTAAGGATATGGAATTTTTTCAAACAGGAAATCCACGAAAGCAAACAAAGCCTAGAGGATACTCTTGATCTTGAAGAGGTTGGGAACCACGCGTTTTGATCAGCCCCCTTATTTCACAGATGAGAAAATAGGTCGTGTGGTGTTAAGTGTTAAGTTCGGTAGCAGCAATTCTGCCTACAACTCAGGCCCCCGTCTATGTGTCAGGAATCATTCTCCAGCCCCATAGCAACTCTCTCTTCATGGAAAGCCCATCTAGTGAAGGACACATTACATTTCTCAAATGTCTGAACAAAGGCAAGGAGCAATACACAGTGGTGGAAATTATAGGGAGGGAAATTTTTGTTTTGTAGAGCAAGAAAATAAAAAAAAATTTTTAAATCAGTTGAAACTGTTTAAAGGGAAGATACTTCCTTGAGAGTGTCTAGAAAAATTGTGAAACAATCAAAATGGAAAAAAAAAAAAGATTACTGAGTGTCAGATGGTGTGGTAGGCCATTCTGGATTATCTGCATTTATTTATTTATGTTTATTTATTTTGAGAGACAGAGCACAAGTGGGGGAGGGGCAGAGAGAAGGGGAGAGGATCTGAAGTGGGCTCTGTGCTGACAGCAGAGAGCCCAATGTGGTGGGGCAAGAATACGGAAGCTTCATGAATTTGCGTGTCATCCTTGCTCAGGGGCCATGCTAATCTCTGTATCTTTCCAATCTTAGTACATGTGCTGCTCAAATGAGCACTGGGTTATCTGTTTTTATCAATGGTCTGGCCTCCTATGGTCTTGTGACTATTTTACAATTCTGTAAATTGAAGAAAACTGCCAGTAAGGCAAATAGTTCTTGTCCACAGAGATAGAAATAAAATCTTTCTGATCGAGGTGCCATTGACCTCCTCCCACCCCCAGAAGCCGGTTTTGCATTTCACATGTTCATTTCAGCATTCCTGATTGCCTGTCTTTTAAGTGTCTGTTTTTGGGGTCCTTCTGTGGACAGGTTACTGAAACTTTACTCGTTCCCTCATTAATTAATGAGTCAAATAAAATCTTTGATGTGTGTTCACTCTGTAGTTGAGTCATGATTTTAAAAAAAATTTTTTTTAACGTTTTATTTGTTTCTAGGAGAGAGAGAGAGAGAGAGAGAGAGAGAGCGTGAGCAGGGGAGGGTCAGAGAGAGAGGGAGTCACAGACTCTGAAACAGGCTCCAGGCTCAGAGCTGGCAGTCAGCACAGAGCCCGACGTGGGGCTCGAACCCACGAACCGCGAGATCATGACCTAAGCGAAAGTCGGACGCTTAACCGACTAAGCCACTCAGGCGCCCCATGATTTTTTTCTTTTTGAAAACAATTCTCTTTAACTAGGTCTTGGATGTTCCATCCCTGGATGTGTTCAGGCAGGAGGTGTATGGCCATCCTTGATTCTTATTCCAGACTCCTGTGGTTCTTTCCAGACTTTAATGTAAAGAGTTGTTCACATCTCTGTTTCCCTCAGGCGACTCTTTTCCTGAGACGCGGGACCCAGCTAATCTGTGCGCCCTAATAAAAATTTGTTAAGGGAAGGGGAGATAAGGTGCGCGATTTACTCACCTTTTCCCACTTATGGCCACCAGGGGGCGCAGAAGCCATCCTTTACTAACGTAGGGAACCCACCTAGGGAACGCCCGGGGTGGAAGGAAGTGTAGCCCCAAGGGAGGATCAGGGATGGGAATCGGAGTTCATCCAGCCCGACCGCTTTGAGACCATATCTTTATGGGAGGCGATGAAGTCAGCCTGGAGCACGCACTGAGATCGCAGAAGAGGGCAAAGTTCTGTTAAAATTACGAAAATATTTACAGCCTTTTAGCCTGAATACATAAAGCACATTCTTGTCGTGACGTGAGAATTCAGTCCTCGAAAGGCCAGCCCCACTTACCGAGCGCCGCCCTCTGCTGGGTAGGTCACTGGCTCCCAAGGAGGAAGACGAACCGGGAAGAGGGAAGAAAGGGTGGGGAGAGGCGGCGCAAAGACCCCGCCCACCTTTCCGGCCGACCTATCCCACCCGGGAGTCTACACCGCGTAGGAACCGAGCCGGCTTCAGCTTTGCAAATAGATCTCCATACAGCCGTCTCCATCTTATCACCCCGGCTCTTTGCGGTGCGAACCAGCCCCCGCCGGAAACGGAGTCCCCTAGCGAAGCCGCGACTCCCGGAGTCGTACAGATGATTAGCGGCAGGTGCCGACTCCAACGCTGGACTGCTCCCGTTTCTCGGAGGGGTCGCGATGGCCACCAGCGTCAAATCCAAAGTCTTTCGCTCCCGCCCCGTCGCGCCCCCAGCGGCACCCCGCAGTCCCCGGGACTGCCAGCTCCGTCCGTCGGAGCGCCCTTCCGAGGGGGGCGGGCCTGACCCTCCCTCCCACCTGCTAGGCGCACAGCGCGTCGCCAGAGTCCTCCGTCCCCAGATCAGCGTGCGGCCGTGAGCGGCCGTCCGGCGGAGAGGAGGGGCTCTCCCAGGGGCCGCCCTTCTCCCCCGCCCCACCCCCTCCCCCCGCCCCAGCCCGCGCCGGGGCCGCCGGGGCGGAGGGCCCTTTAAGGAGGAGCGCGGGGCGCGGCGCAGGTGAGGGGCGGGCCCGCCTGGCGGATCTGCGCTGCGCGCCGGCGCCCGCCCGGGAGCCGGATTTGGAGCGCGCGGCGCCGGCGGGGCCGCAGGGGGCGGCGCGGCGGAGCCTCCCGTGGCCTTGGACGCTCCTCCTAGCCCGCGGCCGCCGCCCGCCTCCGCCTGCGCCTCCAGCTCCTTCGGCCCGGCCGGCCGGCCGCCACTTCCGGCCGCTCACCTGGGACGCGCTCACCTGGGACGCGCTCACCTGGGACGCGCTCACCTGCCTCCGGGCGCCTGGGCAGCAGGATGAAGGACCGGCTGGAGCAGCTGAAGGCCGTGAGTCCCGCCGCCCCCGGGGACTGTCGGGCCGGGGCAGCCGCTGCGCAGGAGAGGGCCTTTCCTTTGCTCCCCAAATCCGGGCTAGGGAGGGGCGGATCCCCGCGCCAGGCCTGCGCCCCTGGAGTTCCAGCCGCATCCGCGCCCCCTCCGCACCTCCTCGCCCCCTCTTCGGAGTCATGTGCCGGTGATTCATCCCTGGGCTGCGATTTCCTTGGATGCCTCCTTCCCTCCCCCCCCAAGCTGGACAGTGTCAGTCCAGAGGTGGGGGCTGCTTGAGCCCAGAGGGGTTCTCTGTGAGGTCAGGGGTCACCTCCACCGGCCTGCTGCCTGGCACTGTGCCCAGGATCAGCCGCCTCCTACCCACCCCTTGTCTCCCTTCGGGGTGGGGGTGGGGGCGCCGAGTCCGGCTGCCCCTCCCCCAGGACCTGCTCAGAGCTCCTGGGTGACCTCTTGAGCTGTGAGCTGGTCACGTGCCAGGATGGGCCCAGCACCTCACCATCCCGAGGTCTATAATTATTAATTTCTCCTTCATCCCCCGGGCAGCTGTGGTCAGGGGCAAAGGATCTGAATGAAGGTAGACTGCTTCCAGCCCAGCCGCACAAAAGCTGTAAAACCTCCAGCTACTTAGTCTTTTGAGACTGTGTTTCCTTATCTGTCAAATGGGGATGATCATCCCTTGGAGATTTGTTATGAGATCAAATGACATAATGGGAATTGATACAGAGAATGGTTAAAGCGTGGGCTTTTTGAGTCATTGACTCACTCAACAAATAATTACTGAGTACATTCTATGGGGCAGGGCCAGTGCTAAGCCCTGGGGATTGCTGAGACACAGACTCTGTCTCTATGGAATTTTAAAATGTAGCCTTTGATAGATACAAAGCAGTCTCTCTTCCTGGGAGCTTGTGAGAAGCATGAAGCTTCGCCCCAGCCTGCACCTACAAAATCAGTCTGATTGCTCTCCAGTCTCCCCAGGGGATGCAGGAACGCATGGATGTTTGGGAAGCATGGGGATGGATAGAACGCGGGTTGCCTCTTGGCTGCACCGCTTACTGGCTGTCCCTCCACCTCTGAGCCCAAGTTTTTTTTTTTTTTTTTTTTTAATTCCTACGAGAGAGAGAGAGAGAGAGAGAGAGAGAGAGAGAGAGAGACAGTGTGAGCAGGGGAGGGTCAGAGAGAGAGGGAGTCACAGACTCTGAAACAGGCTCCAGGCTCTGAGCTGGCAGCACAGAGCCCTACGCGGGGCTCGAACCCACGAACCGCGAGATCATGACCTAAGCAAAAGTCGGACGCTTAACCGACTAAGCCACCCAGGCGCCCCTCTGAGCCTAAGTTTTGACGTCTGTGAAGTGCGTGGTTGTGAGGACTAAAAGCAAGGGAGCACACGGAGTTCTTTGCAAGATGCAGGGCACGTGTAGGATTAATAGCTGGTTAAATACTCTGCCGATGGCTGTAAAAGCTCTTTGGGCAGAAATACAGGTCTGGTACAGGCACTGCTGCTGAGATGCTGTGACAGTCGCTTTTCTTTCTCTTGCCTTATCCTGGGTAAGACCTTTGACCTGCTCTGGGTCATAACGCTCCAGAGGAGGTGACGGTGATGGGGAAGTTGAGAGAAGAAAGAGGGCAGCTGCAGATGTGGGGGGGGGGAGCCTCCCCGCCTCCTGCTTTCTCTATGTCATCAGAGCTTCATAACATCCCCTTTACGGACAGGGCAGATTTTTATTGCCCCTATTGTTTTTTTTTTTTTTTTTTTTTTATACAAGAGGCAAGTAGAGCTCAGCTTGGGTAGGAGGGGTGTTGCAGGTCCCAGAGCTGGTCATGGGCACAGCCCGATGGGGAACCCAGTCTCCTGATGCTGTCCACTGTACTCCTTCCCTGAGGCTTGCTGGTTGGGGAGGCAGAAAGGAAAGAGGAACGTGGTTTTGAAGATCTTTCTGTATCAGCCAGCACATCCAGCAATCACAAAACAGTGCGGAACTGAACAGCAGGCGCAGGCGACTCCCTTCCTTGTGTTAGGAAATCCATTTCCAGAGGAAGATAGCCCACAGCCCCTTTCGAACCCACTGTCAACAAATAGCAAAGAGCCTTGAGTTCAGAGCATCAGTTCAGTTTGCCAGGAAAGCCAAGCAAGTCCCTTGGCTTCCTCAAGCCTCAGTATTGCCCTCCGGGCAGGGCTTTGCCTCTGGGGGAGGGGAAAGCCACTCTGGAGACTGGGCACTTGTGGGCTGCTGTTCTGAAATCACAGGTTTTGGAGCAGGGACATGGCTGGTGGTGCCCAGCAAAGGGGACCAGGCTACAGGTTCAGAGGTTCTGATGGTTGCCTTGTTTGCCACTTTGTACCCTTTACCTCTCTGCTTCTCCCTTCCCCTTTTGTAAAACAAGAAGTTTGGTTTATCTCAGAAGCCCCTTCTGGCAATACTGATGTTTTCCACATAGACCATTGTTAAAGTTTGTATGGGTTTTGGTTTCTAGTCAACCCTCCCCCCCCCCCCGCCCCCCCAGTCTCCCTCCAGGAGAGGGATGCCTTCACTGCAACAAGATAACCATCTCTGATTACTTTCATCAGTGAAAGACATTGGTTACCCTGTTCAAGAAGCCAGTTTCACACTGAGCAGCCTGTGTAATCTCCTCTGTGGCATCTTTCTAAAGCTTTGGGGGAGGTGAGGTGTGCAGGAGATTAGCCTTCCTCTGCTTGGATACCAGGAGTAGATGTGAAGTTGATGGGTAGAAATAAGGACTCTACACGAAAGCATTCTCAGTAGTCAGAGCTGCCCAGGGACGAACTGGGCTGGCCAGACAGGTCGGGAACCCTCAAGCCTGGGGCGAGGCAGGAAGCTTGTGGGGTGTCGAATGTTCTAGGAATTTGAGCGGCTCTTTGAGGGTGGAGAGGCCAACAAAGAGTTTTCAGGCCCTCATCCACCTTGAGGATGTGTGGTTCTCTAAAATGCTTTGTTGTGTGTGTGTGTGTGTGAGCCTGTGTTAGGCTCTGTGAAGCTCTTGGGTTTCTAGGACCGGGGTCTCAGAGCTGCACCTGTAAAGTGGGTCATCGTATCTTCCCCATAGGGCTGTTGTGGAGGTCAAATGAAATAATCCAAGATAACAATCCACCATTGTGCATGCGCGTTCCCCAACTTGACCTGCCGGGAGCAGCATCCACACTGAAGGCACATACCTTCCCAAGGCCATGGTCTTGCATGACTCATCTCTTGCATTGCTCTTCCTGGTAGGCTTCCTCAACAGTCTACTTCTTTAGGGAGTAGGACAGGCTTGCCAGGAATGCACAGTGTCTACCCCCGGCCCGTGTCACAAGCTGATTTCTTACTAGCTGAACTTTGGATCTACTGAGTCCCCACAGTTCCCATCCAGGGACCTCTTGCCTGGCTCTCTTCTTTTTCTTTTTTTAATTTTTTAATGTTTTTTATTTATTTCTGAGAGAGAGAGAGAGAGAGAGGCAGTGTGAACAGGGGAGGGTCAGAGAGAGGGAGACACAGAATCTGAAGTAGGCTTCAGGCTCCGAGCTGTCAGCACAGAGCCCGACGCGGGGCTCGAACCCACAAACCGTGAGATCATGACCTGAGCCGAAGTCGGACGCTCAACCAACTGAGCCACGCAGGCATCCCGCCTCGTTCTCTTTTCATTCAGCAAATGTTTACAGAGCACCTACTATGGCCTAAGCCCTGCGATAGGTGCAGGGTTATAATGGTGATTACCAGGTGATTACCTGGATGGTAGAAGTTCACAGTCACATAGGGAGATACACAAGAAGCAGAAAGTGATGATACTGTGTGGGAAGACCTTGTCGCCTGGGGACGAGATGCTAGGGAGTGCAGGGTGTTGCCTAGAAGTGATACTTGAGCTCAGGTCTTGTTAAGATCAAGTCCAATCTCTTCAAGGCACATAGAGTCTCCTGAGAGGCAAGGATCCTGGATTTTCTCAGCCACTCTCTCAGTGGTGAGTGCCCCACGAATTCACCACGATCAGTGCTTTTGGACTTGCATGCACTGGGGCACACTCATCCTCCTCCTTCCTGACTTCTTCCTGCTGGAGAGCACGCTAGGCAGAATTATTACATGAGGTTCTGGTCTTGAAGGGTAAATGATCATGTATGAAAAAACTCGCCAATTAAAGGTAGATAATGATAGCAGAGAAGCCAGTGATGTAGGGAAAAGAGGTCAAGAAAGCTGGACCCTCTGGGGTTGGTCTACAGAGGACTGTAAAGAACGTGGGGTACACCGGCCCCTACAAGGCAAGTGCTAATAGGGATGCACTAATGAAATCAACTACCCGGGACTCTAAAAGTCTAAAAGACTTTTTATTCGTTCTGTTCTGTCTTGTGTCTTGCTGCCTCTTGAAGGGCTCCTTGGCCTCCTGCTGCATTTGACGGTCCGGATCTCTGTGGGATCAGAGGTCCTGATGTTAACCGTTAAAGTATAACCTCCTCGGAATCATGGGGCTGTACTTCTCCTTTAAAGCTTAATTCGTTTAATACATAGATATTGACATTTAATACATAGATATTGAGCCCCTGTCGGGTGCCAGGTGCTTTGGATCCTAACCAAATCTTAACATCCTGACTTGAGAATCTCTTCATTGAGATTCTACTTAAGAACCGTTTCATTGAGATTCTGTACTTTAGTGATAAGATTTCTCACTGGTCTGTGATTTCTTCCTGGGAGGGTTGGCCCCCACCCCCACGGGAGAGCGATTTAGGTGGAGCAGACTGGGAGGCCGGGCTAAGATGAGTAACAGGGGATTGAGCAGGGATTATGGACTCATCAGGCCGAGGCCAGAAGAGAAACCGCTTGGATGAGGGAAGGGGATTAGTTTTATTTTTGTTCCTGTCAGTGAGGGGGAGGCCGGGGCCTGGCAGAAGCCGGGGCACCCTCTCTCCCTTCCCCTACTGTCAGAATTCCTACCCATCTTCCAAAACGCATTCTTTCCCCTTACCCTCCCTTATTGCCTCCTAGAATATTCTCCCTCCGTTCCAGCTGCCCATCAGGGGCCGAATATCACCTTGCAGCAAATACCTTTCTCCTATTAGGCCTGTGGGGTTTCTGTCACCATGGAGTAGGCTTGATACCACCTTCCTTTGTTTTTTCAAGAGTTGGACTCTTTGCCTCCTAAGTCCTATTGTCCTTAAGGTTGATGCTTCTGGGGGCGCCTGGCTGGCTCAGTCTGTAAAGCGTGCGACTCTTGATCTCTGGGTTTTGAGTTCAAGCCTCACATTGGGTGTAGAGGTTACCTAAAAATAAAATCTTAAGCAAAAAAAAAAAAGCGTGATGGTTCTGTTCCTTGTTGTCACTGTGTCATCAACTGCAGTACAATTGATCATTTATTGAGCAGCTACGTACTATTTGATGGGTCTTGTGTTAGGTGCCCTCCATACGTTGTCTCTAATCCTTGCAACCATGCAAGGGAAGGTGGCATTTTACATTATTCCCATTTCACAGGTAAGGAAATTGAGGCTCAGATTTGATGGAGATCCCCAGCGGGGAAAAGCTGGGATCAAGATTGAACATGTCTGTTTTGTTTTTTGTTTTTATCTCCCTGCACTTTGTTTGATCATCTGCCCATCTGCACTGCATACTCCTTGATGTAGTGGCAGAAAGGATATTCCTCTGGGGCCCCAGTGCCTAGCGTTCCGCATGGTAGCTATTTACTAAATGTTTATCTGACTGGTTATTGACTAATCGACAGCTTGGCCCCTCCACATCCCTTGCTCATCGTTAGGACTCACTCTTCTCTCTCGATTCCCTGTGGGGTGGAGATGGGCAGCGTTTACTCAGGGAGCCCGTGAATTTGCTAATGAAGCCAGAGGTCACTGGTTCCATCCTCAAGGACAAGGGCGGATGAATTCCAAGGCTCCTAGCTATTCCTAAACCCTCATGGCGGTCGCCCCATTCAGAAAGACAATGAAGGAGAAGGTGTGGATGTCATGGTGAAAAGCTAACGACCCCATTTTTCCTCTGGAAAAATTTAATACTTTTTTTTTTTTTTAATTTTTAATTTTATTTTTTTTGAGAGAGAGAAAGTGTGAGAGCAGGGGAGGGGCAGAGAGAGAGAAAGGGAGAGAGAGAATCCCAGGCAGGATCCATGCTGTCAGCACAGAGCCCGACACGGGGCTTGAACTCACAAACAATGACATTATGACCTGAGCCAAAATCAAGAGCTGGACACCTAACTGACTGAGACACCCAGTTTCTCAACAAATCTTACATGTTTCTCAACACTCCACCACAGGGAAGCCTCCAGACCCTGAGCTGACTGCATTTGCCATCCCACGAACTTTGTATCTTCATGACAGCAGGGGCCCAGGGTTTCAGGGGCCGTCTGCCTGGTTGTTGTCTGCTGTGTGAGGGAGCACAGACCATGCAGGCCTCTTTCCCCTTGGACTTCCCACCGCCCAGCCCACAGCGGAGAGAGCCACACACCACACTGTCCACTGAATGAATGGGCACGTTCTGCAGACGAGCTTACTTGGGGAGCCTCTAATCCTTGAGGGGCCTTACCTGCAGCCGCTTTAATATCCGGCCTCTGCAGCTTCCTGCCCTGACCAGTCTCCACGGTCAGGTCAGCCTGTTTTCTGGCATTGGGCCATTTCCATGGCAACCTCCCCCTGGCGGGAAGGCCGTCAGGACAGTTCAACCTAAGGACATCAGTGGAATGCATGCTTTTAATTTGGACGAATGTTAGACTTACAGAAAAGTCACCAAGGCACCACAGGGAGTCCCTGCCCACCCCCACCTGGTTTCCTCCCTTCTTGACCCCTTCCATTATAATGGTACGTTTGTCAAAACCGAGGGACCGATGTTGGCACGTTACTCTTCTCTCAACTCCGGACTTGATTTCGATTCCACTCATTTCCCCGTGAACGGCCCTTTCTCTGACCTGGGGTCCAATCCCGGACACCACATCGCAGTTAGGTGTCGTGCTGTCTTAGCCTGCCCTGGCCTGTGTCGGTTCCCCAGGCTTTCCTCATTTCCATGGCCTTGTCCGTTCGTTCAGCTCTTGTGTTTTCATGCTTCGGAAGTGTGTTTCCAGTGGCCGGCACTGCCCCTGGCGAGCGGTAGGTGTGGGAGGCATTGCTCCTCAGTGGTTGACAGCAAGGGCTCAGCAGCCTGCTGCCCGGGCTCTGCCACTCCGGCTCTGGCAGTCACCATCTGCACCATCTCGGGCAGGGTGCTTGATGTCTTTATGCCTTAATTTTCTCAGCTGTAAGACGCGGAGGGTCCCCAGAAGATTGTAGAGATTAAATGGTATATATAAAGTGCATGCCCTAGGAGAATCCTCAGCCCCTGTGGATAACGTCAGTAGATGTTACCTAATAAATAGTGAAGTGTTTTCTAGAAGGATCATGATGGGAGGGGGCTTGTGGCACAGGGGCTGGGGCTGAGTAGAGAAGAAGAGGTTATTAGTTCTTCGTGCTGCATCCCTGAGAACTGGGGGCTGTGGGTGTTGAGCCAGGGGGTGGGGTGGGGAGGGAGAGGAAGTCAGAAAAGAGCCAAGAAAGCTGGAGTAGGGGAGGAAGAATGTCCCAGAAAGAAATCATGAGCCAATGCGAAGCCTCATCACTAAAGAACGGAATCGCAATGGACTCTCCAGGAGGAAGCAGAAGATACTCTTTCAATGTCTTTGGCTCCTGGGATGAGAGAGAAAGGAGGAGAAAGATGTGGTCTTCTTATTCCAGTGGCCTTCCCGGAGGTATCCTTTGGGTAAATTCACTCATCTTTCAAAATTTCCCTGAGGAGTCACCTTTGCACACATTATTCTATAGGCTTCCATCCTCCCCAGGCTCTGCCTTGGATTCAGGTGAGGTTGGGCACCCAGTCTTCTAGGTGTGTGATTCCTTGTCTTAAGTGCTGTCCTCACTCACCACGTGGGGTTGTGATGACCCGTGTGGCTCTCATCAGAGACAGGGAGGTCCTGGAGAGCAGGAGCTGCTGAGTTTGGTCTATGCTTTGGCAAATGAAGGAGTGAATGGACCTTGTAGTGGGAAGGAGGCTGTGTGCATGTGGTGGCTGTTAGGAGACCCCAGCATCTCTCTACCTTAATACGCTGTGAACTCAGTGGGTTGGACCAGATAATGGTTCCATCCTGTCTTTGTTCCGTACTAGCCTTGTGATTCTGGGTGAGTTAATCTCCCTACCACAGATTCCCCATCTGTATGGACAACCCCTACCCAGAGGACATTTTTTTCCCTCCTCTTTTTTTTTTTTAAGTTTATTCCTTTTGAGAGAGAGAGAGAGAGGGAAGGAGAGGGGGGCAAGGTCAGAGAAAGGGCGACAGAGAATCCCAAGGAGAGTCAATGCTGTCAGCACAGAGCCTGATGGGGGGCTTGATCCCACCATCCTGGGATCGCGACCAGAGCCAAAATCAAAAGTCAGACATTTAGGTGACTGAGCCACACAGACGCCCCTCCCTTATCCTTTTCTTTCCGTGAACTTTCATCCCTTTTTCCTGTTCCTTCTCAGACTTAGCTCACGTCCTGAGAAGCAAAAACAGGTAGGAATTAACATGGCACCTGGGGATGAAACTTCAATGATTTAAAAAAAAAAATTTTTTTTTTAAATTTCTAGGAGAGAGAGAGAGACAGCGTGAGCAGGGGAGGGTCAGAGAGAGAGGGAGTCACAGACTGAAACAGGCTCCAGGCTTTGAGCTGGCAGTCAGCACAGAGCCCGACGCGGGGCCCAAACCCACGAACTGCGAGATCATGACCTAAGCGAAAGTCAGACGCTCAACCGACTAAGCCACCCAGGCGCCCCAAAACTTCAATGATTTTTATATGCAATGAGCAGAATGCAAAGTCTCTTTAAACACATGTAGAAGATTAAAAAATACTAACCATGTATAAAGACATGAAGAGATGTCCAGTTGTACAGAATATTAAGTCTAGTCGGCCATGTTCCCTGACAATGGCTAATAGCCCTCCCAGGCTTACCAGCTTTGGAAATTTAAAACACCTTTCTAAATAACTCTTGGGTTTAAAAAGTCAAAATAGGGACACCTGGGTGGCTCAGTCAGTTGCGTGTCCAACTCTAGATTTGGGCTTAGGTCATGATCTCAGGCTCGTGAGATCGAGCCCCGTGTTGGGCTTTGCACTGTGTGGAGTGGAGCCTTCTTGGGATTCTCCCTCTCTCTCCTTCTGCCCCTCTTCCCTGCTCTCACTCTAAAATTAACACATAAAAAAATAAAGTTAAAAAAAGAGCCAAAGTGGAAATGACAAAATATTTAGAAACGAATGATAATAAAAGTGGTAAATATCAACATTTGTGAGACTGTAGCAGAAGCAAAATTCAGAGAGAGCTTTTTTTTCTTTAAATGCATATTCTAGAAAAAGGATTTCTTCAAATAAATGATCTAAAGTTTCAGTTCACTTTGAGGGACTGGCTGTCACCGCCTGAGAATTGGCGTTAGAATCACACCTTTGGTAGAAACTCTCTTCAGAGGAAACAGGCCTGACTCTCTGCTTGGTGGCATTGGGTTCGGGCATTTAATCCGTACCCAGCACGCCTCTCAACGTTTCACATGGGTTAACTAATGTACTCCTCACCACGGTTCCCTGAGCAGATTACTCATGTTGCAGATGAGGGAAACCCCATGCCACAGAGAGGTTCCCTGACTTCATGTTGCAAATGAGGAAACCGTGCCACCGAGAGGTTCCCTGACTTGTCTGAGATCACACAGCTACTAAGTGGCCTAGCTGGGTTCTCAACTCAGGCTGTGGGATGCATCAGTGTATCTCCACATACGTGCATAGGGCTTCCAGGATTTACGTGCCCTGGTAACTTTTTTGTTCATGCGTATAGGTGAGTCCAGTTGCAATTTACTAGGCTTGCGGCATCCCCTGAAATAAGTGGGGGTGTGTTACCAGCCAGAGTGGGAGGGGCGTCTTCGGCTAGAGCCTGGAGGGGAAGAACTGGGGCCCAGGTTTCCCCAGACCTGCTTTTGCATCACCGCCTCCAACCTACCAGCTGAAGCACCTCGGACGCGTGATTTCACCTAATTGAGAAGTCGCTTCGGCTGTCAACGGAAGCAGTAACGTTCATCCGTTGGGGTTGATGTGAGAGTGAAGTAATACACGTGCAGCCACAAGAGCGTCTGCCACAAAACACACTTGTGCTCCTGGGGAGCAGTATAGTTATGGCAGAATGAGGGGCGTGGGGTCATCAGGAACGTTGTCTCTTGTCTGGTGTCCACCTACTGGCTGGCCTTGGGCTCATCTGCAAGTGGGTCCCCACCCCTCAGTTCTTCTTTTCCCAGAAGGGCCAGTTGGGGCCCCAGATGGCTCATCGAGGAGCCGTCTGGAAAGTAAAGGTGCAGGGCTCACTTGGGTCTTCTTCGTCAGTTTCCTCCTGATTCATCTGACAAGGGTGTTGGGGAAGATGCAGTTCAAGGGAAAGGGGAAGTGTTCCCTCGGGAGGGGGGAGGGGGGAGGGAAACCGGGGTGGGAGGGAGACTGGGTGTGTAAGTGGGGAGCAGAGAACACTGAGCACCTATTGAGAGCCGACTCGCTTACTCAGAATCCCTGGCTCTCTTAATCGAAGAAGAGGGACTGGAAAAACCAGATGCTGGGCAGTGTGGCACAGGCATGCGTGCGTGTGTGTTTGCAACCCCTGTCAGCGGTGGTGGTTGTCTCTGGGAATCCGCAGACCCTCACTCTGGGGGCAGTCAGGTGGGGACAGGGCAGCAGGGATGAGGGACGGCACACACCGCTGTCTGTTTGAATTTATTGGGAGGAAATCTGGGTTTATGAAGAGGCCTGTATGCCTCCCCCAGCAAAGAGCTGTTCCTGTGTGGGGGAGGGGCCCTTGCTAGTGTCAGGGGCCCCGCCCCCGCCAGCCACAATCCTTTAATACCCCACTGCGGGCAGTTAAGGACCAGATGTCCCTTCCCAGTCCAGACTGCTTGCTGATGCCTTCCCCTCACCCCGGAACATTCCAGAGAGCTCCAGGGCCTTCTGCCTTGTCCGGGGACCCCGAGGAGGGAATTGGTGTCGTCTTCATCTGGGACGGCTCCCTTTTCCTTCCTTCCTTTGTCCCTTCCTTCTGTCTTGTTGCTCTGATTTGTAAGATCCTTGAGGAATTGCTGGTGATTTAAACTTATATTGCAGCAGGTTGTTTTTCTTAAAATCTCGACTGGAGGTGTAGTTGACACACAATGTTAACCCAGTTACAGGCATTAAGACACGGTGATATGACAAGTCCGTGCATTACACAGTGCTCACCACGGTGACTGTAGCTACCCTTTGTCACCACACGATGTAATTACCCTAGTGACTATGTTCCCTATGCCATACCTTTCATCTCCGTGACTTACTTATTTTATAACTGGAAGTTTGCGCCTGGGAAAGGAGCGGGGGGGCGGGGAGGGATTTCTTTCTCTATTCTTTTTTTTTTTCATGTTTATTTGTTTTTGAGGGAGAGCAAGCCGGGGAGGGGCAGAGAGAGGGGGACAGAGACTCCAAAGCAGGTTCTGCGCTGATGTGCTGACAGCAGTGAGCCCAATGCGGGGCTCAAACTCACAAATCAGCGAGATCGTGTCCTGAGCTGAAGTGGGATGCTCAACCGGCTGAGCCACCCAGGAGCCCCTCTTTCTCTTCCTGGGAAGGCATCCATTTGTTTGCAGCAGTGGTTTCTCGGTGAGCTAAGCTTGCTGGTTTGCCTGCGTGCTTTCTTCCTTTTTTCTTCTTTTCTCCATTGACAACAGGGCTCTTTCTTCAGACGAAGTGTCCCATTCAGCCCATGTGTCTAAAGCAGATAGAAGGGAAGTTACATAGATTTATGAGTGGGGAAGGGCCCGCCTGCCTGACTAACCCCTCCCCGGCTTCCCTGGATGGTATCTGAGGTGCATCCAAAGTGCCCTGGGGTTCCGCAAAGCTGCACGGGAGAGCTAAGCTCCTTACTTGGTGAGAGGACCCAGGCTCGGTGCAGACAGGTGCCCAGCTTTGCGCAGGGCCCGGCTGCTGCTCTCCTTGGCTCCTGGCTACTCTGGGCGATGGGCTACTTTGGGAAGGTGCAGGGGGATAAGGAGGGCTTGGGACAGACAAGCCGAGCTCCAGCCCAGACTCCACAAACCAGTGGCTGGGAGCCCTTGGATGACAGAGCCTTTAGGGTGTTGTGGCCGCCCAGCACCTGGTCAGGGCTCTATGGGTGACAAATGCTTTTATTCAAGAAGCTAGTAAAAGGGACCCACGTCATCAGATAGATGGAGGATGGTTGAGAAGGCGGCTGAGAGAAAGGCAGTGGGTGCTGAGTAAGAGGAAGTACAGTTTTGAGAGGCAGGGGTGGGTGCTAGATACGGGGCTCTGTGTCAGTGCTGTCAACTGGCCTGTCCCATCTCCTGGTGGGAGGGGCATCATGGGGTTGGGGGGGGCGGGGGAGAGGAAGTGAGCGACTGAACTCGTGGTTCTCACTGTTTCTTCTGCGGCCGATGTAGCTGCTGCAACGTTCCTACGACCAAACGCCTTGATTCTCCGATAAAGATGCCCATGTTCTTTTCGCAGCTGTGCTCAGTCATGTGGGCCCAAGATAAAGGACACTGCATGCTTTCCTTGGCCTTGAGGCTCCTGAGGCCTCAGCCTGTGAGAGCCTGGCTGTGTCAGAAGGGACGGGGAGTTTCCCCGGGATCAGTTAGACCCTCTTTTCAGTGGCCTTTTCCTCGGATTCTCTGACTAAAGCTTGTGCTGTTGTTGCTGATGTTATGTTATAATTTTGGAAACAGCACAGCACAGTGGGGAAGACTGCATGGGAGAATGGGCATCCAGAAACTTGGGTTCTCTTCCTGGCCGCCAGTGACTTGTCGTTTGGCTGTGGGCCTTGGTTTGCCCACCTCTAAGAGACAGAATTTGATGATAAATCTGTAAAGTCGCATTCAACTTTAAAGTCCTATATATATTTTTTTTCTTCTTTTTTCCCCCCTTTCCCGTTTAAAGGTACTTATACCTGGGTTAAAGTTGTAGAGAAGTTGGCTAGATCTTATATACGGCCTCTTTATTGAGTTGTAACTATGTGTTAATCATTGCATAAGGAACTTTAAAATAGTATTCAATCCTCACAAAAGCAGTGGTAGACACTAGGCTGTTGGTTTTGTAGTTAAGGAAATTGAGGCTTAGAGATATTAAACCAGTTGTGTAAGGCTCGGTGAACCAATATGTGATGGAGCAAGTTACGGAATCCAGATCATCGTGATGCTCTGTGGCTGACCTTCCTGATGTAGCGTTTAGTGTGAGGACTTCCTCAGAAGGAGAACTCACTCTTTCAGCCATCACAACTGTACAGCAAGGTGATAGGGAAACTGACATTTATGAGGCACTGGTATGTGCCCAGTTTTGTGCTAGAAACCTTCCATATGTGATATCTTCCAGGGCCCATAGAAGTCATAAGGTGTGTGGGGTTATTACCGTTTACAGAAAAACAAACAAAAAAAAACAAACCAAAAAAAACTCAGAGCAATAAAAGACTTGATTGAGATCTGTTACCAGTAATTGGCAACAAAAAGGTTTAGACCGAGGTTGTGGGTTACCAAAGACTTCTCTTTTCCTGGTCCACACCTTTCCTCAACTGGAGGTAGCCCAGGCTGTCCCTGCTCAAAGCCAAGAGGTGATGTCTTGGGTGAGGGGAATCCCTGCGCAGATTCCAGGGGTCTCAGAAATTTATGTCATGACAGAGAGCTAGGGGCCCGCCTCCCGTGCTCCAGGACGCAGTCATTCCCAGCTTCCAGAAACTTCCCTTAGTCCATCCCAAGATGGTAGACTCATCCTACTTCCTTCCATCCCATGTTGACACACTCATGGGTGTATACACACACACACACACACACACACACACACACACACGGTATCCCTTCAGTGTGGGTCCCTAGAAGATCTCTGGAGAGAGGAGACAGAACAAATACTTGTTAGCTCACCTTCCAGAGGAAGGTGTGGGCTCCTGTTTTCCAGTGAGGGTCACGGAGATCCTTCCAAGGAGATGGAGCTTTCTAGAAGCTACTGAGAGGCCCAAGTAGTGATGATGGTTGATAACAGGAGCATTTTATCTCAACTTCAGAAACTGCTGGCCAACTCAGGCTGCAGTCTCTGTGGAGGCTAGTTTCTCATTCAGCTAAAATTGATTAAATTTCCCTTCCATACCGAGCACACGGTAAGTGCTCAGTGTACTTGTGGAATGAATGAATGAAGGACAAGCACAAGTAATTTTAATTGCAAGTGAGAAAAGCTAATTCCAGTGAAACGGACTTTATGGAAACATTAGAAGAATACTGTTGTGCTTGCTGGAGGAGTGCTGGGGAGAGTCCGTGGAACCTGGTGGAAGGCTTAGTAAGAGGAGACGTGAGGGTACCTCTTTGAGAAACTGGCAGAGATCTCTGTTGGACGCTGCCATCTGCTGACTCAGCTCTGTTCACTTTGCAATTCATATTCCTCAATGATCCCCCTCACCTTCCCCACATGATTCTGGGAAGGTTATCTACACCACGGAAGGTTTTCTGGGCAGGCACGTACACTCAGAGTATCTGTTAGAGTAGATAAGGCAGCCCTGACCCTCCAGGGGTTTATAGCCAGTAGGGAAAGATTGATAAGTAAAGGAATAATTAACAGTAGGCTGTGTTGGATGCTATGGAAGTTCTGCACAAAATGCATTGGGAGCTTTTTAAAAAAATTTTTAAAGTTTTATTTATTTTTGAGAGAGAGAGAGAGAGAGAGAGAGAGAGGGACAAAGCATGAGCAGGGGAGAGTCAGAGAGAGGAGGAGACACAGAATTTGAAGCAGGTTCCAGGCTCTGAGCTGTCAGTACAGAGCCCAACATGGGGCTCGAACCCATGGACCACAAGATTATCACCTGAGCCAGACAGAATCAGACATCCAAACAACTGGGCCACCCAGGCGCTCCGCTTAGGGAGGTTTTAAATTTTACACGAGGAGTACGTGTCAGGAAAGGCAGATAGAGAAGATGGTTTGAGATCGAATTTAAAAATTTTTTTATTTTTAATTTTTAGAGAGGGGGAAGGGGCAGAGAGAGAAACAGAGAGAGAGAGAGAGAGAGAGAAAGGAAGGAAGGAAGGAAAGAAGGAAGGAAGGAAGGAAAGAAGGAAGGAAGGAAGAATCCTGAGCACACCCAGTGCAGAGCCCTACATGGAGCTCAATCCCACGATCCTGGGACTATGACCTGAGCCAAAATCGAAAGTCAGAGACCCAACCGACTGAGCCACCCAGGCGTCCCCGAGATTGAATTTTAAAGGCTAAGTAAAAATTTTCCAGCTAGACAAATGCATTTCAGGAAGAAGTCCTTGTGTGACCGTTCAGCAAATGAAAGATCGTATGTCCAGGAAAGGTGAGGAGTTCCAAGTGCCTGGTCCAGAGAGTGTATCACAGAGAGGAGGAACGTGGGCAGGGAACAGTGGTCTCTGTGTGCTCTGTTGGGCATTGGGACTTTCAGTCCCAGGAGCACAGAAGGAATAACTTTTTAGGAAGAGGATTTTGGGGGCTGTGGCACTGCCCTCAAATTCACCTCCTTTGAATGTGGCTGTTAAGCTTGGGGTTGCTGAAGGTTCCATACATGCCAGAGAATGAGATGATGGCAGTGCCAGTCAAAACAGGTGCCCCAGATGTCTGGAGAGTCCCAGATTTTAGTGGGAATTCCCAGTAATACTATCATCTATTGAAAGTTGGGGGGCTGGTGGCGGGTAAAGAAGAGAGGTCGCTGGTGGCTTTCATTGCCCGGGGAGTTATGTTTGTTTGAGAATGCTGCATCTACTGCAGCTTGTGAAGAAGCAGGTGTAGGGGCTTTACCCCTCCCCACCTTGACTGCCAAGAACAGTTCTCCTTCTGTGGTTAGAAATGGTCAGCATGCAGTGCAGCGATGAGGGGAATGTAGACACGGCTCAGGCCCTGGGTGCTGGGTGGGAATGGAAGCGCTTCCTTTAGATAGCCATTCTGTGATTTTGTAGAGGAAGTGTAATGAGATCAGAAGGCTGGGGTCCCCAGGGGGGGGTTGCTGGGTTGCTGGGGGCTGAGGGGAAAGCTTCCTGTTTCCTTATAAACATGAGCTCTGACAGGGAATGACACACAGCGCTGTTTTTTTGTTTTGTTTCGTTTTGTTTTTTTTTGGGTTTTTTTTTTTTTTTGCAGTAGGTGGTTAATGAAAACAGAAAAAGTCTTGGCTCCTACCCTGAAGATTGGAAGTGAGTGCTTTGGAGGAATTGAGGCTACAAACTGTTCTGATAGAAATCTCTGGTTGGGTGGATCAAACTTTTGAACATTGTGAAGAGGGGGTTAGGAACATGGGGTCCAAATCCAAAAGACAGGCTACAATCTGCCTGTCTCCACGTTTTTGCTGTGTGACTTTGGCCAAGTTGTTCAACCTGTCTGTTTTAGGTTTTCCAACTGGAATGCGGTGTAATAATGTCACCAGTACCACTACCCCCCATCCCACCTCCAACAACAACAATAACAACAACACCTAGCATTTACTGAGTACTTGCAGTCTGCTGGGCACTGTGCAAACATGTTGTAACTTTCTTGTCTCATTTCTCTAACCACCCCCTGAAGTAGGTAGTGCGTGTCAGCATTTTACAGGCAGGGAAACCTGGCACACTGAGGTTAGTGGAGTACCCATCCCTCCCTCCCTTCCCCCACCCCCTGCCAGATGTCAGCAAGCGGTGCAGCTAGGGTTTAAATACAGACAGTGCGATGGAGTTGGAGATATCGCAGGGCTGTTCTGAGTTTTAAAGGAGATTACGTATGTATAATGTGCAATGTAGATGTAGCTCCTGGTGGTTAAATATGGATGTAGCTTCCAGTACTGTTCACTCTTTCTTGTGTTTTTAGCCTCAGCCTGTTTCTTTTTGTCTCTCACAGAAGCAGCTGACACAGGATGATGATGCTGACGAGGTCGAGGTTGCCATTGACAACACGGCTTTCATGGATGAGTTCTTTTCTGAGGTAGGCGACCTTCCTGTGCTTTTTTTCTGAACGTGCATGAGGAAACACAGCTTCCTGTGTAAAGAATAAAACTCGGCTCTTTGGGGGGTAGCTGAGGAAAGCGGGTCTTTTCCTGGGGTGAGGCGGCCAGACCAAGACGTTACTGGGAGATTCTTTTCTATACTTAAGTGGGCTGGTTTGGGTTTTTAATCTTCTTGAGAAAGTCAGCAGAAGGTAAATGATATGTAATTAAGGAGATACTTTTAAAGCCTGATGCTGCATGGCAACATTTTAACAGTATCTTTTCTTGCCTACGTTACATAATTTCAGTACTGAATCAACCATGGGGTCACAGCCATGAGTGAAAAAAATACATCTTTAAGTTTGTGATTCAGATAGATCAGATTTGTTGTTTCCAAAAATTCAGGCCCTTTGACTTAATTCTAGTGAAAACTGAGAAACTGAGAAACCACCAGTTTATTTCTTTTCAAGTTCAACAGGCTTGAAAAATGGGTTGCCCCCATCTACAAATTCACATAATCTTTGATCTCGAAGGTCCTTGTAGGGAGATACTATGGCTGATGGTGAGAGGTGGGGTTCATATCTCTGTCCTGCTTCCGACCAGCTGTTGATCTTGCAAATGTTCCTTCACATGCTTGGTTTCCTCATCTGCACGTTGGGAGGGATAATGTAATCCGCTCTAGGGTTATTGTGAGGATTAAATGGAATAATGTTTGTAAGGCATTCACTGTAGCATCTGACATGTATGTGCCTGGTGAATGATACCCCAGAACAGAACACAAGCATGGAAAGTTCAGTCATGCAAGTTTCTGCCATCACCCTGTGGTTTCTTTATTTAGGCTTTTTATTTTTTTGGAAAGAATATGAGAGGCGCCATATTGTTTCTGCACGAGGAATGTCTCTAGATGGTGGATGTGGAAACTAACTCTCTATTTCACGGGGCCTGGCGGTTCAGGACGGTTCCTCTGGTGGACTAGGTAGCCGGTGTAGGAGCGGACCGGAGATGTGTTGGCCTGATTGGGAAGGTTGGCTGTGAACCCTCCACAGTTCCCCATGCTCGCCATGGGTGGGTCTGTCCTTTTGGCCAAGAAGCGAGACCAAAGAGAACTGAGATTTGTGAGGCCAGTGCTGTTCCAGGCATGGGTTGTGGAAGGAGAATGTCTTCTCAGTGGTGGGGAGGACTTCAGGCATTGTTTGATGCCTTTGTCGCTTGCTCATCTGATCTTGCGTTTGTTAGCCAGATACACTAAGGAACTTCCTCCCTAAGATGAGACAGAGTCACCAGTAACAGTGTTCTGACTCTTCTCTGACCCAGTAGGAGGGTCCCTGAAGGGCTGTATCCCCTGTTACCTGGGAAGATGCTGTGCCACCATGACATGGCCTCAGTTCATCCTCATGCATTTAATGGTGGTTGACTTTGGTTAAGTCACTTAACCCAGCGGGGACTCTAATTATTGCTCTGCAAATTGGGAATGTTAGTACTTACCTTTCGGGGTTGTTGTGAGGATAACATGAGGCTCACACATCTGAAAAGTGGTTTTTTTTTTTTTTTTGAATGTTTATTTTGAGAGAGAGAGAACATGCATGATGGGGAGGGCCGAGGGAGAGAGAATCTCAAGCAGGCTCTCTGCACCCATGAACTGTGAGATCATGATGTGAGCCAAAATCCCAGATATGCCTGGAAAGCATTCTTTAAACAGAAGAGTGCTGGCTACATAGTTATTTTTGGAGCCTTAATAAGACCTCAAGGGCTGTTTGGTTTTGGTTTTTGTTTTGCTTCTTTGTCAGATGCTTTTCTGTCATTTAGGGGGGGAAAATCTGAAACTCTCTCATGTTTGGGGTGGAGAAGAGCACTGCACGGTGGGGTGGAAGGAGCATCATCTTTGCAATGGAACTCCTCGTCTGCTACTAACTGTGATCTCGGGCACATTCCTGGACTCCCCTCAGTCTCCGTGAACTTAGCCGTGAAATGGGGAGCCGCACCTTCAGCTCACAGATTTGCTGGGGAGTAAAGGAGAGGGCACTCAGAAGTGCTCAGTGTCGGCTTAGGTAAATGTTACTGCCCTGCTTTCCATCTGACGCAGCCCCAGAAGGGTAGTGTCGCAGTGGGGCAGAGACGTGAGAGGCCACAGAAAGAGGCCACACAGGCTCTGGGCGCCCACGGATCCTGGTCATGATCTCAGCTCTGCCTTTACCAGCAGTATAACTTTGGAAAAGTCGTGTCACTCCTCTGAACCCCAGCTCCCTCTATGACAGGAATAGCAGTGTTACCTGCTGGGTGTTACAAAGATAAATCCAGAAAGTACACGGATGTACCTAGCGCAGCGCCTGATATCTAATAAGTATGTCTCCAGTCAGCGTTAGCTGTCATCACCATTCTGTTCCCGATGTGTTAGGGAATGGGGTCCGGAAATAGCCTTGAAAGTGGGATGGGGGGGTTTTGGGGACGTGAGGGGGGCTCTCCCTGCATGCGGTTGGGGAGCACACCGAGGGCGTCCTATGGGACGTGGCTAAATAGGTGGCTTGGGAAGGCAGTCTTGCGTGAAGCCTGCTGTTTGGACTTGTTCCAGCAAGTGGGTCCCCGGCGGCTGTTTGTTGAGGACTGATTGTGTGAATCACAACCCGGTCAGAGAGGAGTGTGCAAGGGGCAGCTGAAGTCATGGGACCTGGGTGTTTTCAAAATGTGCGCTTGTGCTGTTTAGACCCGAATGGCTTTTCCAGCTTCGTGGCTGTTACAGGAAGGAGTTGACCCTTGGGTTTTCAGGCCTTGGATGATTAAGCCAGGGGTCTAGTAAATAATAAACCTCAGGTTATTGTCTAATTTGTGGTCACCTGGATTTTCTTTTGCTCCATTTGCTCAGTTGGAAGAGAGGACAAATTTTCCGAGGCAGAAATGTGAGGGGCTTATTCTTTGTATTTATTCATGCATTTATCACAATACACAAGCACTTACTGCCTTCCTCACAAGCGTGTGCAGTGCTGGGGCGAACAGCATTCTGTGTGACGGGGTCCTTTGCCCTCTGCTGTCTCTTTATCTGGCGAGGATGACAGAAATGTTTGGAAAGTCATGATCATAGCAGTGTCAGCAAGGTCCTTTGGGAGCACAGAAGGGGAAGCGTTAAATTCTGCCTGGAGGAGGGGGGAGAGGTAAGGTGAGGGAGGCCTCAGTGGTTCCTACCTGGACCTGCTTCTCAGAATCACTCGGGGAGCCTCTCACACGTCCGCATGCCTAGTTCAGAGGGCCTGCAGGGGCTTAGACTTTTGGGTTTTGTGGAAGTCCGTGCAGATGATTCTTTTGCTCCTACGGTTATGAAACACTGCAGGGTGACAGGGGAGCCTTTGACGGTGTTAAGTAAGGAAATGTTGGAATCAGAGTGTATTTTAGGAAAGTCATTCTGTTGGTAGCTCGTGGAGGGCGGGAAAGGCCAGAAATGGAAAGACTAGCCAGTTGGCCGGTGCAGTGGCCGGGGGACGGAAGATGAGAGTTCTGACCCAGACCCGGGGTCCTGGCAGCCGCAGGGCGTATCATCCAGGGATGCTTTTGAGTGTCTGTGGCTTAAGCGATAAAGGTGGGCAATCATTTCAACTATGCAGAAGTCTGCAGTTAGCGTGGTGCGGTGGGTCGGAGGTGGTGGGGGTCTGGGTCAGCATCTCGGTGAGCCTCTTGACTTTTCCCTTGGCATTGGGACTGGGGTCTGTTCTGATGACCAATTGCTGTCTGACAGTTCACCCCAGCCTTGAGGGCTGTAAGACAACCAGTGTGTAGCGCTGACAGATTCTAGGCCTTCGGGCACAGGGCACAGTGGAGGCGGGTGAGTTTTGCTGTGCAGTTTCTGGGGACTTAGCTGGGAAGACTTGAACAGCTGGATGCTGGAACCTTACAGAGAGTTCTTTATTCAAGCGTCTGGTGACTCAAGGGAAAGCTCCATAGAGACCTTCAGTTGGAGCACCTAGGCCTGACCTGTTTCTGTGGCTTGGGCTTCTTAGCGTGGCCAGCCCAGGATCATTGGGCTGTCACATGGAGGCTCAAGGCTCTCACGCAGTATTCTTGCTGTGGAAGTCACGTGGGACGTCACTTCTGTACTCTGATGTCGAGCCAGACACAAGTCTGCCAGGTTCAAGAGAGCGGTCCTCTCGGTGGGAGGACCATTAAAGAATTTGAGCCACGTTTTGAAATTTCCAGAGCCACAGCTCCAGATGCCACCAGCATCGCAAGAAGTACGAAAGGGGAAAGCCGGAGACGTCCCCGAATCCTTTTGTCAGGCAGGAAGGCTACCCAGCTGCTCTAAGCTGACTTCCCCTTGTGGCCCATTGACCAACAACAGATCACATGGTCACGGCCACTCCTAGTTGGCAGGGACACCAGGAAAGTGAGGACTTCGCAAAGGGACAGGGTTGCCAGGGTTGCCAGAGACCGGATCATGATTCATAGCCTGGGGCTGGCAACATTGCTGCCCAAGCAAAATCAGAGTTCTGTTAATTCCGAAAGGGCGGGGTGGGGGATGGCTATTTGGTGCATCAAAGTCCTGTCATCGATGGTGTATGAGATGCCAGAAGGCTTCAGTGAGCAAATAAAAGTGAAAGATGCTTTATAGTCTTTTCCTCCCTTGGGGATTTAAAATGCCCATTTACTTATTAAAGGCTCTGAGAAGTCCTGTAATAAAGAAACTTGCTTACCTTATTCACCTCTACATGGATTTTTTTTTCACAAAACCCTTTCTTTTTTTTTTTAAATGTTTTTTATTTATTTCTAGGAGAGAGAGAGAGAGAGAGAGAGACAGCATGAGCAGGGGAGGGTCAGAGAGAGAGGGAGTCACAGACTAAAATAGGCTCCAGGCTCTGAGCTGGCAGTCAGCACAGAGCCCGACGCAGGGCTTGAACCCACAAACCGTGAGATCATGACCTAAGCGAAAGTCGGACGCTTAACCGACTAAGCCACCGAGGCGCCCCTCACAAAACCCTTTCTGACACATAACAACTATTAGCAAAGATGAATGATTACATTTCATAATGTAATTTTTTCTATTATAAAATTTTTGGGTTTTTTTAGGGGGAGGGTGTTTTAAAAAAAAATCTGTGAGACTAGTTTGTAGTCGTATATGAAGCCTGCTTGTCTCCTGAAGTTAACTTGTATTCATTTATTTACTCATTCAACAACCTTACAGCCAGTGGTGCCCATGCATGGCCAGCGATGGCTGTGAAGTAGTGCAAGCGGAAAGAGACATGGTCCCAGCCCTTGAGAAGTCGCAGAGTCAGGGCTGGGACGGGTGAGAGTGGAGGGCGTGTGTGCAAAGTCCCCTGGGCCGGGGGCGGGGGGGGGGGGGGGGGGGGGGCAGTGCCTGCTTAGTGGAACTGGGAGGGGAGGAGCCGTGAAAGCAGACTCCTTTCAGCATAGACTTGCTTTTTATTAGAACGAAGAGCCTCTCAAAGCGAATGTAACATGGAAACGGAGGCATCAAGTCAAACCTGACAAATTAAGTGCTGTCTCGTTCCTTCTTCAGGTGGAGGATTTGGGTGAGTAGGTGAGCTGGTCTGTTCCGCGTGTCCGGGCTCCTTCTGTAGCCTGCACGAAGCTCTTGTCAGTCCTGTGCCCGTTTGCTCTCAGGCCCGTCACCTGCCCTGCCTGTGCTCTGCTCGGTACCGCAGGGAACTCTGTCCCCACGTTCCCTTGCCAGCCGGCTTTGGTGTGTTTGACGTAGGGGACACGCTGGCAGAAGACTAGGAGGCGGGAAGAGACCTGGTTTCCCTTGCAGACAAGTCTCCTCCGCAGCCTCAACTTTGGCTGGGTCGACCCTGCCTCCGTGGGGCCTGTTCTGCTGGGCCTGTTCTCCACTGCGGTGCGGCTCTGGTCACAGGGGCCCTGGGCCTGGGCTCTTGGTGATTTCCAGAGTGCCTCACCAGCCTCTGTTTGGCTTCTCGGCCCTTCCATCCCCGTGGAGAGAATTCCCCGCGTTCTCTTATTTCGGCTAAAATAACTAGATGGATTGTTGTTTTCCCGACCAAATTTTGAGTGATGCAAAGCCCAAATGCACTTAAGGGATTTGAGATTATTGTCTGGGAATACTTGTTTCTCGCTGGTCAGTGCGACTCTGAGATCGTTCATTTCTTTTCATTCATGAACGGGAGGGGATGTTCCACTGGTGCGTCACGAGTCTCCATAAAACCCCCGATCACTTGCCTCGTGTTGCCCGGACTGCAAGCTCTCTGCCCCTTCTTGTCGGCGTGCGTTCGTTTTCCAGAGCAAAGAAGCAAACATCGAGGACGTGGCTGGGAACTTGTAACCCAGGGACCGTTCGGGATTGTGTTAGTTGCGAGGAACAGTCAAGGTGTTCGAATTATGAAAAGGAGGAGTCATTTATTTGGCCCTTACAGTCCCTTTACTTTGTCACCTTAATGGGGCAGCCACTGCCACTGGCTACTTAGGTTCAGAAGGAAGAGGCCATCCATGCCTTGAAAATAACTCCCTCCTTTTACTTAGACAGCGATGAGTAGTAAAATGCGGTAATCATCGTTGGTTCCCCGAGGCAACACCCCGCGTGAAGAGTAGTTGACTAGCTGGCCTACCTGATCTCCCTGGGTGGCTGTGACAGCATCACGGGGCGTTAGCGTTGGGGATTGCAGTGGGGCTTACACGGGACATGCTTGTGAAAGCACCGCAGAGCACCTGGCCCGTAGTGAGCACAGCAATTGCTGGCTCTTCCAGGACCTCTCATGATCATCATACTTAGCGAGCACATACTTTATGTTAAGTGCTTGCCATGTATTATCTCCTGTCATCCCCACAAAAAACTCTGTGTCTTTCTTTTTCTTTGGAAGTGCAGGTCTTCCTCCAGGGTGACTTTCTGGGTATTTCCTGGTGGCAGCTACATGCAATTAATTTTCTTTTGTGCATTTGCCAGAGAATCACGGGAGAAGGGAGGAACTTACTCTGAAATCTAGGTTCCTAACCCTAGGAAGTGGGAAATATGATAATCTTCAGTTTCACAGATATGGGAACCAAGACTGGGGGTGTGTGGGGGTGAGCAGGTTTCTTGTTCAAGGTCCTAAAACTGCTGGGAGGTGGAGCTGAAACTTGACCTTGGCCTGTTTGATTCTAACATTTTTTTTTCTTTTTTTTTTCCTTTCCTTTCCTTTCCTTCCTTCCTTCCTTCCTTCCTTCCTTCCTTCCTTCCTTCCTTCCTTCCTTCCTTCCTTCCTTCCTTTCTCTTTCTTTTTTTAAATTCGTGTGTGTGTGTGAGAGAGAGAGGGAGAGACAAGAGCATGAGTCGGGGAGGGGCAAAGAGAGAGGGAGAGGGAATCCCAAGCAGGCTCTGCACTGTCAGTACAGAGCCTGACACGGGGCTTAATCCCATGAACAGAGACATCATGACCTGAGCTGAAATCAAGAATCAGACAATTAACTGACTGAGCCCCTCCAGGTACCCTGATGATAACATTTTCTGAGCTATACTGATGGCCACATTACTGACAAATCATTGAAAAACATTTTAAAATGTAACATGCGGGGCGCCTGGGTGGCTTAGTCGGTTAAGCGTCCGACTTTCGCTTAGGTCATGATCTCGCGGTTCGTGGGTTCGAGCCCTGCGTCGGGCTCTGTGCTGATTGCCAGCTCAGAGCCTGGAGCCTGTTTCAGAGTCTGTGACTCCCTCTCTCTCTGACCCTCCCCTGCTCACGCTGTCTCTCTCTCTCTCTCTCCTAGAAATAAATAAAACATTAAAAAAATTTTTTTAAAATGTAACATGCAATAAACAGGCATTGAGGAGGTACTGGCTGCAAATTTAGCATGATAAAACACCACAGCTTTCTGGTTGGTTCCCTCACTCAGCAACGTTTCTTGGGCACTCTCAGTGTATATCACTGTCTTGTAGGGAGCCTTGGTTAGAGAGATCCCAGGGAAAGGCAGCTGAGTCAGTCTCACAAGACAGGAGTGGACCACAGACATTAACCCGACACAGGATTGGCACACGGGGATTTGGGAGTGAAGATAGAGGAGCCTCCCATCGGTGATTCTTGTGCCTTTATACCTCGTTCAGGAGACTGGGTTCCGTGTCCAACAGAAGCCCGGTTTTACAATACGTCCTTTTCTGCAATACGTCCTTGAGGGAGTTCCTGTCCTATTTGCTCCATATTTCAGGCACAAAAAGGAGCTAGTGGTGGTGACCTCACACATTTGCTGTTGAAGGAACTTGTTTCTGACACACGTATTTGTTAAATCAACTTGGTTCTTGTATAAGGCAATGTCAGGATATTTAAAACAACTCCAAACAAACAAAAACAGCCCTTGAACTTTTAGAGTCATAAAAGATTTCACACTAGGTTCCCCCCCCCACACCCCCGCCACGATTCTTCAGTTATCTGGCAAAGGCGTGGGAAAATGAATTGCATGCAGCTGCCGCCGTGAAATACGCAGAAAGTCACCTTGGAGGAAGACCAGCGCTTCCAAGGAAAAACAAAGACACGGAGTTCAGAAAAAGAAGAAAGTTTCGTGATTGGCCAGTTGCCCATCCTGAAGTCCTAGATGGTGCTGTGATTATTTGGTGCATTGCCTAAGTTACTAGAGTGCTAAATCAGAGTCCCTGAAATGTCCCAGGTGGTGGGGTCTAGGAGGACTGAGGAAGACAGGAGCCGGCTGCACTGGGTGGAGGAAGGAGGAGGTGGGAGCGGGTGACTGTGCTCCCCGGGCTGGGAGGCCCCACAGGCAGGTTGGGGACGGAGCTCTCACGCGTACGGTTGGATAGGCCATCCACCGCCCGGTCTCCAGACGTCTGGAGAGACTCTGAACTTGAGGCCCGGCACCTAACAGCTTCCTATGTTGTGTTTCTACCATTGACCAAAATTCAGGTCAGGATGCTCCTTCACCTTATAAAATAATATTCTAGAATGTATTTTCTAAGACATCTAATTCAGTGAACATGCAAAATCCAAGGCCTTATGGCACATTAAAATGTGTTAAGCCCTTTTTATTTTTTTTACTTTATTTTGTTTTTAAATGTTTTTTATTTATTTTTGACAGAGAGAGCACAAGTAGAGGAGGGTGCAGAATGAGAGAGAGAGAGAGACATAGAATCGGAAGCAGGCTCCAGGCTCCACGCTGTCAGCACAGAACCTGACGCAGGGCTCAAACCCATGAACTGCGAGATTATGACCTGAGCCGAAGTCGGATGCTTAGCCGACTGGGCCCCTATTAAACCTTTTTTAAAGTGGTTTGTGCATGTAATCTTAGCGAGCCTTTTTTCTCAGTCCTGTTGGATGTGGTGGAATTCCTTTGGCAAGACAGTCACGAGATGGAAATGGGGACATGGTTTGATGAACATGGTTTTGATGTGAGAGATGAAGGGAAGGGTAAGGTGGTGATTTCTGGGTTCACCCAAGGGCCTGATTCGGAGGTGGTTATACCTCTGCAGCCCGTCAGCATTCTCAGGTGCTATCATTGGCCCTTTGTGGAGCTGGGCAGGTCTGGGATTCTGCTAAAAGTGGAAGGATGGAGAAGTCAAAAGATCAAGTCTTAGATGTAATGCAGAGAGCATCCCAGGTGGAGTCCGGAGTGCTCTGGCATCTAAACATCCATGTTTGCACGCCGACCCAACCATCACCTGTGACCTATGACCTCTTTCACCTTCACGCTCTTTGTGGGAATAATGGTCCTCTGCATCCCCACGGATGCTTAGCCAGCTGTTAAAATGCTTCCCAGATGTGTGGGTAGCTACTTGGGTTTGGATTTATACCCTGATGATACGATTACACTGACATTTTATTCTACATCTTTTTTGTTTTTTAAATGTTTATTTACTTTTGAGAGAGAGATAGAGAGAGAGAGAGGTGGGGAGGGACAGAGAGAGAGAAGAAGACTGAATCTGAAACAGGCTCCAGGCTCTGAGCTGTCAGCACAGAATCCCACGTGGGGCTCAAGCCAATGGACCGCGATGTCATGACCTGAGCTGAAATAAGATGCTCAACTGACTGAGCTGCCCAGGCGCCCCTTATTCTGCATCTTTATTTTTTTTTTTTATTTTTATTTTTTTTAATATTTTTATTTTATTTCTAGGATAGAGAGAGACAGCGTGAACAGGGGAGGGTCAGAGAGAGAGGGAGACACAGACTCTGAAACAGGCTCCAGGCTCCGAGCTGGCAGTCAGCACAGAGCCCGACGCGGGGCTCAAACCCACGAACCGCGAGATCATGACCTAAGCGAAAGTCGGACGCCCAACCGACTAAGCCACCCAGGCGCCCCATTCTGCATCTTTAAACAAGCGATTCCACTCTCAAATGTGGTTCGTCAAGACCCATATATTTGTAGAGGGGCAGAGTCCCCGGCTCCGTTGGCGAAAAGTGCTGATTTGTGGGTGAGAGAACTCTCACTTTTATTTTTCCCATTTTCTGTTTAATCTGGAGAACAGTGACCAGGATTTCAAAAAATGAGTGAATCATTTGCCAGAGGAAAGACGTTCTAGACAGTGCTCGCCGAGCTGTATCTTATGTTATTTCAGATGTTTGGATCCTACCGGATGGTATTTTACAAGGGTTGTTTGGTAACTGCCGCAGTGTCCCCTGTCCTTACCTTCTGGAAGCGCAGTGGTTAGACCTGGTGGGGGTGGACGGAGGAGGTGTCTCTGGGGCTCGCGCCTCTGCTGGGGTGGCACTTGGCCATGTGGTCTGGCGAGCATCTTGCGGACCTGCGCTCTCCGGGGATGAAGCGCCACTGGAAACATCTTTGGCGCACCCCGTGCATGACCGGGAACCTCAGACGTGTGCGGAAGTGGTCTGTGGCTGAGGGTCTGGAGGCTGATCGCCTGAGGAAGCAGCTAGTGAGAGGCATCCCTGCAGATCGCACGTGCTGGTGGCGCCCGTGGCTTAGGAGGTGGCCGTGGCGAGTCTCTTTCTCCCTCTCCGTCTCTGCTTCACTCTCTACATCCGGTCTCTCCCGTTCACTGCTTTTCTTTCCTTCTCCCCTCTCCCTCTCCACCGCCCTCCCTGTCTGGTGCTGGGGGCAGCTGAAGGGTCTGCCTGCCCCAAGTGGGGTATGTGTTGGGCCTTAACCTCCGACTTGTCTTCATGGGTTTTCCTGGCTCATCTGGACTCTGGCCTGCAGCCTCCCATCCCAGGTGGGCCGGTGCGCTCCTCTCTGGGAGCGAGGCCTGTGGGCCTTCAGTGACTGCTCTGGATGTCAGTTTACCCGGCCACGCCAGGCACCCTCACCGCCAGCAGAAGCCGTTCTTGTCCTCACGTTGCCCCACCAGCCCCGGAGGTGGGCAGCTTTCCCCAGGGACCTCTGCTGAGCTTTCCTCTCCGTCCTGGCTCCGTTCTTCCTCTCCCGACAAAGGCCATTGTCTTTCTGATTCTAGATCGAGGAGACTCGGCTCAACATCGACAAGATCTCAGAGCACGTGGAGGAGGCAAAGAAACTCTACAGCATCATCCTGTCCGCACCGATTCCTGAGCCAAGTAAGCGTTTACTTGGAGCTGAGCTGCCCGGCGACGGCCCTTGGTGTTGGGGCTGAGCCAGCCCTGTTTTCCTGGGAGCGACGGGAGGGCCCGCCCCACACTGCACTGCGCACACGTAGTGTCCTCTTTCCTGAAGGGCCATAGCCGGCTTTTCAGGACCTGAATCCTTGTGGCCAAACGCTCCTCTCCCTCCCGTCCAGTCCCTCTTGTGACCTGCGGTGACGGTTCCTGCTTCTCAGGTCCCTCATCTCCATCCAATGGCTGTACCTTTGCAGGTGCTGTTTCCCAGCACCCTCCCAAATCCTGCCAGATCAAGGTCGTCATTTTTCCCTGAGGTGTTCCAGAATGGGTCAGGCTCCTCTCAGTCCCTCCCTGAGAGTCCCATCTGTTACCGCCAGCCCGGGAAACTTTTTCACATTTTTCGAGTAGGATTCAGGGCTATATTTTAGGTACCTTAAGGACAAGGAACGAGCCAGATGCTCTGTCATTTCGCTCTGAACTGTCCAGTGGCTCCCTGGTGCCTGAAGGTTAAAGCCAGAACGTTTCAGCGGAGCACAGGGGACTAGTCCTGGCCACATGCCTGCCCTCCTCCACACTCTTTTCCTGCTACCCTCCCCGTGTCACCCACACTTCAGCCAGACTCCACTCTGGCTGTTCCCGACATGGTTCTTGTGTCCGCATGTCTTTTATATTATCGTCCCTTCTCCTGGAGAGTCCTCTCTTCATCCCCTTTTCTTCCTGTTTAATGCTTCCTCCTTGGTGAAGACTCGATCTTACTGTCGTCTGCCTTTAGAAGCCTTTCCAGATCCCTCCGGACACTGTTAGCGGCTCTTCACCAACGCCCTGTGCACACCCTGACCAGGACCTACACCTTATTCCACACTGCGCATTAGAACTGCCGATTTATTTGTCCCTTGTCCCCCAGTAGACCCTGAACCCCTTGAAGGCAGGATCTGTATCTTCTCTGTGATGTGTGGGTGTCTAGCTCAGTTCTAAGCTTGCAGCAGGTACCAAAGGATTTTTTTTTTAATGCTTATTTATTTTTGAGAGAGAATATGAGCAGGGGAGGGACTCCCAAGCTGACTCCGCACTGTCAGTGCAGAGCCTGATGTGGGGCTCAAACTCACAAACCATGAGATCATGACCTGAGCCGAAGTCAGATACTTAACTGAGTCACCCAGGCGCCCCTAGGATGGTTTTTGAATGAATAGTCATGGCTCATACTTACTTTGCTCCATTCGCCCTAGAATAGTATTGTGTACGTAGTAGGTATGCCATGAATATTTGTCTGAATCTAAATGGATGAACCTTGGTTGAAATCCCTTTTCCTCGGAAGTTCCATGAAACCCTCTCCTACCTTTGAGCTGAAGCTGTCATTGTAAACCAGATGACTTACTCAAAAAGGAAGCTCATAGTTTTGTGTAGGCCAGAGAATTACTTGGGGAAGCTTGTTAAAAAGAGATTGTAGCGCTTCAGCCCTGGGTGTTTTAATTCCGTAGGTCTGGGACGGAGTGCCTGGAAAATGCCCTTTAAATAAGCCGTCTTTTTTAAGACGTGGTTCCAGGGAGTGATGTCTGGGGAACACCTCACAACACACGGTGCTCTGGGCGATGGGTACCTGAGGAAGCTCCCCTCTCCTACGTTGCCCGGTACAGCTCACAAAGCAGTGTGTCTTTCTGACTGATTCTCTTGGCCTTTGTTTACCCAGAAACCAAGGACGACCTAGAGCAGCTCACGACCGAGATCAAGAAAAGAGCCAACAACGTCCGGAACAAACTGAAGAGTAAGAAGGGGACAAAGGGAACAAGCCAGCCCCCACCGCCGCCCCTCTCTTCTCTGCTCCTGGGCCTGGCTCTTCTGGGCCCAGACACGTCCGGATGATACGCCCATCCCACCTTAGCCTGCAGTTTGGGCACTGCCCCAGAAAGTCTGCCTGTCCCAGAACCAGGGCCATAGGGGAGAGAGCAGAACCGATGTATGCTTCCGGCGCCGAGTGGCCATGAAACTCAGTGCTTTCACTTTGTCCCTTGACTTTTACTGGTCCCACTTCCCCAGCCCCTATGTACGTGTAAATGGTAATGAGAGAAGCTCTCTAGATGCAGAACATCTTGTTCTTTTTTTTTTTTTTTAATGCTTTATTTATTTTTGAGAGAGAGAGACACAGAGTGCGAGTTGGGGAGGGGCAGAGAGACAGGGAGACACAGAATCTGAAGCAGGCTCCAGGCTCCGAGCTGTCAACACAGACCTGGGGGAGGAGGGGGGGGGGGGGGGGAGCTCAGACCCAGATCTCTGAGATCATGACCTGAGCTGAACTCAGACACTCAACCGACTGAGCCACCCAGGCGCCCCAGAACATCTTATTCTTCAGGCTACAGACATTTCTTGGGGGGCCAGGTCTACTGCCCTCCTACCCCTTATTCATTGAGGTGGCATCATAGACGGAGTTCCCCAGGGTCCCTAAAGCTCTGTTTGTTCAAGTCGTATTTGTCCCCCCTGGTTGGTTTGGGAATGCAGATGTTAGTCAGAGGGTGGAGGCAGCATTTATCATTTCTTCCCCCGCAACAAATCACACACCTGCTCTCGCGGGTGGAGGTGGAGGTCATTTGGGGCGGCCTCCAGGAGCCAGGAGAGTGTGTGGAGCACTGTGTACGTTCTCATTCGCTAGGTGCTTTGAGAGAGGCACTGTCCTTGCACCAGTCTGCGGACCAGGGAACAGGAACCCTAAGCGAGGGGACGTGGCCGCCTCAGAGTCATGCAGCTCGTGGGTGGAGGGGCGGGGCGTTGAGCCTGGGTCTCCTGGTGACGGGGACTCTTGCTGAGAGCCGTGTGCCAAGATAGAGTCAGAGGAGAGCAGCACAGGGAAGGGTGCGCAGTGCAAGGCCCGGAGTCACCTGTGAGCTGACGGCCGAGATCGCAGCCGCCTCTTGTGCCTCTCGGTGGGGTGTGAGGAGGTGCATGGTGGGGGGGGGTGGGCATGCCCAGAGCGGGATGCTTCCTGGGGGAGAGGGTGACGTGCTGCTGGCATGGCCCTGCTCTGCCCTGCAGGTATGGAGAGGCACATAGAGGAGGACGAGGTGCGGTCGTCAGCAGACCTTCGGATCCGGAAATCCCAGGTGAGACCTTCCCTTGCCTGATGCTCGTCTTGTCCAGTCTTATGTTTTTTGTTCTTAGCTGTGGAGTTTATTTTTTATTTTATTTTATTTTGTTTTATTTTTTTATTTTATTTTATCCTATTTTATTTTAGTTTTTTTTCTATTCTACTCTACTTTTTATTTTACTTTATTTTATTCTATTTTATTTATTTTCTATTCTATTCTACTCTACTTTTTACTTTATTTTATCCTTTTTTATTTTATTTTGTTTTTTTCATTCTACTCTACTTTTTACTTTTACTCTATTTTATTATCCTATTCTACTCTACTTTTTACTTTATTTTATTTTGTTTTGTTTTCTTAAATGTTTATTTTTGAGGGGGTGGGAAGCAAGAGAGAATCCCAAGCAGGCTCCAAGCTGTCAGCACAGAGCCTGATGCAGGGCTTGAACCCACGAACCGGGAGATCATGACCTGGGCTGAAGTCAGATGCTCAACTGGCTGAGCCACCCAGGCTCTCATCTATTTTTGTTTGTTTGTTTAAGTATAATTCTTATTGGGACTCATTTTGGAGAACTGGTGGGGGAGAGCTGCGCAGGCTGTAGCAGGGGAGGGGCCGGAAGGAACACCCTCTGCTTCTCTAAGGAGGCCCCAAAGGACTTCCCACGACCTGCCCCCCTCCCCCCCGCCCCCCGCCGGCGCCGCTTCAGATTTAGTGCGCCTCCTGTTTTACAGGAGAGGAAACTGAGGTCTTCTCTGTAAAGATTGTCGGCCATTAGTTGTCCTGTGTGGACTGAGGCTCTTTGGTGGCCGTGGGAGACATGGTCCTTGTCCTTAGAGAACAGGCAGGACGTTCGGTTGGCCCAAGGAAGCGATCACATAGGACCCAGCAGGAGAGCAGTGTGAGAACACAATGAAATAAAGGCACGGTGCTCTCAGCATCCTCAGAGCTTGGGAAGAATTGGGGGTGGCCAGAGGAGGGGAGTGGCCCCATGGACAGGCTCGGGGGGCAGGAGTGAGGGGTGTGCTCATATCAGTAGTGGTGGTGAAGGGGTGGGTGGGGAGGAGGGGCTGGCATGGAGAGACCAGCCTGTCTGCTGGATGCAGGAGAGCAGCTGTGGAGTTTTGACGGGATGGAGCGCTGTGGTCCAGAGTCCTAGGGAGCCTGGGTACATGATCCGGTGGCCTGTGTGCACTTCCTGCAGCTTGCCCTCTGTTAGGAGGCAGTCCGGGGCCTCCTGAAAGCTGGGCCAGAGTGGGGAAGGGGCGAGAGACAGGTGGGTTTCTCACTGGGCTTTTGCAGGGATTCTGGTCTGAACGTGCGTGCGGGTAGTGTGGGTTTGAGAAGGGCACGCACACTGGTGACTTTATACAGGAGAAGCCAGTAGGCCTTGATGCAGAGAGTTGGTCAAGGAATAAAAATCACGGAAAAGATCTGAATGCAGACACACGGGGCTGTGGAGCGAGTGCGTTGAGCAGTAAGTAGGAGACGTTAGGGAGGTCAGGTTGGGTAAGAACTCAAGGATTTGGGCAGGTGCCGGAGGCAGGAAGGGGGTCTGGCAGCTTGAGAAAGCAAGCCAGGGGCGGTGCCGGGAACATAAGGCAGGTGGTGTGGATGCAGGGCTCTCCGGGGCCCGATGAGTATCACGTGAGGTCAGCACGGCAGGTAAACGGATGCCGAGCACATGGCTTGGAAAGATCAGCGGACTCGCCTGATGGTGCGAAGTGGGGAAAGCGCAAAGTTGAGCCTCGTACCTGCTCCTTTGATTCCGAGTTCGGTGCTGCCCCCCGACTGGGCCACGCGGGGCTGGGCGTGAGGGCTCTGCCGCCACGCAGGCTCCCCGACCTTCAGCTCCTGGGGCTCACGGCACTTGGCACGGTTCCCACAGCACTCCGTCCTGTCCCGGAAGTTCGTGGAAGTGATGACCAAATACAACGAGGCTCAGGTGGACTTCCGTGAACGCAGCAAAGGGCGAATCCAGCGGCAGCTCGAAATCAGTACGTGTTTGACGTTGGGCGTGTGTCCCTTCGCCTTTCCCTGCCACCTGGCTGTCCATCCTAAGTCGGGAGAGCCCGGGTAGTGAGCGGCAGCGCCTCTGCCAGTGGGTGTGCCTGTATTTTGTGCTCAGACCCAGGAGAGGCGTTGGGGCACCCGCCTGCCTGGTGCAGAGTCATGGGTGGCAAGGTGGCATGGTGCTTGTCAGGCTTGGGTCTTCTGGCCCCTGTGGGTGCCAGCATTTCCTCACACAGAGTCTCCTAGGGACTCACAACATCTTTTTGTTGTCTCTCCCTTTCTCTCTTTTTTAATGTTTATTTGAGAGAGAGCGCGAGCACAAGTGGAGGAGGGGGCAGAGAGAGAGGGAGAAAGAATACGGAGCAGGCTCTGTGCTGCCAGCGCAGAGCCTGACGTGGGGCTTGAACCCACCAACTGTGAGATGATGACCTGAGCCGAAATCAGGAGTCGGACACTTAACCGACCGAGCCACCAAGGCACCACCCCTTTTAGTTGTCTCTTTGGCAGCAAAGACCATTTATGGGATCAGACTGTGGTGCTGGGTGCTGCGAGGCAGAGACCGATTCCGACAGCCGGGCGGTCGGGGACTCCGGGCGCTGCAGGGTGCCACCGGCTCTACGTGGAGGAAGGGTGTGGAGCAGGAAGGGGTCTGAGGAAAGCATGGGTGTTTAGCAGTGATGGCAGGTTGTCCTGCCCGGGAAGAGGGAGCCCTTGGGTACAGCCGTGCGGGGTTAGGTGGAGGAGGGAGGGCTGGCGGCCAGGGACTGGCTCCTGGGAGCCAGCGGGCGGTCAGCTTTGTGAGCGAGGAAGGGCTGTGGTCAGTTGTGTGCTTCAGGAAGGTGACGGCCCCTATTGCTAAGGCTGCACTGGATTAGGAGAGAGATCGGAAGTAAGAGGAGGCAGGGGCTCCCTGGGGGTGCGTGGTGAAGGCCACGGTCTTTAGAGCGAAGTCACCGTGTTCCTGGTTTTCAGGGAACTTCTGCCGTGTGGGCTCTGGTCTTCTGTTTGACGCTCTGCCTCTTCTGTTCTACAGCCGGCAAAAAGACCACAGATGAGGAGCTGGAGGAGATGTTGGAGAGTGGGAACCCTGCCATCTTCACTTCTGGGGTGAGTGTCCGGGACCTGGGGTGCACGCCCCTCTTGAGGGGGGCTGTTGTGGGGCTCTGTGCGGTTGGCGAGGGCAGGGCTGAAGGTGCAGGAGATCGTGAGGCGGTGCGGGGGGGGCCTCTGGCCGGGGCCCTGGCTGACGGGTGCCTTCGTGTGGCCTGTTGCAGATCATTGACTCTCAGATTTCCAAGCAAGCCCTCAGCGAGATCGAGGGGCGGCACAAGGACATCGTGAGGCTGGAGAGCAGCATCAAGGAGCTTCATGACATGTTTATGGACATCGCCATGCTGGTGGAGAATCAGGTAACCGGGCAGCAGGCACCCCCGTGGGGAGAGGGAGGGAAGCCCAGGCGCTCCTGAGAAGGGGGGACCAGAACGCTGGGCGAGGTGCCGCAGGGGAGTCCTCGGGAGTTCGCGTGACCGAGTCACAGAATCCCAGTGTCCCCGGCCAGGAACGCCCTCCCGTGTGCCCGTCGGCCCCGTCACTCTTGCTGCTCCTTTGGCCTCACGGTCACTTATACCTACCGTGGGCTTTGCATCGGACCAGCCTCAGCACCTCCCGTTTCCCTTCTCACTGGAGGTGTGGGCTCTCGGTGAGGGTGCCTCAGAACAGCCTCCTGGTGCGAACTATTTCACGGGTGACACCGAAGATACGATCATTCCGCCACTTCACAGTGAAAACATAGCTTTACCCCAGAGGGTGTAATTTTTGCCCATTGTTGTGTCTGCTTTTGTATGTTTTTTTCCCCCCAAATTTTGGCACTTTTTGCTAAGGAACAAGAGCAGATAAGGAAATGGATGGAGCAACAGTAGAATAATGTTCATAAGAAGACTTGGAACGCGCATGGTTTGAGGGCTTACTCTGGCCCTGGGTGTACTTGCTCAGGGCTGCCAGCCTGTCACCTGCGTGTGGCGCTCTTCCACGTATGGTCAGGGGCTTGCTTGCCGGTCCTGGCGACGCCGCCAGATACGCCTCGGTGTCCAGGTGTGCCGCCATTACCGTGAACTTCCAGCTGCCCTACTGCCTGGAAGGGATTGAGAACCACATCCTTTGTGGGAGGGCTGCAAGCCCTAGCTGGAGCCCGGGTGCTGCTTGGCTGGTCTTTAAAGGCCGGTCCCTGCCTGGGGCCCAGCTGCCTTTCTTTCCTCTGCCCCCTTCCGGCCTCTGAGACCATTCCTTAAGTGCGTCCCTTCCCGCTCTTCTTTTTTCTTCCCTCGCGGCCTTGCTGAGGAATTGGTTTGAGAGTCAAGTGATGGTAAGTGCCTTTCTGTGCTTACAGAGTGCCGTAAAGCAACGGGTTGGGTTGGGGAAGGTCTAGGTAGGTGAGGGGTGTTCCCGTCCTAAGATGCCCGGAATTAATCGGAGTCACCAAACTTCCCTGTCAGGAAGTAACAGCTGGGAGATGGTTGTCATTCAGAGACCGCTGTCCCTCAGTAGCCACAGAGATAGAACATGTAACCGGAGAGCTCAGGTAAACCCAGTGTCTGTCACGTAAGGGGCCTGGGAGTATCTCTTGGAGAAAGTAGACATTCCCAGTCTGAGAGATTTCCTGAGCAACTATCTTGTGCCAGCACTGTTCCGCAGCAGTAGTCGGCAAACTTGCCTCAGGTCAAAGGAACTTGGTACAGGCCTCCATGACCACGAAGAGGCAAGCATCCCAGTTATGCCCCAAAATACTCTTCTTTTGGTTCCTCTCCTCACATGCTCAATTAAAAACAAAGTGGCGGGGGTGGGATCTGTGAGATACGTAGTTACCAGACATCTAGACTCTGTGCTCCAGGTGCCCCGCAGAGAGTGTTGCCTGAATGAGTGGCCACCACTGAGGACCGGAGATTCATAGGTATTCCTGTGGGAAATGTGAACGTGTGCCCCACAGGTTTCTGGATGCTTCCCTTCCCCACGTGAGCTAGGACTGTCCTGGGGTGTGTTCGCCGGGTGTGACTCATGTCCATTCTTCGCAGGGAGAGATGCTAGATAACATAGAGCTGAATGTCATGCACACAGTGGACCATGTGGAGAAGGCACGGGAAGAAACTAAAAGAGCCGTGAAGTACCAGGGTCAGGCCCGGAAGGTGAGACTCTCCCGCTGCCTTCAGAGAAGAAAGTCCATTCTGCTTGCGGTCTCTCGCTCTTTCTCTCTTCTCTGTCCCTGTCTCTGTTTCTGCTGCCACCACCTCTTGCATCCGGGGAAAGGGAGCCATGATTGACCGTATCGAGAACAACATGGACCAGTCCGTGGGCTTTGTGGAACGGGCCGTGGCAGATACCAAAAAGGCTGTCAAGTATCAGAGTGAAGCTCGGAGGGTGAGCGCCTCAGTCCCCACCAGTCTGGCTTCTCCTCTCTCTGGTCCTCCGCACCCACACCTGTGTCCTTGAGCCCGAGCCTTCCCTTTCTGTCCTGGCCTCCTCCCAACACTTATGTCAGCCTCTCCCTGAGGGTAGCTGCCCTTCCTCTCCCGGTGATCCTTGCATGGATCTGGCTCACGTACTCTCTGCCCAAGAACCCGTACTAGGAGGCAGTTCTGTAGGGTGGACGCATTCCCCGGGTGTGGCTGCTACACTCTTGGACAGAACTCCTGGTCCTTTCGGATGCTACGCTTGACTTCTCTGTTCTTCGGAAACCTGTTTGCTCTTTCCCACCAATCTCCACCCACCCACCCCCTTTTTTTCTGCCACGAACCCAGTGCTGTGCTGATCACCATGTAACGTTACCGCTTCTCTCACGGAGCACCTATTATTTTCTACTTATATGTGAAACGGCTGAGGGTCAGAGGTTAAGTAATTGGCTTTGGGCCACCTAGTAACTACAGGAGTGGGATTCAAATTCAGATTCCATTCAGGCTGTTCCCACCACATCAGCCCGTTTCTCCCTCTTCCTGCGGCCCTGTTGCTTGAGGACTTCTCAGCTTCTCTGCTCATTGGGGTAGCCATCTCTCGTGGCTTGTGCTCTGTAGGCTGTTCTTTCCTCTTTCTCCTGGGCTCTGACACTTTGGGTCTTCAGTTCTTCGATTTCCTTCCAACTTTACCTATCGCTTGTGCAGGGATTCAGGGAGCTGGGGAGTTATTTCACATGATGAATCCAGGCTTGGCTTACAACGGGACTGTCATTGTACTTTCTGATCCCCAGTCACTGGATCGGGTCTGATGGGCGGGCATGTGCTTTAGGGGAAAGTCGGATGGAAGTTTGGAATTAGGACTATCCAAAAACATACACTCCTTGAAAAGGAAAAACTGGTCACATCCTACCTTGGCCAACAGCTGCTTGGAGACCCTGGGACAGTTGTTTTTTTCCTCATCTGTGCTCATGTGCAAGACTGCTGTGGAGCTGAGAGCCCAGAGGAGCTCCCTATTTCCACCTGCTGCCCTTGACAACCAGGAAGTAATTTCAGAAATGTAAAATATCCTAATAGAAGATCTTATGTAGAGATGTAGGCTTCTCACTTGGCTTGATAAGATGCTTTCAACGGAGAGGTGAGACGGGCCGGGTTTTGGATGAATTACTGTTTTTGGTTGTTTGTAATAATGCTCTGTTTTGTTTCTCTCATCCTCTCCAGAAATTGATAATTATCATTGTGGTAGTAGTTGTGTTGCTGGGCATTTTAGCGTTGATTATTGGACTTTCCGTTGGGCTGAAATAACAGTGGCCTGAGTGGCTGCTGCACTGAAATGTAAGTAACTGGAAGGTTCTCGGGGACTCTGGATTAACTCTTGAGAAAGTGGCCTGGGATTCACATGGCTCCGCTTCCCCCTTGTGGCTGTCCTTGGACACACTGAGCTCTCTCAGAATTCCCAGAGCCTGTGCATTCTTCCGTCTCCTTAAAATTCTATTCTGGGAAAGTTCTCTTCTGGGTGGGCTTCTGTTGGTTTCTCTCCTGTGGACTCTGTCCCAGCTCTTTGTCTCACCACCTGTCCTGGCACATCCGAGCACCATGTTTTCACTCCCTTTGCTCACAAGCATGTTCCTAACTGGATGCAGTCTGTGTTGGATCTGGGGCTCATCTTCTGAATTCTTGCTGACTTTTGTGGATGTTGGGCTTTGCTTTCCATACCCTTTTCAATGTAAACAGAGCCTTGGATTGGGGTTTGGGTCAGGGCGGTTTGTCTGGCTGACCAGTCGGATCTTGAAGGATATAGCGGTCAACATTTCTGAGTGTTGAGTTGTGCCAGACCATGTGTTGAACACCTTATGCACCTGTCCTTGAATCCACACAACACCCTCCTGACGTAGGGACTGTGTGTTACCCATATTTTACGGAAGAGGACACTCCGCCTTAAAGAGATGTTAAGTGACAGGGCCACTCGTGAATACACAGCTGATGAGGGGCCCGGGGGAGCTCTCTACTACATCTGAGCTTCCTTTGTAAAACCAGGTAGCCATTCATCATCATCTGCTGAGTCCAGAGAACCTTGGAGAATAGTGAGTCTAAAGTCTAGGCTCTTAATTTCTTTAAATTCTGATGAAAAGAATAGAGCTGGCCACTGAACCAGGCCCTCATGCCCATAGGGGCAGCATGACAAGAATGACCTCGTTATTGGGACTGTTAACAATTTTGTGACTTTTTAAATACTTTTCTGAGTGAAATATAGGATATATTGTTTGTTTGTTTGTTTTTAAATCAATAAGAAAAGGTGAACAGAACTTTCAGTGTTATTATTCATAACCTTCTGGCAGGTCAACACTCAGACGTGTTTCGCATAGCTCAGACTTTATTATCTCTGGTCTTAGAGCCAGTTAAAATATCGTATGCCTCACTCCGCATTACTAAAATCTCTTCGTAAATCTGATTTTCAACACAAGATTGTGAATATACCCTCAGTTATTATTGCCCCAAAGTTAGAGGTTTGTTATTCCTGTTTAACTACAGCTAACAGTATGACTAGCCTCTATTTCTCTCATTTCTGTTTTCTCTTTGATGAATTCAGAGAAGTTGGGTTGCTGAGGTACTAGATGCCAATGTCTTCTAACACCTGACACATACCTCCCTGTTAACACCCAGAGCTGATCGTCTCCTGTGGTTTTGCTTCAGTGGGTCCCTGCTTCCTTTCTCTTCCTCCCATGTGACCACAGGGTCTCGAAGACAAATGATTATAGCACTAAATGTCAACTTCGTCTTGAGAATGTAAATGAGTCCGTTTTTAAAATGAGGAGACCAATTAATGTATTGTGTCCAGTTGACTTATCTGGTCTCCGGGATGCTGTGTTGCTAAGCAGTGTCGGGTTGCTTACTGTAGTGTGTCCCATGAAGTCAGGACTGGTTGCTCCTTAGGTCTGGACACCCTCCTCTCCCCCCCTCCATGTGGCCTGAGGACAAGAAGCCTCTGGGCAGGAGGAGGGGAAGACAGCCTATGTTTCCGTTCCCCAGCGGTGTGCCAGGTACTGTTCTAGGGAAGTAGCATTATCCCCATTTTCAGATGGGAAACTCTGAAGCTCAGCTCAGAGAAGTTAAGAAACTCACCCAAGCCTACCTAGCTCTTCAGATGGCGCATCCACGATGACCCCTGAATTTCTATTCTTTTCACTGTTAGACAGGAGGGGAGTAGCGGAGAAGAAGATTCGAGTTCTGTAACTTGTATTTGGAAGGTGCTAATGAGAGCCCTATAGACAGGTGTTTTCATGCAGTGACTTTGCCTCCTCCTGGGAAGTCCTTTGATGGGAAGGTGACAGCCAGTGGGAAAGGTTATAAAAGGCCCAGAGATTTGCTTCTCCCTCTCTTACATAATATGGCTTTTTGATTTTTTTACAATAGGATATTTAGTCCCAGGTTCTGTCTGAGGGGTCTGTCTACTGGATTTCCCAGGTTTAGTGTTGACTTCTCCATTGCTCTCCTTTTTGCAGTGTTGTCTGACCTTTCCTCTCCACCTTCTAGGTTTATGACCGAGTCTCACTGTTGCTCTCCACCATCATCCTGTGCACTGACCAGCTCCTCCTTCCCCTGCCTCTCTTAGAACCCGATCTCACTCCAGCCTGGTGTGGCCACCCTTGTCTTCAGATGGAAGTGGAGTTTGAATGGCCTTCCTGAGAGAGTGGGACCTGTTCCTTTGTTTCCTTGTAACCGCCCTTGGACCTGACCCCACAAACAGTTTAGCCTGGACGAAGCTAACCTACCTGATGCAACCCTGAGTTCTCCTCACAACCTTCTCCTGCCCCAACTCTGAAGTGCCTTCTCCTGGATTGTGCAAACCAACCCAGCTTCTCTTTCTTCCCTCTGAATGTATCAAATGATGCCTTGTACCTTGGAAAGCCTATTCAAAACCTTCCCAAGGTGCTGTATTTCTACCTCATGGAGTATTTTTCTCCTAGAAATTGCAATGTGTTTTTTTTTAGGGGGGTGTCTTTTACAAAGCAAAGTGATTCTTCCAAGTGTGGCATCAGTAAGGCTCGACTTGAGCCTTCCACTTGGCAGTATCTCAGTCCTTTACAATTTCTTGTCCCTACATCTTGAAAATAGGAGGAACGGGCAGATGTCATTTTGGTCTTAGAAGCTGACTTGTTTGAAATTCAATCTTAAATTAAGCTCTTAGTGTGTTTAGCGTGGTGACCAACTTCAGTCTTTATGTTGTAGTCTCATGTTTACTCAAACATGATGACCCAGTTATGTGAGGTTACCCTTTGTAAAGGCTGAGAGTATGGGATATTAATTTCCCATATCTGACTCTTGGAAACTGGCTGTTCTCCCTTGGAGTGATGCTTTCTGAGGCCATTGCCTTGAGGCCAGAAATAACCAGGCACTTAAAAATGGGCCAGGGACAAGGTGCTTGAGTCTCAGGTTCTGGGAATGCTCGAGACTGGTGCGAATATACCGTTACTCATTTCATGTATTCCAGATGTATTTTTATAATCGTGTGTGAGATGTATGTACATATATGCCCGTGTCTCTCAGGAAGTAGGAAACTAAAAACAGAGAATATTATAACCTCAAACAAAACAAAACCAAAAAACGAAAAACAAAAACCTTGAGCTAGGCTAAAAATTAGGTAAGAGGCATTTGCTTATCTGCAAATGGATCAGAGTAGAAATATCTTCCCATGTCATTGAGAAACCTTGTTTTACGGATGAGTACTGGGACGATCATGGATCTTTGGGGTGAGGACTAAGCTGACCCCATTAAGTCTTTCTGCTTAGAAGACAGATGTGACCAGATGAGGCTTGTCCTGAGAACATCCCACAGCACTCTGAGGTCAATCATGTGGCCTTTGGGATAATCCTATCTCCTGGGCTGAATCATTTGGGGGAGATCGGGAATTACTGAGTCGTTCATCCACTACCAGGTTAATGAGCTTCATAGGTTCTTGGTCTCCCTCAATTCTTGTCATGGAGGAAGCAACAGCTGGGTAGTTTTCAAGGGTAGTGACTGTGCTGACACAGTGGTGAGCTCCTTAGATTCCCAGTCTCTGCCAGGCTCTCTGATTTACAGTTTAGCCTTGACTTTCTAGGATAGGGAGGGCACCCAAATCCAGGCACTGCCCCTTGGCTTCCTTTGCAAAGGCTACTTACTCCGTCACTGCCCAGCACTCAGACAGAGCCATGGGGATGGCCTCTTGCCCATGGCTATGAAGTCGGACAGTGGACCGGCTCAGGCAACAAGCGCAGACAAGCTCTAATCACAGGTTGTTGAGGCCTGGGGCTTAGTTTAACACAAGTGAAGGGTTTTTTTTGTCGTCTGTATTTTTTTTAATGTAAAGTTGATTATTTTATTGATAACTTAAAAATAAATGACTTTATATTGATTGTGAAACAGTTCTGGCTCTATTTCCCTGCACAACAGTGGTTGGGTGCCCCCATGTGGCGGTTTTTGTCTAGGTTTTGGAGAAGAGTTAAAATCTTTTTTAACCATGTGCTGGACCAGACGGATCCGAAGTTCTGGGTTTTGAAAATGGCTTACCTCTCAAAGAATGAAGTGTAACTGTATTTGAGTTTCAGATTTAAGGTACTTCCTCACCACCATAATTCAGTTCACTCCTAGAGTATCTGGCTCTAGGAGACGGGAGAACTCTGATATGACGGGATAAAATCTAGAAGACACACACACTAAACATCACTGGAGATTGCCGTTGATTGAATTTCGAATCTCTCCCTGAAAACAATGCTTCTGTTAACACCCTGGGTTCTAGAAGCCAGATCCATCTCCCTTTCCCTTTGCCTCCTCCACCGTGTCCGGATCCACTTCGGTCTCCCTTCCTTTGTGGCTGTGTCTGCACATGGACGCTGTTTCTCACACGCTTTTTCTTTCCTTGCGTGGACGAGCAGAAGAAGATCATGATCATGATCTGCTGTATCATCCTTGCGATCATCTTAGCTTCTACCATTGGGGGCATATTTGCCTGATCAAGGTGAGCTGTCTGTGGGGAGGGTCACGCCTACTTTTCACGCAGTTGAAACTCTGATGCTCTCAAGGCTTTGTCATTTGTCACCAGGTGCCCCAGATCGGGGTGGGATTAGGTGCTGGAATAGATGAAGGCTGGAGAAAACTCAGGAAAGGAAGGCTTCATAAAGAGAAAAGTGGGTGAACAATGAGTCAGCAGCAGACGGGGAGACAGAAGCTGGCAGACTCTTCCAAACCAGGTCCGGTAGCAGAATGCGCTGTCTAGGATGCTTTGTAGAAGGATGTTGCTTTCCTGCAGCACAGTTGGGGTAAGGCTGAAGCAGAGTTAGTTCTTGCATTAAGAGCACCCTGGACTCTTTAGAAGAGAGCCAGCTAGTAAACCCCAAGGAAACCCCTTCCAGAATTAGGACAAGTTAGTACAGACTCGATGAGGAAGGACTTGGTGAGGCTGGCTTCCAGCATCCTGTTGGCTATAACCTGTGAATTTCTTCCCCCTCCGTTTCTGTTGTCTCCTTCAGTCCTCACCGACGGAGCCTCGGCCGGCGTTTCTAATCCTCCTCCCACCTCAGTGGTGCCATCACCTCTCCACTGCAGATCCCTCACCGCCACCCCTCTTTCCGTTACGAAACCTATGACACCGCGTCAACCAACTCCCTATTACAAGTTAGCAAAGCTAGACTTCAGACAGTACGGAACTGGGAGGTGGGGGTGGGAGGGGCAGGCAGGGCCGCAGGCACAGGGAGCACAGTGGCAGAAGGCTGGTTGGGAAGATGGTTTCAAGGAGAGGGCCGTGGGGCAGAGAACAGGTAGCCTATTCAGGAGCTGGACCAGCCAGTGCTGCAGTTGAGCGCACAGAGGCAGATAACGGTGCACTCCCTGCTCCTCAGGATCGCGTTTTCTCTTTGATCAACACCAGGCCCCTCAGGTTCTTCCAGGTCTCACCTTTGACTAGCCCTCCGTCTACTTCCTCTTCAGGGTCTCATCGTCTATAAAGTGAAGACTGTCTAACCGTAGGCACCATGCAGGTCTTGCTCACAGCAGCGTCCCCAGTGCTTAGCACAGTGCCTGCCACTTAAAGATGCTTGAGTATCAGCTGACTGACTTACCTGTAATTAAGCTCTGATTTCCGCTCCTGGATGAGTCCCTGGACTCTGAAATCTCTTAAGGCATCAGTGGTAACTGGGTTTGTTATGTATCAGAGGCTGTGTGCATAAGCCTGGAAACGGGCTGATCCACTTAGGCACAACCGGCCTCTTGTTACCGTGACCTACAAAGTCCTCTTTTACGGTTGGTGATGGCGTTCTACTGACAGTCGTTCATTCTGCAAAGATCAGCTGGTGCCAGGATGGTGGTTCAGTAACTCAAGGTGGACCCCAAACAAAAGAAAGGTTTATACTATGACTGAACTCCCGACAATCAGCTCCGTGCTCTGTGAGCCATAACAGAGGCGAAATGTCAGGTTAGAAAGGTGACAGGAGGCTACCACTTGCGTCATTTACGTGCTTCGTGCTGCTAGCTGAAACGGACTTAGTTGGCCAGCGATGTGTGCATTAAACTGTCCCAAACACTGGTCCCAATTCAAGTTTCAGGCATGTCCTAATGCAATCAGTACCAGTAAAACCTTGGACTGAGAGAAACTTGTTCTGTGAGGGTTCCACAAGAGGAGCCAACGTTTCTAATAAATTTTAACTTGATAAACGAGCAGTGTTTTGGGATACAATTAGTGCATGATGCCGAACATCACATGACGACTGAGCCAATGGTTCTTGAAATTCGCTTTGATATCGGAGTGCTTTGGATTATAAGCATGTTTCCAGGATGAACTATTGCTCACAAACCAAGGTTTTACTGTCATTTCATGAGGTTCACTAAAAACACATTAAAAACCAGTGTTCAACTCTTGAGGACCATGTTAACTATTTAGATACGTTTGTACTTTCGAAAGTAAATTATTTTCATTGCTGGAGATCTTAATGTTTTAAGAAAGTGGGATTAAAAATTCAAGTCAGTGTGGTGTTTTCTACCACTTTCGAAAGCACATGTTTACTACTTCTATTCATTTGTAGTTTAGTTTGAGGGGATAGAAAACTGCTGAAAATGAGGTGCACCTGGGTAAAGGCAGACAGGAGGGCGGAACACACGGGCCCTTACTCATCCAGTGTCCCCATCGGACAGGGCCACAAAGGCGGAGCTGAACACCGGCCGTCCTCAGAGAACTCCAGACCTAGGAAAGGCCACCTTCAACTTTTGCTGGTTCTTGTGTTAAAGGGCAAGGGTGTGTTTCGTCTCTTACCGTCCAGCACCGCCCCCCCCCCCTTTTGGGGGGACGGTGACTGAGAGATGGGCAGCTGGGCATAAATAAATATCTGTTCGGTCAACTAATGGGTGTCTCGCTGTTTCTTCCTTCGATTTCCCCAAAATCTTTGTAACTAGTAAATATCACAGCAGCTGGCTCTGGAAGCATGTACATGTAACAGGTAGTAGAGAGTTCCTGCTGTCTGAAAGTAGAGCGCTCCTAAGCTGCAAAATGTATAGCAAAGTAATTGCCATTTTTTAAGAGCAAAAATCCTCTTCAGATTTCTTCAAATTCAAGAAAAAGCTACTAATGTAGGCCTTTGGTAAACATGAAGCGATGTGAAAACAACTTTCCGATGACTGGGAAACCCATACAGATACTAAGTCCAAGTTACACCGGAGGTGGGAGACGGAAGGATGTTCCAGCCCTGAAGACCTTCGTCTTAGAGCCGGGGCGAACCAGACCCCCTAACACGCCGGCCTCTTAACCATTTAAGGATCAGGAGTGACCAACGAGAAGTTATTTTCTGAGATGATACTCAAACTTTATTTGAAGTAAATATAATGCACTTAAAAAAATCAGCAGGTATCGAACAATCTTTCAGAACTCATCTACCCATACGGTGCCCCTCAGGTATCAGAGCTTCCCGAAGACTTCGGGGCTAGGCTGAGGGAACAAAAGTGTACATTCTCTCTCTCAGCAGCCTTTGTACATTTAGTTCTCCCATCCTCACTACACGCGTTCCGGCATAAAGAACTTGCCCCAGTACCGCCCCTTTTGGGTCAAGTCATATGGGCTCAGGACCCTGCGTATCCCCAGCATGTTGGCAGTGGCTATGCGCTCAAAGGTCCAGGGGTTTTGGTTGTTCTGTTCTCGTTCCTCTTGATCCTTCCGCATCTTCTCTAGAGTCTCACGGCTCACAGCCTTTGCTGGGAAGGGCAACTTGTGGGCGACCTGGTCGAGGAAACCTTGAACCTCTTTGAATTCACAACGCCCACCCAGCTCTACTATGAGACGGCCAGCTTTCACAGGAGTCACGTAGTGGTCAATGGCACCTTTGCCTCCCCCCATGCGCTGTCCCATACCCTTGCGGGTGATGGGCTTGAAAGGGGCTGGTACTCTCCATAAAGCAAACATGTTCTTGGGGTCCATAGAGCGGTTGATTGTCAGGCGCATCATTTCAAAATGGCCCCAGTGGAGGTAACCACCACCCAATGCCTAAAGTAGAGTAAGCAAATAGAAACACATGGGGACTTAGATATCTTTTATGGGCTCTTTTATAGTAACTGTGGCTTCAATGATATACATAAAAATGTAAGTTCTAATAAGAACCATGGAGGAAAAGCCCTACGGTACAGTAATAAGCTAGAACAAGGGTAGACCCATGTCAAAGGATAACCAGGGAAGGCCTCTTTGAGGAGGTGACATTTAAAGCTAAGGCCAGAATGGTAGGAAGTAGCCAAGGGCAAAGAGACAATCGTTACGGGCAGAGGAATGGTGTATGTGAAGGCCCTGACACAGCAAGGGGCTTGGGGAGATTAAGCAGAAGCTAGAGTAACGAGCAGACTGAGGGGCAGGGCGTGGGCATGGGGTTCTGAGAGGCTGGCAGGTGCTGACCATGCAGGTGTTGGTAAGGACTGTAAAATACTGCTCCGGCTACCTGATGGGACATCATGCCTACTCCACACCCATCTGTGTGGCTTCTGACATCAAGTCTTCACGGCAGCTACCTGAGTAAGGAAACAGCTGTCCCATGTCCTAAGTCATGGGTGGTTTTATTTCTACCAGAGATTTGAGAAGATTTCACAGTCTGATTACAGAGACCAATTAGGTAGCCTCTTCCTTTTCCTGCTTTTACACTATTTTCACTCTACATGAAAAAGAAAAGATATAGAACTCAAATATTTACTGGGTAATGTACATCATTTTAAAGAGCAAATGGTGGGGGCGCCTGGGGGCTCAGTCAGTTACGTGTCCGTTCAACTTTGGCTCAGGTCATGATCTGATCTCACAGTTCGTGAGTTCAAGCCCCATGTCAGGCTATGTACTGACAGTTCAGAGCCTGGAGCCTGCAGATTCTGTCTCCCTCTCTCTGCCCCTCCCCTGCTTGTGCTCTGTCTCCCTCGCCCTCTCTCTCAAAAATAAACAAACATAAAACAAATAAAGAGCAAATGGTGACAGTTCTAATAAAACCTGTGGAGGAAGAGAATGAACTCCAAGAGCATTCCCTGGCTAATCCCTGGCTTCCATTCTGGAGCCACTTGACACTGAACTCACTTACCAAGATTGCAAAACTGCCTTCCGTGAACTCCGTGGCTTCGGTAGAAGGTCCCCGTATGTCACTCAAGTTCTTAGGTTCCCTTCTCACTTTTGGCACAAGTGGTACCCTTTCAACAAATCTAAGCTTGGGCCTTTCGGGAATGGAAACATCTAAAAGGAGAACAACAAGAATAATTAAAAACCACACATTTCCAAGGATCCATTTTCTTCCTAGAAAGATATCAATCAAGTGAAAGTCTTGAAGTTACCACTAAAAAGTAATTCCAAAACTGTATTAGGTTTTTCCTGTGATGCTTTTTTTTTCTCCAGTGTCAGCTGGAATCTTTTGGTTATGACAAGATGAATGGAGAGGTTTGCGAACTTTTGAAGGTAGTCAAGTTTTAACCTTCAAACGAAATGCACTCTGCTGAAACTAGAAAAGAGACCACTGGGTAGGTACAGAGATAAAGCTTCATGGAGTTAAGACTGACTACCCTTTACAAGTGCTAGACATGGACTGGCTTTATGTGCACTATCTCATTTAATCTTTAAAGCAATTTTATAGCTTAGGAATTTCTTTTATTTCTGAGAGAGGGAGAGAGAAAGAGCGTGAACAGGAGAGGGTCAGAGAGAGAGAGGGAGGCACACAATCTGAAACAGGTTCCAGGCTCTGAGTTAGCTGTCAGCACAGAGCCCGATGTCGGGCTCGAACCCACGAGCTGTGTGATCGTGACCTGAGCCGAAGTCGGATGCTTAACCGACTGAGCCACCCAGGCACCCCATAGTTCTATAGGAATTTCTTAGGACTTCCCTTTTTTAAAATTTTGAAAAGTTTAAAGTTTAGCACACATAATCAAAGGGCCAAATAAAAAATGTACAGTTCAGAGAATTATAAATGACTGCATAAACACACGCACATAAACACACCCATATCAAGGAACAGAACATTAGACGGGTACGATTTTAAATATCAATTTTATAAAAGGGGGACCAGAGGCCTAGACATATTTTATAATCTGGTCTAGGCCACCCAGTGAAAACAAGCAAAGTCAGACCATATGACTTTTTTTAAAAATATACTACATGGCCTCTCTGGATGTTAATGGGGGTGGTGGAAGGAACACTTACTATATCGTACATGAAAATATCTAAGTTCTCCTGCTCTGCCACATTCTTCTTCTTCTTTTTTTTAAAGTTTATTTATTTTGAGAGAGAGAGAGACAATGTGAGTGGGGATGGGGTAGAGTGAGAGAATCCCAAGCAGGCTCCATGCTGTCAGCATAGAGCCCAATGTGGGGCTTGAACTCACGAAATCATATCAAGACCTGAAAGGAAACCAAGAATCTGACACTTAACCGACTGAGCCACCCAGGCGCCCCTCTGACACGTTCTTGTTAAGAAACCTGCAACCCAGGAATCCTTGATCTGTGCTCTATTTCTACAGGGCTTTTTCTGCTGACACCTGTACGTTGCATACAATGGGCAACAGCTTGCGGCACTGAGGGCGGGTGGACGGCAACGCAGGCCAGACAGGCTACATCTTTCTTTCCTATCAAACATTCTGACAAGTTGGAAGGGAAAAAATTATAACTTTTAGGTCATTTAAAACAGGTCTGTAGTAAAGCAAGCATGGCTTTACCATGGAGTCAAATATAAAACAAATATAAATATACATGTAAAGCCTTTAAGGAAACACCAAATTATGAATGGGCTATTCAGACACTGCTCCTGCACTCCTTCAGTTTCTACAAGCAGCTACAGAGAAATTTAGTGGTGCTTTCTCTCAACTACAAGTCTGTACGTACTTCCAAAGCACAGAGTAGTTTAACAATTATGTGCGGGAGTTAAAGCCCTCAGAGGTCAAGGACGTTTTCACTTTTTTTTTTAGACTTCTAATATATTAACGACATGGTAAATTAGGGCCGCCTGGGTGGCTTGGTTGGTTAAGTGTTGACTGATTTCGGCTCAGGTCATGATATCTCGGTTGGTGAGCTGGAGCCCCTCATCGGACTCTGCGCCAACAGCGCCGAGACTGCTTGAGAACCTCTCTCTGGCCCTCCCTGGCGCGCGCGTTCTCCCTCAAAATAAACAAACTTTAAAAGAAAAAAAAATAATAAAAGATATGGTCAACTGCCATAGGGGAGACATCCCATTACATATTTGCTCCATAAAAGCAGGGACCTCGGTGGATCTCTCTTATTTTCTGATCTATCCCTAGTGTTCAGAACCCTTGGCGTGTAATAAGCCCTCGATACACGTTTACTGAGCGAGTGAATGGACACAGGAAACACAAGTACCTACTTCGTCACCTACCCTCTTCTGGGGTCCATCAGAGAAAAAACAAACACGAAAATGACACAAGCTCTCACCCTCAAAAGCTGGCACCGGGAGCAGCGTCTTCAGGCCAGCACTGGAGGGCGGGGCTACCCAGGAATCTATAAAGAAAAATCAAATGAAAAGACGAAAGCGACAAGACGCGGGCCCGGCACAACCTGGACGGGTCATTCCTAACGGAGCGCTCTGATGGAGGCCCGCGGGTTCCACTACATGGGCTCACAGGCCCCCCAAAGAAGCCCGCTAGCAGGGATCTCGGGGCACCGATGCCCCCCGCGCGGAGGAGCGCGCGCCCCTACGCAGCGCTTCGGCAAACCCGGCAGAACCTTCCGGGAGCTGGCGAGGTGCCGCACCGGCGCTGGGGAGGAAGGGGACGTCTTCTGAGTGACCGAGGGGCCTCCTGACCTGACAGCTGCGTTCGCAGAAGCGGCGCCCCCGCGCGAGCCAGCACCCGCCACATGGCCGTGCGCGCCCGGCCGCGCCGCGATCCCCACGGCAACCTCTGCGATTCCCAGGACACAACCGGCCCGGAAGTTGCGTTCGCATCGGTCCTCTCCGCAGAGAGTCCCGGCGGAAGCGGAAGAAACCGGGCCGCGGCGCTTGGGTTCCGCGCGGGCGTCCGCTAGCCACGCCCCGCGCCCCTGGCGCCTTCTGGGAATCTCCCTACAATTCCCGGGATGCGGGCGGCTGGGTCCGGCTTCCTGAGCCGGGTGTCGGGCGCAGAAAGCTAGGCTTCGCCCAGTGGGTGACGCCTCTCAGCTCAATGCATTGGGCCGCTCAAAGGCATTAGGAGAACACCACTGGGTATTCACCGTGGCCTGAGCTTTTAGGGGGCGCTTGCAGTGTGTCAGGCGTTCAGTACCCCATCACTGCGTGGAGTCCTCCAAACGAGTCCATGAGATGAGGAAGTCATGACACCCTTCTCTGGTCCCTCTGGAGCCCCAGACTCCATCCCGAGGGTCACGGGAATTAATTTACCCCGGTCACACAGCAGGAAAACTACAGTCAGAATTCGAGTCTGTGTGACTCAAGGGACCGCAGTGATGGGACAATATCAAAACTTGATTATCGAGTTAAAATCACGCGTAAGTATTCTGGGAGGATGTTGGGCAAACTCATTTTTATGGGTTTGAAGCTTTTTAATATTCAGAACGAGAGACGATCTTTCCCCCAGTTTAGGGCACAAATAGGATTAACAAATCGAGACTGATGTCAGTTGTATTTAAGTCATGCTAAATCTGCGTATGGTCTTTCCCCAAGGATAATTTCACAAATGGCAACAACTAAAACGTGTGATGTTTCCAAAGCTACTGTGAGAACTTCCTGCGTCCACAATTTTAGGCACTTCTTGATGATCTGCACGCTGAAACTGGCTCAGAAGAGTGAATAGAGTTTATTACAGACAACCATTTCTGTCCTTTCAGAAGGGGCTCTACAAGCGTTTGACTGACCCCCACTCGTCCAAGCCAGTGTCAGATTCTAGGCAGCTCTTCCCTCCTCCCCTCCACTCAAAGTGGGAGATCTGAATGTGCTCAGGCATTTAGAAATCTCCAGCTGAATATTGTGTAATTTTGTTTTGGATGGAAAACAAAGTGTCAGTACAATTCTTCTTTGGCTTTAAGTCTTTCGGTGGTCCCCGAACTTCCACCTCTTTATTGATTTTAAAAGAACTAAAAAGTAAACTCAAAGTTTTACCTTTAAATAGTAACTGTTATAAGTGATGTCTATTTTTCTATGCAAGTGTTGTGCCAGGTAGAATGGAGGATACAAAGATGAAAAACCAGGGATCCTATTCTTTAGGAATTTATATTTATGCAGGGATAATATGATGAGCATACAATAATGTTGACATATCACAAAAGAAGTATGAATAAAGCGTGGAAATGGAAGGAGGGATGTGAGGTCTTCCCTGGTCCCTAAAAATAATGCTACCTCCTTCCATTTCTCACAGCTCTTTATTTACACTCTTCTTCTGAGAGTTGTATGGTATCTATTTGTAGGAAACCGATGTTGTGGGATGAAATGATTTGCCACAGAGCTAGGATGATGCAAAGTAGAGGTAAAGCCATTAGTGTTCTTTCACTGGAATGGGGTTGCTAAAATCTCCCAAAACTTAGTCTTCCGATCGCCTGCATCAGATGTTCCTGAGACCTTTGTATACATGTAAATATCTGGTCCCTACTTAGTAAATCAGAAACTCTGAAGGTGGGGTTCAGGAATTCCTATTGTGAACTAAGCCCCACGGATGATTCTAATGCCTAAGCAAATTGAGAGTCAGTGCTCTGTGAGCACTTGGAAAATTTAAAAAGCAGAGAATAGCTATAAGGCACTGTTTTTGGATCACCCAGGTTTATATCCACTGGAATTTGTATTTTCTCCATCTGTATAAAAATTACCTAATGTCTAAGTTTTTAATCTTTCTAATTTTATTTTATTTATTTTACTTTTTTAAGATTCTATTTTTAAGTAATCTCTATACCTAACGGGGGCCTTGAACTTAAAACCCCAAGGTCAAAAGTCACATGTTCTATACACTGAGGCAGCCAGGCTCCCCTAATCTTTCTTATTTTAAAAATCAAGAGATAACAGAAGCCTGTAGCCTAGTCCCAGGTCTGGTTCTTAACGTAAATGGCACCCACATGCATATAATCTGTGTCTTTGCCTGTGTGTGTGCACTACCTCATTTTAATAAAAAGGTTAGGTTTTTGCTTATCAGATTGATTAATATCATAATGTAATAAATCACCATGGAACTTCTTCACCCCAGGAAGCCCACCGAACCTTCTCAAGGGGCTAATTAGTATTCACTTCTTCATCAGTTTAGCTTCCATATGGTGTAGAGCGTTTCTGAAAAAGCAATGGTATTGATGTTGTGTTCTGGGATCTGGGAGCGAATGGTCAAGAAAGAATTCCTGAGACATTTTTGGTGCAAAAAAAGGTGGTTTTTATTAAAGCACAGGGACAAGACTTGTGGGCAGAAAGAACTGCACTGGGATTATGGGGTGATTGATTGATTGCTTGATTGATTATGTACTTTTAAGCTGGGAGAGTGTTAGGATAGTGTGAGTCTCTAAGGAATTTGGAAGTGAGGTTTTCAGGACCTTAAGGGGCTAGCTGCTGTTAAGAAAAAGTTATTTACTACTATCCAGGAAAACATTAGTCATGAGACCTTTCAGATGTCTATCAGTGTGCCATATATTTGGAGGATGATTGCTAACATATATCTTGGGGAAGGGGTTAGAGAATAAGGAAGTTACCAAAGGGATTTTTAGATGTTAAAGAAGACTTACAGGATCCTGGAGATTGGGCCAATGTCAAGCTCAGGTTGCTTTTTGCTTCTAGCAAGGTAGTAACCTTGAGGCAGTTGAGTTCTTGGAGAAACGTCACTCTGCCTCAAGGACATGTCAATGGGCTGTTAAGTTGTAAGGGGATTTAAGTTTATTCTATGCTTCTTTTGCCTTCATTCTCCACATCAGTAGTCTAGATTTTTCTACAACAAAAAATAATATACTCAAATACAATATTAATAATTAATAATATTATTATTTTTAACATTTATGCATTTTTGAGAGAGAGAGAGATACAGAGTGTGGGCCGGGAGAGGCAGAGAGAGAGGGAGACACAGAATCCAAAGCAGGCTCTAGGCTCTGAGCTGTCAGCACAGAGCCTGACGTGGGGCTCCAACTCACAAACTGTGTAATTATGACCTGAGCCAAAGTTGGATGCTTAACCGACTGAGCCACCCAGGCATCCCAGTAATTTATATTATTGACTTCCTGTTTATAAGAGGTTTTTATTTGCACATAGATTATCTTATTAGAATCCTGTTTCAAAGATGATAGTGGTGGAAATGATGCATAGGAAAACATTCACTCAACAATTCTCCATTGAGTGTTTGCCTTACTGCCATGAGAAAAATGAATGAGTCGACACATATTCCAGGGCTTTAAAGCTGAATTGGATTGAATCCCAGCTTGGAAAGGTACTGAAGAGTTATTTCCGGCTTTTTTCATTGAGTAAATCAATAGGCACAAAGACAGTACCAACTCTTCAATTGTTTGACCAAGTAGAGGGGACTGTGGCAACTGTCATTCTTGTTTTTGTCCTGGCATTCACACACTATGACCGTGGCATTCCTATGAATGGTTTCGCCATAACGACTGATGTACTGTTGTCGTCCAGTCAAGTTACTTACAAATCTTTTTTTTTTTTTAATTTTTTAATGTTTTATTTCTGAGAGAGAGAGAGAGAGAATGAAGAGAGGAGGGTCAGAGAGAGAGAGGAAGGTACAGAATCCGAAACGGGCTCCAGGTTCTGAGCTGTCAGCACAGAGCCCGACACGGGGCTCGAACCCACGAACCGCGAGATCACGACCTAAGCGAAAGTCGGACGCTTAACTGACTAAGCCACCCAGGCGCCGCACTGTTTTGGTATTTCTTTTGGGCAAATTCCATAAAGAGAAATGATAAGATCAAAGGGAATGTTTGTTTAAAATCGTTTTGCTTCCTACAGTTATGCAACATTGACCTTTACCAACAATGTGCCAAAGTGCCTGCTTATCCACACCCTTGCTGAGCTTTCTTGTACACCTTTCTTTTAGAGCTTTGCCAATATGAAAGGTGAGAGATGACGTCTGATGGTCTGTGTTTATGATGGGCTGTTAGAACAGGACTGTGTCTGACTCAGCCTTGCCTGAGGCCCCTGGGCTGTGTGGTAATCCCCGCATTCCAGAGTGAGCTGCTGGGCCTCTTGGGCATGATTTATGATGGACGTGGTAGGAATTGGCTTCATTATTCTTAGCTCTACACTTTCTTCCAGCCTGTAACATGCACTGAAAAAAAAAAATCAAGAAAAGAAGTGGAGCCTGGAGATTAAAGTAAAGATTTCTTTGGACAGTGTTGTTGGTAATTTTGAGTTCTACTCGTGCTCTCCAATGGCGAGGTGTTGGGGTGCTCCGTCAAGCTTAACGAGAGACATTTCAAGACCACTGAGCTTGATGTGGGCCCTATGCTGTTTGAGTGGGAGTGGTATTGGACCCAGGTTTGAGAAAAGTCTATGTTTGGAGGTTTGATGGAAAGTAGAGGGCTGCCGTTGGGAAGTAGGTACATTTCCACTGATGCTGGGGTAAAGGTGTGCGTACCTTGTTCACCAGATGTGAACCCCAGTGCAGTGTGCTGGTTCAGGGTTTTCTTATATCCTGTCCAACAGGACCCCACTGAGGAGCAGAGAGAGAGAAGCTGGAAGAAGTGTAATGACGGATGTCCAGGGCCCGAGGGAAGCACCAGATGCATCCAGCCAATCATTCCACAGAGAGGACTTTGCATCCGAATGTCCTCAGCAATTAGGGTAGGGTGTATGTGTCTGTGTTTCTCCGAAGAATCCGTACAGCACCCATGAGTTAAAGAGTATACTTTACACTATACCTGGAGCCGAGTCAACCACTGTTGGTGCTGGATGAGTTTGCTGTAACAAAGTACCCCAAACCGGCGGGGGGGGGGGGGGCGTCTGAACTCCAGTCACATGAAGTTTATTGCCTCACAGATCTGGAAGCCAGAAGTCTGAAATCCAGCTGTCAGCAGGGTTGGTTCCTTCTGAGCTCTGTGAGGAAGGGTCTGTCCCAGGCTTGTGGACGGCCACCTTCTCCCTGTCTCTCTGCCCATTGTCTTCTCTTTCTGTTTGTCTTTGTGTCCAAATTTTCCCTTTTTATAAGACAGCAGNGGATGAGTTTGCTGTAACAAAGTACCCCAAACCGGGGGGGGGGGGCGGGGGGGGGGGGGGCAGTGCTTAAAACAACGGAAGTTTATTGCCTCACAGATCTGGAAGCCAGAAGTCTGAAATCCAGCTGTCAGCAGGGTTGGTTCCTTCTGAGCTCTGTGAGGAAGGGTCTGTCCCAGGCTTGTGGACGGCCACCTTCTCCCTGTCTCTCTGCCCATTGTCTTCTCTTTCTGTTTGTCTTTGTGTCCAAATTTTCCCTTTTTATAAGACAGCAGTCATATTGGATTAGGACCCCCCTTATTGACCTCATTTTAACTTGATTACCTCTGTAAAGAAAGACACTTTCTCCTAATAAGGTCACATTCTGAGGTGTTGGGGGGGGGTGGCGGTTAGGGCTCCAACACATCTTTTTGGTTGGGGAGGGAGGAGGACACCCTTCAACCTATAACAGGCGCTATGCCAGTTAGCCATGCCAGAGGGGTCAGACACAGAGGTGAAAGATGAGGGGCAGGAAAGATCCTATGTGATTGGTAGAAGTGCAAAGTGAGGAAATTGAGACCACCCCCTTCCCCAAGCCGCCATGTTGTTTCTACTACAATCACTGGATCTGGGGCAAGAGTGACTTGGGGAGAGGAGCAGCTTTGGTTTTGGATGAATTCAGGGTTGTGACTGATGAGGGAGCATAAGGCAAGCTGACACCCCACACCCCTCACCCTCCCAGGTGGGACATATGGGACATTTCTCAGGCGCTCCTGGCTGCCCAAAAGCTAAGAGAAGGAGAAAACCAATGGTTAGCTGATATAGATCACAGCCATGCAGGACGTGAGTCTCCATTAGTTTACAAATGTCTCAGTAAATTACAAGAAAAAGGCAATCTTATCCATAGCCTAAATCCAGCGACCCATAGACTCAGTTTCCTGGAGCCCCAACATCATCCTCCCCTCCATAGTGATGTGGGGAACAAAGGCAAGAAGGAAATGGTAGGTAAAATTAAGTTTCTTTACGACCTGCAGCACATTGACAAATATTTGAGGCAAATACAAAGTCTAACATTCTTCCAGGAACTCCCTCCTGTCTTAATGTTAATGCCTTACTAGAGGGAAAAGAACCTTCACTTGATAGTAGGTAGGCCTCCAGTGTCTTCTGTCCTCGTTAGCATATGAAATCCTGGAGGCCTCCCCTTTGCCTTTACCTCCCCAGAGTCCATCAGTCTCTCTTCACAAGCCCAGTTCAGCTCTTTATGCTCAGGGGTCCTGTCCCTGTGCTTTAATAATATCACCCTTTTGCACCAAAGACATCTCAAGAATTCTTTCTGGCTGTCAGCTCTGGACCCCCCACCACTCTGAAACCCCATCAGTGACTATTACACAGTATTGGACATTTTAGTTACTGAAATCAGAATTTTTTCTGTGACTAGAAGTGATAGCATACTTTTTTTTTTTAATTTAAATTAGAGAGTAATGAGAAAATGCAGAAAACCCCCAGCCTTACAGAGTTGGTTGGTTTAGTTTTGGATAAGCAGGAGCAAGTTGATTCCTTCCTTCCTTCCTTCCTTCCTTCCTTCCTTCCTTCCTTCCTTCCTTCCTTCCTTCTTTCCTTCCTTCCTTCCTTCCTTCCTTAGTTTATTTATTATTTTTAGTAATCTCTCCACCCAATGTGGGGCTCCAACTCATGACCCCAAGATCGAGTCACACGCTCTTCTGACTTAGCAGCCAGACACCCCATCTGTTTTTTTTTAAGACTTTACTATTATTTTTTATTTTTATTTTTCTATTTTAGAGAGAGCAAGCTGGAGAGAGGGAGAGAGAGAGAGAGAGAGAGAGAAAATCCTAAGCAGGTTCTATGCTTATGGGCGGGATCCCACCACCCGGGGATCATGGCCTGAGCCCTAATCAACAGTCAGCCACTCAGCTGACTAAGTCACCTAGTTGCTCCTAAGATTTTATTTTTAAGTAATCTTTGCACCCAATGTGGGGGTTCAACTCATAACCCTGAGAGCAAGGGCCGCATGCTCTTCTGACTGAGATAACCAGGTGCCCCTAAGGTTGACTTCTGATAGCATTCTCTGAGTCCTACTTCACATAGCTTACACCCTGGTTATACATTAGTTTGCATTTTTTCAGTGACTAGTGATGTTGAACTTGTCTCCTATCTTTGGGTCTTGTATATTTTTGTCTGCCGTTTTTCTGTGTGTGTGATTTGCTTGCTTCTGTACTTTGTTTATATTTCAATTGTACTATTTATCTCTTTATCAATTCAAAAATGCTTACTATATATTAAGTATATTAATTCCTGTGTATATATGATTCAATTTTTAAAAAATTTTCAATATATCTTAAAATTTTTTTTGTGGTAGGACCATTTATAATTTTTATGGAGTAAAATCTGCCAGTTACTTTCTGAAGAGTTTCTGACTTTGATAATATGCTTATAAGGGCCAGAAAAAGGGATATAATGTAATTCTTTGCCCAAGCTGAAAATCATTTAATATGCGATTTTATAATACACTAAATTCCCGTATAATTTTTTAAAACATTTTATCCCATTGTCATATTCTCCCTGATCTGAAACCAGTGCTACACTGTTTTAATTATTGTTCCTTTATTACATATTTTATATGTTTGGTCAAATTCGCTTTCCTTTGCAAAAAAACGTCATGGCTGTTTGGCATGTTTCCTTTCCAAGATAAAATTTGGAACCATTTTGTTCTATTCTGTCTCAATCTATTTTTATTTTCTTATCCAGTGTTCTTTTTCCTTTCTCATTGTTGTTCTTCTTATAAATCTCAGAGCCATTTGTACTTCCAAACAAGATTTGTACTTTACCATTTCAAAGTATTATAGGATCTCAGTAGGAGGGGGCTAGAGGATTTTCTATTTAGTTCCACATCCTTATCAGAGTGTGATCTTCAGTCATGTACTTGCTATAGGTCATTTGCATATCTAGTTAAAGGAAAATACAACTGCATTTGGTAGCAATCTTCCCTCCTCTCCCTTGCATCTTCACAAAAACAATCATGGTGAAAATTGACCACTTCTCTGAAGAAATTTTAGGCTTTACCAGCCATGGCCAGTAGAGGTCACGAAACTGCTTATTATAGTCACTGAAGCCATAACCAAACCCAGGCTTCGGCATTGCGCATTATGCAGTAATGACCCACAGACTACATTTTATCACAGCACTTTCTCAAAATGGAATTGCAGCTTGTCATAGCAGATCCACTGTCATCCTGCTAGCCTGTCCCCCACGCTTGCCAGTACAAATGAACACACATAGGTAATTGTACAAGTTGGGAGACAGTTCTCTCTCAGTCTCTCTGTCACTGTCTCTGTCTCTGTCTCTCTCTCTCTCACACACACATACACACACACACACACACACACACACACACACACCCCTTCCCTTTGTTGCCCAATTTATTGTTCAATAAAAAATCATCTTTGTTTAAAATAATTTTTCTCCATTTGCCAGTTGATCAATTATTACATATTGAATGGAGAAAACGTAGATCACAGAGAAGCAAACAAACAAAATCAATGACCATTAGTTTTGTCACACTTAATCACTAAAATATTCTGGCATGGGTGGCATTATAATGCATTGCGAACACCTCTCCATGTCTGCAAGTATTTATCTTCAACATGAATTTTACTGACTTTTATATGAAATTAAATTTAAAGGACGCCTTGGTGGCTCAGTCAGTTGACCATCCGACTTGGGCTCAGGTCATGATCTTGTGGTTCATGGGTTCAAGCCCTTGCATGGGGCTCACTGCTGTCAGCGCAGAGCATACTTCAGATCCTCTATCCCCCACCCTCTCTACCCCTCCCCTGCTTGTGTGTGTGTGCTCTCTCTCTCTCTCTCAAAAATAAAAATTAACATTAAAAATTAATTTTAGTAGTATATCATACTTCTTTTTAAAGAAATTAATTCACTTTTGAAATTCAAGTATAATTAACATGCAGTGTTATATTAGTTTCAGGTGTACAATATGGTGATTCAACACTTCCATACAATACCCAGTGCTCATTACAAGTGCTCTCCTTAATCTCCATCACCTATTTCACCCATCCCCCAACCTGCCTCCCCTCTAATAACCAACAGTTTGTTACCAACAGGTCTGTTCTTTTTGTTTGTCTCTTTTTTCTTTTTTCATTTGTTTTGTTTCTTAAATTCCACAAATGAGCCAGTAATTCCACTACTGAGTATTTACCCAAAGAAAGCGAAAACACTAATTCGAAACAACATATGCACCCCAGTATTCATTGCAGCAATATCAAGATATAGAAGCAACCCAAGTGTCCATTTACAGATGAATGGATAAAGAAGATATAGTCTATATGTATAATGGAATATTCTTTAACCATTAAAAAATTAAGATCATGGGGCACCTGGGTGGCTCAGTCGGTTGAGTGTCTGACTTCAGTTCCGGTCATGATCTCATGGTTCGTGGGTTCTAGTCCCATATCAGGCTCTGTGCTGACAGCTCAGAGCCTGGAGCCTGCTTGGATTCTATGTCTTCCTTTCTGTCTTTCTCTGCCCCTCCCCTGCTCACGCTGTCTCTCTCAAAAATAAATAAACATAAAAAAAAAGATCTTGTCATATGCAATAGCGTGGATGATCTAAAGGGTATAATGCTAAGTGAAACAGTCAGATAAAGATAGATACCGTATGACTTCACTCATACATGAAATTTAAGAATTTCAGTAACTTTTACATATCTCATCATATGGACCCACCAGTGTTTACCTGTCCATTACTCTGTTGTCGGACAGGGAGACTGTTTCCACGTTTTCCAGAGTACAAATATTATGGCAGGTTATGAGAGAGCACTTACTCCCACTCCCTGAGGGTGCCTTCCACCACAGTGCAGTCCTGGTCTTCTTCTTGGGCACAGGGATGTACCTAATAGTTATGTTTGGAATGAAGCCTCGGGCTGGTGGCTCCCACCTCCTTCTCCCAGAAACCACTATTTCCAGAGGGCAGGCTCTTCTTCTGAGAAGCTGGGAGGGGAGATCTGTGACTGGGCAGGTGAATCTGTCTGCCTCTGGGCTTCAGTATCAGGAAGTGTATTGAGTGTATTGAGCTGCACTTCTAATTATCTCAGTGGATGTTTTGATTCTTGTATATCTGTGCCCCATTATGATTCTCTCCTTTGTATAATTTTCAGAATTGGGATTTTGGGGAGGGGTCAAATTTAAGTACATTTTAGGTCTTTTGATACAATTTTCTTTCTTCTTCTTCTTCTTTTTTTTAGAAGAGAGAGCAGCAGAACACCAGTGGGGGGAGGAGTAGAGGAGAAGAGAGCAGAGGAGAGGAGAGGAGGAGAAGAGAGGAAAGGAGAGAAGAGAGGAGAGGAGGAGAAGAGAGGAGAGGAGAGAGAGAGAGAGAGAGACAGAGAGAGAGAATCTTAAGCAGCTTCTATGCTCAGCTCGGAGCCCAAAGTGGGACTCGATCTCACAACCCTGAGATAATGTCCTGAGCCAAAGTTGAGAGCTGGATGCTCAACCGGCTGAGCCACGCAGGTGCCCCTTTGGATACAGTTTTCATATCCTTCGCTAGAAAGTTGGTCCCTGTGTTGACTCCTGCCAGCAGAGATGAAAGTTATGATTGTCTCTGAAAGCCTAATTTTTCTTTTCAAATATGTATATAGGATGTGGTTATAGATCTGTATCTCTTTTTAATATATAAAATATATATATGGGGTGGGATTTTAGATGTATATTTATATTTAATATAAGAAACATGTTAAATTTTAATTACATACTAACTACAAATTATATTTATGTATTAAAGATGTATTTATATCTAAAATACACATTTTAAACTTAATTTTACTGAGAATCATTATTAGAAATGGAAGGGGAGAATTACATCATTTACCTAGTTCTGTGGGAGCCTCATATGAAATAATTTTGGCCATTTCACTAAGTGATCTGAAAAGTAGTCCTTGGTATAAGAAACAAAAATAGGAAGTTTAAAAAATATATCACTTCATTTGTAGAAATAAAGGATAGTATTGGTTAATTAATCAAGAAGATCAGAATGAACTCTAAAAATGTCAGGTGGGCTCTCTCTTCTCCCCTCATCCTAGGTTTAAATTATGACTGGCATTCAGGGGCGCCTGGGTGGCTTAGTTGGTTAAGTGTTCAACTTCGGCTCAGGTCAGACCTCGCAGTTCATGAGTTTGAGACCTGTGTCGGGCTCTGTGCTGACAGCTCAGAGCCTGGAGCCTGCTTTGGATTCTATGTTTCCCTCCCTCTCCGCCCCTCCCCTGCTCACACTCTGTCTCTGTCTCTCTCAAAAATAAATAAACATTAAAAAAAATTATGACTGGCAGTCATTGCCTTGAGAAGCTGGATGTTTTCTTATGGGTCACAGATGTTGAGACTCCAGGGAAGTTTGAATCATTTATTTTACACAGTGTTTTCTATGTTTTTACCAGGAATATGGAAGCATTGTCGATATCCACTTTTTGGCATAGATTTGAAATGAAATGAACAAAAATTCCATCATCCTTTGAAGGTGTTTGAGAGAACCTGAAGCCACCTCGTTGTTAGTACTGTGTGAAATTGGCCGTGATGTGCTCATGGTTGACGGGTATGTAGTCGGCAACACCTAGAAGCAATCAGAGAAGAACATGAAGTGATGACCATGGTACGTATAACCACCCCCACCTCCCAAGGGATTAGCCTATTGTTGGAGGAGTAAAGTCACCACAGTATGAAATGGAAAGCTTGATTGGTATGGAAGAGTATGGAATTGAGGTCCAGAGTCTGTGATTCCAGGCTCAGAGTTACCATGTGGAGCATGTGTTAGATGGATAAGCCCCTTAAATTGTGAGAGTCTTTTTTTCCTCATGTATTAAATTGCACTCATAATAGTTACTTTGAAGAAACACTTTCAGGATTAGGACTAATGACTGCCAGATGCCTAATACAGTACCTGACATGTAGCAGGTGTACAGTAAATGGTGGTTATTATTAAACTAGCTTATTTAAGCCAAATTTAGAGCATTCAAGGTAGGAGGAGCTCATGTTCACTTTTGAAGATTTTGCAGAAAATAGGAAGGACAGTGGGTTGAGAATTCTTGTGTTTCAGGGCAGGAAAGTTAGATGATGGAGGTATTGATGGTTTCCAAGTTGCCGGACATCAGAAAGAATGACAATTCCAGGCCTCCATCTTTTTGGATCTCAGAGGTCTTTCTGTTTACCATTCTTTCCTCAGAGAAGAAAAGTACTTGGCAGACATGAGAATAAGCCTGATTTAAGTTTTAATATTTATTTATTTTTGAGAGAGAGAGAGACAGAATGCAAGCAGGGGAGGGGCAGAGAGAGAGGGAGACACAGAATCCAAAGCAGGATCCAGGCTCTGAGCTGTCAGTGCAGAGCCCGACGTGGGGCTTGAACCCATGAACTGTGAGATCATGACCTGAGCCAAAGTTAAATGCTCAACCGATGAGGCACCCAGCCGCTCCAAGAATAAGCCTGATTTAGAGTAATTCTTGGGATGAAAGTGGTGGAAGAACTAATAATAATAATATTTAGCATTTTCGAACAATGTTATGTAAAAGACATTGTGTGTAATTCATTTTAAATGCATTATTTCTAATTTTTACCCTAAGCCAAAGAATGGCTATTACCGTTTCTATTTTATAGCTCTGGAGTCTGTGGCTCAGAGAAGGCTCATTCCTTGTTTGATACAGTTAGTCAGTAAGAGGAAGACCTTCTAACCAAGGTTATGTGATCTAATTATATGCTTTGCCACAATTCAACAAATTCTGGCTGCCCAGACTTTATTTTATTTAATTTTTTTTTAGAGAGAGAGAGAGCATGAGCAGGGGAGAGTGGGAGAGGGAGAGAAAGAGAAAGAGAGAGAATCTTAAGCAGGATCCATGCTCAGTGCAGAACCAAATGAGGGGCTTGATCCCACGATGCTGTGGTCATGACCTGAGTTGAAATTAAGAGTTGGATACTCAACTAACTGAGCCACCCAGGCGCCTGAGATTTTGTTAAATACCTGACAGATGCTAAAGAAACATCTCTCCCAGTGCTCTCTTGGATAGTGAGGATCTTCACAAAGCCACAGGCTCGGCTCTGCTGTGACCATTTGACTTCACCTCTCCCTGCACGGTGATGACTAACATCACCTTGACTAGGTGACATCATCCTTAGACCAAACCACACACCGGCGCTCTCTAGCTTGGAGGATATTTTAGTATTTGTGCACAATTTTAAAGAATGTTGAGGTTTTGCTGTCAAAGTTTGTTCCTGTCTCTTTCCCCACACAAACATGCATAAGCATTCTTCTCTTTGGAGATTTGTTTTATAGAAAGCATTAGGGGAAAAAGAATGAACGTTGGGTGAAGCTGTAGGAGAAAGCTCACTCGTGCTGCAGGCTGGAAGCCCGGGCTTGATTATCCCCCGAGCCCACGCTGGATGCAGGTCTTGCACAAGACTTTAACGTCTCAAAAACTTAGTTTTTTTTCCTCTGTAAAAAGAGAATCACCACTACCTGCAGAGCTGACGTGTGAAATAAGAGAACATCGCTGCACAAAGTGCTATGTTTCTCGTCCCTCATACTTGTGTCCCACCGACTAGGAAGTCACTGTGCTTTTGTTTTACACCATTAATGTTTAAGTTTTTAATCCTAAAGTGGCCATCTTCTTAGATCACAGGCTACTTTTCCCACCATTTCTTTTTCTCTCTTGCATTATCTGCTTTTTCCTTTTTCAGCTCTTACTGCTGTAAGTAGGTCAGTTGGTCACTGGATGTGTCCCCATTGGCTCAGAGTTAGGATTTTTTATTTAAAAAAAAGCTATTTAATTAATTAATTATATTTGAGAGAGGGAGAGAGAGAGAGCGCACATGTGAGAGCTGGAGAGAGGAGCAGAGAGGGACAGAGAGAATCTTAAGCAGGCTCCATGCTCAGCACAGAGCCCAGTGCGGAACTCAATTCCATGACCCTGGGATCATGACTTGAGCCCAAATCAAGAGTGGGGTGCTAACCTGACTGAGCCACTAGCTGCCCTACAAAAGCTGTTTTAGAAAGCCAGCCACCTGTTATATCTATCATCTATCTATCTACCCATTGTCTATCAATCATTCAATCAAATCACTGTATATATATTCATAATATGTGTGTATGTATGTATACGGGTAGTCACTGTATATGTACATACAATCTCACAATTATTTGTTGATTAAATGAATGAATGAATTAAAGAAGGGAATGAAAGAAAGTAACCTTCAGACTATGGAAGAGATTCCCAGATTCCTTTACTTTCTCACCTTCATTCAAAGGTGTTTTGCCACTAAGGAACTGCCAGAATGTCCTGTGATGAACATTTTCGGCAATATTATTGATGGAGGAGACGACAGGGCCCCAAGATGTCATTGTGGTTTCAAATCTGTAAGAGTAAAATCATATATGTGATTAACATCTCAGTTAGGTCAGGCAGTAAGAGGTTAAGGTGAAGGGACGGAGACATTCTTTTTCTTTTCTTTTTGAGAGAGAGAGAGGGAGACAGAGGGGCAGAGGGAATGAGAGAGAGAAAATCTTTTTTTTTGAGAGAGAGAAAATCTTAAGCAGGCTTCCTGCTCAGCATGGAGCCCAACACAGGGCTCAATCTCATGACCCTGGGATCATGACGTGAGCCAAAATCAAGAATTAGCCCTCAGGGGCGCCTGGGTAGCTCAGTTGGTTAGGTTCAGCTTTGGCTGTTCAGCTTTGGCTCAGGTCATGATCTCACGGTTCGTAGGTTCGAGCCCCGCGTCGGGCTCTGTGCTGACAGCCATCTCAGAGCCTGGAGCCTGTTTTAGATTCTGTGTCTCCCTCTCTCTCTGACCCTCCCCTGCCCCTGCTGTCTCTCTCTCTCTCTCTCTCAGAAATAAAAAAATTAAAAAAAAAAGAATCAGCCATTCAAACAGACTGAGCTACCCAGGCGTCCTGGGACAGAGACATTCTAAATGCCTTATAGATCAGATCATATCATGCTCAAAAGAGGAATTACAAATGATTAATGAATATGAAATTACTTCACTTAGAATGAAATGAAATTAACATGAATGGAGAGTATTTTAAAAACCTATCAATAAGCAAATTTAAGAAAATGTAAATGCCCAAATATGGCTGAATAACTACGTAATCATAGGATGAATATCCAAGATTGAATTTTTTTTGCAGTTGCACAATTGTATTTTTCAATAATTTTAAGTGACATTAAAAATGCTCCTCCAAAAAAACCCCAAAACAAAACAAAAAAGAATACTCCTCCAATAATGTTCCAATAATGTTAAGTGAAAATGTGGGACATAAATTGTACACTAAATAACTATCCCATCTGTGTGATGCATCACAACTATATCACAACTATTTATTTATTTATTTATTTAAATGTTTTATTTATTTCTAGGAGAGAGAGAGACAGCGTGAGCAGGGGAGGGTCAGAGAGAGAGGGAGTCACAGACTGAAACAGCCTCCAGGCTCTGAGCTGGCAGTCAGCACAGAGCCCGACGCGGGGCTTGAACCCATGAACCGTGAGATCATGACCTAAGCGAAAGTCAGATGCTTAACCGACTAAGCCACCCAGGCGCCCCATATCACAACTATTTATAATATGCATAGGACAAAACCACCTACAACATTATAAAAACATGTCCACAGTGATTATATAGTGGATGTACCATAGATGTTCTGTTTTCTTCTTTATGTATCACCCCTCCCCCACCGCCTACTTTATGTATTTATGACATTCACAGTCAGGAAAAGAAAAATCAGACAAATTTGAAGGTAAGCTCAGAGAAGCAGGAAGGTAGATTCAGAGGGTTGTTTGAAAACTGAGTGTTCTTGGAGTGCAACTTTGATCCCAACCTGGGTGTAGAAGTCAGGGAAATTATGGAGCTGGGCTGTGGACAGCAGGCACGATGCACTGAGCCCAATCCTGGGGGGTTGATTCCACATCGCACTCAGTTGTCACTTCCTCGGACTTGGTCAGTCGTTTTCTTTGGCATTTCTCTGTAGCACTGGGGTCGTGTCATCTTTCCTTGGAAAGGCTCTTCTCTTTTCCTTTCCAGGACCTGGCACATCCCCTCTGCTCCTTCTGTTACCTTAGTCTTCTCCATATTTCTCTGCTGCTTCCTCTTTTTGCAGACTATAAGCACATCCCAAGGTCTTAATTTTCTCCTCTGGAATTATTTCTGTATTCTTCCTTTACAACAGGGCAGTAGAAGGAATATGAGCTTCACGGTCAAGATCTCAACTCTAGATCTTGAGTCTATTAGTTACATGTCATGTGATCTTAGGAATGTTACTTCGCCTCTTTGGGCTTAAGTGGTGCTATATATAAAATGGACATATGGATCTGTTTCATGTTTTTGCATTTTTTTTTAAATAGGCTTTATGCTCAACATGGGGCTCCAATTCATGACCCTGAGATCAAATGTTGCATGCTCTACTGACTGAGCCTGCTACCTCTGCACGGTTGGGAGCTTATCTGCTACCTCTGCATGGTTCCTCGACTTCGATCATCACCTGTATCAGATGACCATCCAATCTCTTTCACCTGTCCTGACCTTTTTTCCTAGGCCTTTGTTTACACCTTCCAAAGCTCCCTAATTCTTCTGTTTTGATCACCTACTATTAGACATGTCTAATGAATTAAGTCTTTCTCTGAAAGATATTCCTTCTTCCTGACGCTCCTAGCAGAAGTTTGGGAGGTTCTCATTCTTGCCTCACTGCATCCACACCTGGGGAGTCCTCCTTGATGTGAGTGTGTTTATCCTAGATGCTATCTTCATTATTTCACAGATTCATGACCATAGGCAGACTCCAGCTTGCCTCCTTGTCTTCCATTTTCAAACCAATTAAGATTTTACAACTACTAAGTTTTTCTTACTTAATAAAAACTTGCAATGCTTCTCCATCATAAGGAGTCCAATCTCCTGAGCCTGGTTCTTCAGACTTTTTACATCACCCAGCCTATCCTTTTAGATGTACTTACTTAATTCAAGCCTGTACACTCTTCTCTAGTCAAGCTGGACCACTCGCTCCCTGAATTCCTTGCTTCTTCCTGCCTTCGATGGTTTTTTTTTTTTTTTTAAAGGTTCATTTATTTTGAGAGAGAGAGTGCAAGTGGGAGAAGAGCAGAGAGAGATGTAGAGAGAAAGAATCCCAAGCAAGTTCTGCACACTCACCATGGAGGCGATGTGGGGCTCGAACCCACAAACTGTGGGATCATAACCTGAGTCCAGATTGGATATTTAACTGAGGACATTTAACCAGCCAGGTACCCCTTGAATGGTTCTTTCTAGCCATTCCCTCTTCCTAGAATACCATCTTCCCATATCTTCCCTATAGTACTTCTTTGAACATGCCCCAAAGGCACAAGCCTTTCTGGACTATTCTAATCTACAACGGACTCTCCCCTTTGAATTCTTGTTTGCAAAACTCTGTTATACATTGGCTTGTGTGATTTAATGTTTCCTGAGAGCCTTGCCTAGTTGCTCATTTGCAGGCTTCTCAAGGGGTGATGGGATAAATATCTGTTAAATTATCAGAAGGAAAAACAAGTAAGAAAAGGCAGGGGGGAGAGAGAGAGAGAGAGAGAACAGGAATTCAGGCGAGGCCTGGGGGGAAAGGTGCGTGTTGCTTCCAGCACTCACTTGAACTTGGAGCTTCTGCGCTGTGCTTCCTCTAGGACAACGAGTAGCACTGAGCCAGCTTTCACCCTGACATTGATGGTGTAGTTGAATTGCAGCTCCACCCCCCTCAGCTGGTTATTGATGGTGTATGTGATGGTGATGTTGGGTGATGAGGTGGCAGGAGGGTTGGTTTGGCTGGGGGGGCTTGGTTGCACCTCATGATCTGTGAGGAGCAAAGAGGCCAGATTTGTTAAAGATTATGGGGTTCGCACTGTTAGGTGCAAAATCGCTGTTATTAACAACAACTCATCCTAAAAAAAAAAAAAAAGAACATATCAAGGAATGGCAATGATTTTGTGTCCTTTGTGGGTTGTTCTGAAGAACTGGGGTGGTCCATAAAGCTCTCATTTCCATTCTAGAGACTTGTTCTTGGCTGAAGAGCTGACGGCTAGTTTCACAAGGAACATCAGTTTTGTTGGAGGAGTTTCCACTGTGAATCTGGAGGCAAAGGTAGTTAAGCTTCAGACCATTTAACAAACGACCTGGGCAACTATAGTGTAGCATCCTTGGGAAGATTCCATAGCTATCTTGTTAAGGTTGGGAAATCACTGGGAAGAAGTCTCAGGAGTCAGGTGAATGTGGCTGTGTTTGGTGTGGTTGGGGGGAGCCGGTTGGTTGATCGCTGTCTCTATAGGTTCTGTTCTGAGATAGACAAGGAGCTTAGTCATCCTTGCTTGTCTCGGGAAGTTTATGCAACGTAAGATGAATAATGCGTTATACTAGTATTTGGTTACAAAGAAGAGATGGAGGTATCTCTACCAAAGACTAGTTATCACTGGAGTGATACAATTTTTATGCAGATCTCCCACTTTCTTTGTGCACATTTATGGAATGTTTGAATTTTAAGTATCCTTGCATTATATTTTTAATTGCATAAAAATACAGATATTTCAAATCAAAGGGTAACGTGCCAGGTTTCCACACCATTCCTTTGGTGTGCCCAGAGTACCCAAGCTTCACATTGAGATCTCCAAGTCTGGGCTGAAATGCCAACTCTGTTCTTCTCATGAGTCTCTCAGACTAGATCAGTGATTGGCCACATTTGCTTTGCTTTTATGCTGTATGTGGCTTCTATTTCTATTTAATACTTATTTCATTCTTCCATATGTTGTGGGTTTTGTCTATGTATCTGTCTCCTGACCTTGTAAAGAGCAGATATCTGAAGATACTGCATAATATTTGGGGCATTTGTCACATGAATGAATGAAGTTATATATCATCTGATTGTTAAGACCATGGACCTTCCCTCTTCACCATCATCTCACTTCACTATCATCTTCAGCAGCATCTTTACCATCTACTATAGTAGGTGCTCATTTAATGTGTACTGAGTGAAGTAGACATGGGAGCTGAATGCTGAGGGCAGGCTGGCGTGGCTGTGTGTTAACACACAGCATTTGGGCATTGGAAATCAGATGCGTCTCTGCCTACATCACAAGCCTAGATGCCACTTGAAATTGATCCACAAGTTATTTTGGGCATAAGTTGCCACTTTATACCATAAGGAAAGGCAGATGTTAAGAGTTCTTACCAGGGATGCAGGACACGTAAGGCACATCTAGGTATGTCTTGCCTTTCAGGGAAGGGAGGATTTGGGCAATGGACATGGGATTGTGGAATTTCCCCTGCTCAATCTCCTCGAGTATTGTGTCCATGGTCTTCTGGCAGTTCCACTCCTTGTGAGAGTGCTCAGGTGTCACGGAGAGTGCCTGGGACAGGAGAGAGAGCGAGAGAGAGGAGAGAGAGAGAGAGAGAAGGAGGGAGAGAGATTAGGCATAGCTGAGAGTTGGCCTTTATAAGCTTTATAAGGGATACACTTGATCACTAATCTTGGGGATCATCCAAAGTCTAAAACTGAGCTCCCCAAGGTTTAGGACAATGTCTCTCTTTTTCACTGCCATGTCCCCACCTCTTAGCTGACAGTGTCTGTCACATAGCAGTCACACAACAAATATCTGTGCAACAAACAGATTTAGGGAACATTAATAGGGCTGTTGCATTTATGGTATGTATTATATAAAACAGTTCTTGGACGTAGAATGAGGTGAGAGCTGGGCAGAGCAAGCTCCAGGGGCAGCGTGAGTCTGGAACAGCCTGGCCATCAAAACACAGGAGAGCTCTTTTGTTTTGTGTTGTCCTGCATACCCTTTGGTGGACTCCTCTCATACTTTGTGTTCATGTCAGGACTGTCAGCCAGAGGCTCCACAACCCTGGCCACAGTGGTGGATTCATGGCCTGGGCTGGCTAATCATAGAGTGCCATCCTTCTGGGGACAGTGATTGGTGGGACCACATGCTAGCCAGGGCCCTTCCCTGATATATAGACACTCAGAGAGAGAATTTCTTTCTTTCCCACCAGGAGTATTCAGCTGGGACCATGTAAGTAAGCAGTGGTCTTCTAGTGACCATCTTTCTCAGCCACTTTGACGACACCGTGCTCTAGGAGACAATTAGGAAAACCATAGCTGAGCGATGAATAGTGGTCCCTGAAACCATGATTTGAGTCCTTTCTTCTAGCTACTTCTGAAAGGACTCCAGGTCCAGACTCTCTAGTCTACATGAAATAGTAGATCCCCATTTTTTTTTTCTTAAGTTATTTCAGTTTCTGTTATTGGCAAAAATGATTCCTGGTAAATACACCAAGCAATCCATTCTACTTTGCTGAGTTTTATATCTCATGGGTCCAATAGAAATCATAATTTCTTCCTACCCTTTGGGGGTTTGTTTGAGGTTCAGATGGGATGAGAAGCAAAAGCATTTTGTGATGTGTGTTATACAGGCTATCATTACCACCTCCCTCACTTTAGGGTGGTGCTGACCATGACCATCAGAGTACATCAACGGTCTGAGAGTGCTGGTTGACTGATCCACCTGAATCTTGACATGGGAAATGAGCGAAGGGAGAGGAGGGTCCGAACTGGCTTTGTGAGCCAAAGGCAGTTGATGAACAGTCAGAAAGTTTGGATAGGCATGACTGTCCCTGTTAACTCTGGCAACCATGAATTGTGGCTCCTGCCAGAGGCTACTTTACAGGGCAGTTTGGTTTAGGGGGCGTCGAGTAGGTACTCCTCAGCAGCCATATCTTATTCACTTGCTATATTCACCTCTCAAATCCCAAAGGTAAGATGTAGCTCATTTGATAAAACATAGCCAATGCCACCACTCTAGAGAGGAATAACACATTGCATTGTGAGAAGTCATTAATAACTTTGCATGATGTTTATCAGGCCCCTTTCCAAGTTAGATCCCCATCAGAGGAATTTTGAAGCCTTTGGAGTATTGATGGAAGCAAGAGAAGAAATTCTGGGATAGAGAAAGTGCCTCATGAATGCCTAGGGAAGCCATGTGGGTGGCCCAGGCTACTTGAAGGGCACTGGCATCCTGGAAGGTGATGAATGAAGGCTGAAAAAGGAGAGACTGTGAACAATTATTGAGCACCACATTGTGCTTGTGATTAAAAAAATGTATATATATCTTTGCAATCTTGTTATGGTCGGGAAAGTGAAATTCAGGGAAATTCAATATTTTCCCAAAAGGGTGGCAGATCTGGGATTCAAACTCAAGTTGTTACATCTCCAGAGCCCTTTGCTTTTTGACACCAGAACATTTTTAATTAGAAAAAAAGTTATGCATTAGGCATCTGGCAATTCTAGACTGCAGGCTGTGTGAGTAAACTCTAAGTGTGTGCCTTAACTCGAGTAGGAAGAGGATGTGTATCCTAACTGATTAGAAATCCATGTGGCCTGTGATATCTGGATAAGAGCAAGGTAGCAAGGTCTTGCCTTTTTTTTTTTTTAATGTTTTATTTATTTCTGAGAGAGAGAGAGAGAGAGAGAGAGGCAGCGTGAACAAGGGAGGGTCAGAGAGAGAGGGAGACAAAGAATCCAAAGGAGGCTCCAGACTCTGAGCTGTCAGCACAGAGCCCGATGTGGGGCTCGAACCTACAAACCGTGAGATCATGACCTGAGCCGAAGTTGGATGTTTTACCGACTGAGCCACCCAGGCATCCCAAGGTCTTGCCTTTTATAGGAAAAGCATTATTTCTCAGGCACAGCTTATCAGAGTGTACCCTGTGGGTGATAAAATCCCAAATGGAATTCACAAGCCAAACTAACAAAGGCAAACATTTCTGTCGGGCACTAAGGTGAAGCAAGTTGATTTTAAGTGAGTCGTAGATAAAACCCATCTTATATCCCCTTCCAGACTGCCTGTGATACTCCACACAGCTGTCTAGACCTGAGCCCAGGGATTGGTCTTGTATGATTCAGCCATGGTAACAGTCTTTCATTCCATGGCAAAATTTCATTCACCGTGACACAACACGGAAGGTGACCATGTTCTCATTAATTGCTCCTATACATGGCGCATGGGAGTGAGGATTTGGTGTTTACTCTTATGTTTAACATAAACTAATTTCTAGTCTGTTCATGCCCTTTGCTAATTTCTAATGTGTGGAACCAGGGCCAGTCTCCACTCCTCCCCATGAACGATTTCTTCCTACCACTAGCTTGTATCAGGTTCAGGGCTGGCATTGTAATTCCATAGTCTCTGTTTCCTCGGCTTCCTGAGTGGAGAAGGTCATGATGTAGTTTTCCAATTAATTGCATTGGGCATTTTGAGACTTTGGAGCATAAACTTCTCAGTTGGGGTTAGAGGATTTGGCCACAGGTGACCCTTTAATTTCTGATTCTAGTTGGTTATCTCCCCCCGTATCTTTAGTATGTCTTCCATGGGAGAATGCTGCTCTAGTCAACCCTCATCAGTTGAGGGGGTAGCATTTGGAGATATATCAAGGAGCATCATAGAGAATCCAAGCCTGGGAATCTGAGTTCCCAGGGAAGCATAGGATTGGGTATGGTTGGGTACCAGACAGACTTGGTTCTGCCACTTAGAGCACTATGTGAGGTTGAAATGAGATTGAGACTATAAAAGAGTTGACAAAGATTAGACATTCAGTCAGCTTTAGGTTATTTTCATTAATCACTTTGACTATAAGCCCACATTTTTGGGATCACAGTAAAGGGCTAAAAAAAGAACACTTGACTGGCAAGTTGGAATCAGAAAATTCTATTTTTTATGAGGACCCGTTTTAATATCCTTATTTTTTTATACATCACATTTTCATCAGTGTGTAAATATTATGAACAAACCAATCATTATCAGTAATAAACTGATATGTTTCTTGGATTGATTTGTATTTTCCAAGGATGAGAAAAGAATTCATGTAGTTTTATTTTCACACTTTGCCTATGAAGTAGGGAAGAATCAACAGTCAACCTGCATTTTACCAGTGGTGAGACTAAGACATAAGCACCACAAGGAATCTACCTCAAGTCACACTAGTTGGTCTTTCTCAGAGATTTCCAAGATGTCTGGCCTCTTGATCCTACAGTCCCGCCTTACCGTATTGGCATGGGCCCAGTTGAGAGCATTGGCAATGTGTTTACCTGCATGGCGAGGCCAGTACTGTAGATGTTTCCAATGATGCCATTGTCTTTGATCCTCATGCTAATATTCTCCACGACATCCTTCAGTACCTGACTGAACAGACTTCTGTAACCTTCCTCTGAACCTACTGGGATCTTGTTGTACATACAGGTCAGAGCCAAGGTCACCATTGCTCCCGTGTCTGTGAATCACAGGGAGGATAAGGCAACCATCACCACAACAGTATGAACAAGCGACATTTATTGTCTTCCAGCTACATTATCTCCTTTATTCTTCAGGACAGCCTGTGAAGTAGGCCCTATAATCATCTCCATTCAAGAGATGAAGAAATGGAGGCTCAGAGAGGCCAAGCAATGGCCCAAGGCCACACAGGGCCAGGATCTGAATCCAGATCTATATGACTTCACAGCTCATGCTTTTAATTACTGTAGACTGGCACTCTATTCAATCGCATTTCTCTTGTCCTAGTGTTTTTACTTTAAAAATGTCACCAATCCTTGAAGGCCAAGCCATCACCACCTCTCACTGAAGCCTTCCCTGGTCAGCCCAGTGCCACAGGTGCAGTCTCTTTCCTGACCTTTTTTAGCATGTATTGTTTGGACCTGTTTTGCAACGTCAGAACTCTGCTTTGTTTTGTTGTTACCGTGCTCTGTGAGCTCCTGGGTGGCAGGAACGTTGCATGCCCCATGGCATGCAGCACAGGGGCATTTTCATGATTGGCATGGGAAAGTGTACGTGGACTGAATGAGCAAGCTCTGGCAGAACAAGACCAGAACAAATGCAAGACTTGTCTGATGACATCTTTTCTTTCACTGGTTTTCCCCTTCCTACTGGGATCTCCACCTGAAATTTGCATAACCTCATCAAGGAGGACCGTGTTGTTGAAACCAGTGTTGGCAAAGAAGTCCAAATTTCCCTAACTGACAGAGACACCCCAACAATGCCTTAGGTCCCACTCTGCTCTTGACCCCCAGGGAGAGAACTAGAGCCTTTGCTTATTGGTCTAAAAGCCTGAAATGAGAGAGTTTGCTTGAGACAAAAGAGGTTGTTGAGGCAGTATGGGTAACAGAGTGAAAATCTGAGATACGCTATTGCTTGGAGAGTGGCAGAGGAGAAAAATGTGACCATGAATGAGGGGCATACAGCAATGTCCTCACAGAGGGCATTATTCACAGAAGGCGCCGTCATCTGCAGAAGAGTGGACAGGGAAGGACATGGTGCTATAGGGGAAAAGCTTCCATTCACAAACAGCTATAAGGTTACAGAAAAAAGGAATAAGATGGTTCCAGTATATCCTTGAAGGGGAGGAGCGTCAATATCTGTTTATTTATTTAAAATTTGTTTTGTTTACTTATTTATTTTGAGAGAGAAAAGAGAAAGAGACGCAGAGAGAGAGAGAGCAAGAGAGACGGAGAGGGAGAGATTCCCAAGCAGGCTCCCAGCTGTCAGCGCAGAACCCAGTGTAGGGCTCAAACTCACAAACTGAGATGATGACCTGAGCTGAAAGCAAGAGTCGAGTGCTTAACTGACTGAGTCACCCAGGTGCCCCCAGGCAGTATCTGTTCAATAGAAAGAGATTATCAGGATGTTATAAGGAGAAACATCAAGAAGAACAGAGTGTGGAATCATTAGTAGTGATACAGAGAGGGTTCGGTGTAGGGCTGAGTCTAGACACTGATTTCATAACTTAAGAATTTAGCTGGAAATAACTCCTGACTTGGGTGATGTGCCTATTGTTTCCAGTGGAGAGTCGGTCATTGTCAAGGCACTTCAAGTATCATCCTGGTTTCTTTGTTTTACTATCTCCCTTTCATTTATTCCTTAATTCACATGTCCAACAAATACCTGTTAAGTACCTCCCATCTGCAGACATTTTCATGATCCTGGGATCTTCCTTCGTGGAAAACTCCCCCTCCCACTTTCCCCTCTGGCCCCCCATTCAGTGCCCTTGATGTTCCGGGCTCAGGGCAGCGTTTGGGAGTGGTGACCAACTCACCCATGTTGAAGGGGGAGGAATTGGCCAGCAGGATCTTGGCAAAGCGGGCTGCGATGGGTAAGGTTGTCTCTGAGTTCTTCTGGCACAGTGCCAGGACCGCCAGACTGGGCCCATAGAAGGTGGAAGCCTGAGCATTGGGGCCTGGGAAGGGGACAGAGGGCCTCTGTAAGATTAACATCCACTAGAATTAGGATGTTCATGAAACAGGGAAAAGCCAAACCTTTTAAATAGAAATTTTTAGAAAACCTGTCCAAAAAGAAAGACTCCATATTAGCAAAAGGTAACTTGAACATTTCTCAGAATAAGAATACCACTCGGTATAAGAAGAGAATAAAAGGGATGAGGCTGTCTTTGGGTGATGGGTTAAGTCTGTGTCCCTGGGGACAGTGGTCTTATCTGGTTCACTTGGAATTGAAGTGAATATCTCACTGTGGGATGATCTCAGGGATCCTAAGCAAAGGCACTTTGTGTTTCTTCCTTCACTTTCCATCTGCCCATCTTTTCCTTTCTAGGCTTAAAATTCTCAGGAAGGATCATTTGCCTCACTCTCCCCTCCCTTCTGATGAGATCTTACTTGAAGGAGCCCAGTTTTCCATTTGTCTTTGTAGAACTGAAACTTTATTCCCAGGGTCTCGGCAGGAGGAGGTAAGAGCCATGATGGTGAGGGCGAGCTGGCCAATGGTCAGGTCTGTGGAGGAGAGAACAAAACAGTGACAATGGTATTCTCAGGGGAGAGTGTGCCAGGGGCCAGGACTGAGCTCTCTGCTTCTTGTACAGATCATTTTGAATTTTTAATAATGTGATTAGATAGGGTTTTTAAAGAAGATTTTATTTTTAAGTAATCTCTATATCCAACACGGGATGCACACTCACAGCCCTGAGATCTAAGAGTACTTTTCTGACTGAGCCAGCCAGGCATCCCTAGCTAATTTTTTTTATCTCTCCTGATTAAGGAAATAAGTGTGAAAAAATTCTCAAGGAGTGTTTAATGTGGTGACTACTCCATGACTTGACAACTTCATCGAGAATCTCTGGTATCTGTTGAGAAAAGCAGTAAGAACACCCATACGAATTCATACCTGCAACTAACTTTAACTTTGCTGTCTCACTTGCTCATCAGGGCTACTCCTGTGAGGTAGGCAGAGCAGAGATTTGATTATTATCATCATTCTTATTGTTACTGTTAGCGTTCTTCTTAGAATGGTCTACATTTCCGGGGTGCCTGGGTGGCTCAGTCGGTTGGGCATCCGACTTGGGCTCAGGTCACGATCTCACAGCTCATGGGTTCGAGCCCTGCATTGGGCTCTGTGCTGACAGCTAGCTCAGAGCCTGGAGCTTGCTTCAGATTCTGTGTCTCCCTCTCTCTCTGACCTTCTCCTATTTACTCTGTCTCTCAGAAATAAATAAAACATTAAAAAAAAAAAAAGAATGGTCTACATTTTGCAGATGAAGAAGTGAGGTTGGTCAGGATTCGTGGCTTTGTCCAGGTCACAGAGTTATTTTTGTTTTTTAAAGTAGGCTCCATGCTCAGCATGGAGCCTAAGGTGGGGCTTGAACTCAGGATCCTGAGATCAAGACCCAAGCTGAGCTCGAGTTGGACGCCCAACTGACTCAGCCACCCAGGTGTCCCAAGGTCATGGAGTTTAGATGTGGTAGAGCCAGAACTGGAAGCCTGCTCTTTTTACATCTGATCTAGAACCATTTCCGGTTTACTGCCCTCTTCTATGAATGCTCTGACGTCACACGCATTTCTTTCCTGGTTTGTAGGGAAAGGTATTTGGGTGATTCAGGCACAGCTGCAGGTTGCATGGGAGTAGGGGTTGTGTGGAGTTAGGACCTGGGACTGGAGAGTCAGGAAGCGTTCAGAAGGGCTCTGACTTCTCACCGGCTGTGTCACTGGCCATGAGCTTGTAAGTCAGGAGCTTCTGGGCCTCCACGTTGTAGGCTCCGGCCAGATTCATGGCGATGAGGATGCTGGGGTTTGGGAAGGCTGAGCTGGTCACGGAGCTCTCCATGAGCACTTGTATGCCATTAACCAAGGGCTGCTGTGCTGGGGGGACAGCTGAGAAGAGAAAGGCATTTACTAACCCCCAACCTCTCTCTCATCTCAGAAACATGTTTCCTGCGAGTCTATCAGAAGATCGGATCAGCACTGGTACCTTCCAGCACACCCCCATGTAGGGATGATTATCAATGAAAAGTGGAGAAAACCTTTACCTCTGAGGCCAATTAAACCCAACATCTTCTCAAATAACCCTTATCTTTAAGAAAGTGATTTCTCACTTAGTAACTTCAAGCAATATCGTTCATGGGCATTTCATATTATTTCCAGCATATTCCTCAAAGTCACTGTCTTCCTTGCATTTTTTTTTCTGTCTGACGTAAAAAATATGGGAGACTTGGGGTGTGACCAGTCCTTGGTGGGTACCCACATCCCTGGTAGCAGTGGTACGTGGTGGGAACAGCTCTGAATGCCTCTCTCTCTGCCACCAGCCATCATTCCTGCACCAGGATTTCAATCTCTCTTAATGTAAAATGCACAGACTTCGGGGCACCTGGATTGCTCGGTCGGTTAAGCATCTGACTCTTGATTTCAGCTCAGGTCATGATCTGAGGGTTCATGAGATCCAGCCCCGCATCAGGCTCCATGCTGAGGGTGCAGCCTGCTTGGGATTCTCTCTCCTGCTCTTTATGCCCCTCCCCCACATGTTCTCTCTTTCTCTCTCAATCTCTCTCAAAAATAAATCAATAAACTTAAAAAATAAAAAATAAATAAAATGCATAGACTTCCTTCTGGAAGAACTTACACTATTCAGGTGGGAAAGCTGAACCCTGCAGTCTCCCTGACTCACCCATTCAAAACTCCTACAGTGGTTGCTGTTTCCAATCACTTTCTCCTCAGCCCACCTCAGCGTGTGAGGTTTGCCCCTGTCCCCAGGGTCACAGCTTCCCTGACCTCTCTGGAGGAAACACTGTACTCACAGCATGAGCGCTGGGTCTGGGTGCTGGTCCCAGCCACAGCCCAGAGAAGGTTCAGGAGGTAGAGGGTGAACCAGGCCATCCCACTCTTTTCTTGTCCTGTCTATGGGTCCTGTGCCCAAATCCCAGTGTTTGAAAGTGGAGCGTTTCTCTCCTTTCTCTTATATATGCTTCTCTTTGTAGAACAGTCTGCCCTCCTCTCTCTCTCAGCCACTCTTAACCACTTACGCTGACCTCTCTCTCCCTGAGGGAACTAGTTTCCATTCGCTTATCTAAGTACTCTATACCCTGCACAGTGTGTGAAGGTGACTTCTAGCTGGCACCGTCAACATGAGACTCTTGAGGTTGAGTATGTAGTGAAGGCAGTGATGACAAGGTGCCCTTTACCATGACCCTGGGGCAGTAGGTCAGGAGCTTGGCTGGTGAGGGAGTGAGTATAGGCGGGCTTTCCTCCTGGGCCTTTTAGACACCTGCTCAGATCACCTCCTGGCTGGTTTTTTTTTTTTTTTTTTTTTTTTTTTNTGATGCACCTTGTTTTGTATAATAAAATGTGTTTCACAGATGTCCCTGTGGCTGTGAGTGGGGTGAAGAGGGGGCCTCCTTGGGATCAGGTGACTTTTTTTTTTTTTTTTTTTTTTTTTTTAATGTTTATTTTTGAGAAAGAAAGAAAAAGAGCGAGCAAGGGAGGGGCAGAGGGAGAGGGGGACAGAGGATCTGAAGCAGGCTCCACACTGAAGCAGGGAGCCCGATATGGGGTTTGAACTCATGAGCTGTGAGATCATGATCTGAGCCAAAGTCAGATGCTCAACCGACTGAGCCACCCAGGAGCCCCTGTGGCTGTTTATCAGCAACCACTTCCCTGAGGGTCAGGCAATTCCTAAGGCACTGCCTTACTTGTGGGCAAGGCACATGCTTTACAATATGCCCTTTAATGCAGTCAGTGAGGACCTGCCAGGTGAAGTCAGCCTTTATGGTTAATAAGTCACTGTGACCTAGATCTCTTGGAGGCTGTTTGACTTCAGGCAAGCAATGGACTCAAGTTTCCCAGAAATTGTTTTATTTGATTTCTCTTTCCTTTTCTGGGGACAAAGCAGTTTCAAACACCCAGCACTTTCAGGTATTATCTTTAAAGTAATAATTAGAAAATGTGGGCAGGTAGGGCGCCTGGGGTGGTTCAGTCGGTTAAGCATCTGACTTTTGATTTCAGCTCAAGTCATATTATTGTTCGTGAGTTTGAGCCCTACTTCAGGCTCAGTGCTGACATTACAGGGCCTGCTTGGGATTCTCTCTCTCTCCCTTTCTCTCTGCTCCTCCCATGCTCATGCTCTCAGTCTTTCAAAAATAAAAAAATTAACTTAAAAAATACTTAGACAATGAGGGATCAATGAAGTATAAGAATGAAGTATTACTGTACTATAAGTATTATTAATACCATAAGTATTAAGTTTATATATATATATATCTCAGAAATAGAGCTATATTAAAGCAATACCTCCCTATAACATACAACAGAACTAATATCTTGAGATTACGAAGGAGGGTTCTAATTTTTTTGGTAACTATTAGATTTTAAGGGGCTTCTTTTAAGGGGACATTTTTCAGTGGCTCCCATCTTGGAATAAAATTCGAAATCCTCTTAATGGCCTACAAGGCTCTGTAAGATCTGGCTCCTGGGGCTTTTGGGCCTCACCTCCAACTGCTTTCTTCCCCTGCTCCCTCTGCCCCAGCTGCATTGAACTTCTTGTTCCCTGAACCCATTACCCGCCTTTGCACTTGCCGTCCCCATTGCCCCATTGCCCTCCTCCAAATGTTCTCATGGTGGCTCCCACACTTCCTTCATATCTTTGCTCAAAGGCCAGCTTTCACCCAGACCTTCTGTCTCATGTAGGAGATAGCCTTATCCCCAAGGACACCACTGTGCCCCTTACCTGCCCTGACTCCTCAACCTCTGTCACACTGTGCACGCGGTTTGTTTCCTGTCTCCTTTTCCACTAGAATGTTTACTCTCAGGGGAAAGGGTCTTTGTCACCTTTTCACTATTCTATCTCCAGCCTTTGAGCCACTACCTAGTTCACAGTAGGAATAGAATAAAGACTATCTGGATGAGCAAATTAATGAACAAATATAAGACCTGGGTTACAAAGCATTAGTTTTCTTTCTTGGCTAATGTTGGCGGTTTTGTGATGAGAGTGTGGGACACATACTGGGGTGCATTAGACGGCTTCTAACACGGCTCCATGTTCCCACCTTCTGGTTCACACCCTTGTGATAATGCCCTTCTCCAGAGTTTGGGATGGCCTCAATTCTAATGAATATACTATGGCAAAAGTTATAAGATGAGGTGGCAAAAGACCATGTTCCCTCTTGCTTGCCGTCTCTCTCTGGCTCTTGCTGGTTGCTCAGAGAAAGCTGGCTGCCATGTTATGAGCTGCCTGATTGGGAATCCTATATGGCGAAGGACTGGGAGCAGCCTCCAATCAACAGCCAGGGTGGGAGAAATCCTGTCAACAACCATATGAATGAACTTGAAAGCAGATCCTTCCCCAGTTGAGCTTGAAGATGATGCCTCAGCCAACATCTTGACTGTGGCCTTGTTGAGAGACCTTGACCCATGGAAACCATGAGAAAATAAATCTGGTTTTAGGCCATTAGGTTTTAGGGTGACTTGTATTATTAACTAATACATGGTGTGTGGTGGGAGATGGGGTCAGAAAGACAGCGTGAGTCTGCACAGTGGAAGGCTTTGCATACCATGTGAAGGAGTGGTAGGCACAATAATGCCCGCCACCCCCTAACATGTCCCCATCCTAATTCCTGGGACCTGTGAGTCTGCTAGGTCACATGGAAAGGGGGAATTTAGGTTGCTAATGTGCTGACTTTAACATAGAAGATTATTTTGGATTATTGAGATGGCCCTACTGTAATCAGAGGTCCTTACAAGCAGAAGGGCATGGTGGGAGCACACAAGTCAGAGAAGGGAATGTGGTGATGGAAACAAATGTCAGAGTGATACAGTTGCAGGCTTTGAAGGTGGAGGAATGCCATGCCCTCCAGAAGCTAGAAAAGGTGAGGAAATGGATTCTCCCCTAGAACCTCTAAGAGGAACTCAGTCCTTTCAACACCTTAATTTTATCCCAGTGAGATTCATTTTTGACTTTTGACCTCCAGAGCTGTATTTGTCATCAGCTAAATTAGTGGTCGTTTTGTTAGCAACAGCAAGAAGGGTTGGGAACCCTCAGGATTATGAACCCAGAATAGCACTGACCTTGGGTTCCAGAGGCTGCTCATGACCATCCTGGGATGAGCCACACCCTGTGGTATGCGTCTTTAAACATATCCTTCCTTACAAATTGCCACTTACAGCCATGGTTGCTGCAAGACTGATTATGATACAATTATCTCACTTAGCAAATAACTTACAGAACAGGAACCACACAGGCCATACATTTCTTAATTCATATATTTTGACAGCTCTTGGGTAACCATTGACTGAATTTGTTTATTCATTTATTTGCCTGTTTTATCCTGTGTCTAGTTTTCTGGTATCCAAGTACCCAGACTCTCTCTGGACATCTGAAAGGGTTATTTGTGTTGATTATTCTGTGGCAGCGGATGGAAGTCTTTTCCCTCAGACTCAGTCTCAGTTCTGTCATAGTCCCAAGCCTTGGGAGCTTCTCATAAAGCATGTGTGGCCAGAGCTAGGATTCTCCGGGCAATGTCAGTAGAATGCTAAGGGAATGTTACTCCATTAACTTCCGTGTCTGTTTCTGAAACTAAAGCATCCCTATCAGATAGCAATGTTACTGTATTCTACTACGGGACCACTGATTAGCAGAAGCTCAGCTGCGTCTGTTAATAATGGAGGTCGCAATGCTACAGGGTAGTTTAGAAATACAGTGGCATAAAATGGAATTTTGTATTTGACCCAATGAGAGGACTTAACTGAGAATTGCAAAAGAAATGACTTTTTCATGCTGTGATTGGATATTATTTGATTTCATGTCAGCATGCCAATGAGACTATCCTTATAGTCCATTTGGGCGAAGGAGTCTAATACAAATTGTGCTTTACTGGTGTTGACTGGTTATTATTAAGATGAGCTAGAATCATCGAGACATGGTCCAGAATCTCAAAGGGACCTATTCCAACTTTGTTCTACTGAGATTCAGTCTCATTGGTCCATCGCAGAGTCAATACTTGATGTTATTTTTTTGCTTGAACTTCCTTATATAACAAAAGCTTCCTGTGGACAAAACTGACCACATATAGTGTTAATTCCCCCACATACTCCCAGTTTTCAATCTGTCTTTTTGAGTGTAATTATTAACAGTGTTCATTTTCACTCTTTACCGCATTATGGTTGGGTGATAAGTTGGATGGTCGCACTATGTATGACCATATGTGTGACATAGGACAGGAATGGCAGTTATAATGTTTTGCATATTTGTCACTGGAAGCCATTATCCCTTAATTGCACATGGCTTATAGAGTCTACAAACAGGTCTGACAGCTGCCGCTCCATGCAAACAGCATCACAGAGGTCCTCTGTCTCCAACTTAGCTTCCAAGATGAGACGCAGATCCAAGAGTAAAGAATTCATTGCTGTCTAATGATGAGGGCATCTCTCACATCCAGTTAATGAAGAACAGTGTGGAGTTGACCCTGGGGATTGAGGAACAGCACCAGAAAGCAATGGTCAAACCCTAACTATAAAGGAGGCTTGCTGGTGGAGGAGAGAAAGCTAAGGGTATGATGAAGAAAACATTCAATTCATTTGAGGGAGACATTGATAAAATTTAAGTAACTCTACCTGAAGGCACCTTCCTTTTGGGGGTTGCTTTAAGTTTTTAAAAAATTTTTTTAAAAGTTTTAATTTATTTTTTGAGAGAGAAAGAGAGTACAAGCAGGGGAGGGGCAGAGTGGGAGAGAGAGAGAATCCCAATCAGGCTCCATACTCAGCACAGAGCTGGACCTGGGACTCGATCTAACGACCATGAGATCATGACCTGAGCCAAAATCAAGAGTCTGATGTTCAATCAGCTGAGCCCCCCAGGCACCCTTGTGGTTGCTTTAAATGGGTTATTTTATGCTTTATCTGAAGGACTGTTTGCCCTTTGGCATCTTAAAGGCATTTCTTGCTCCTGTCTGTATGTGTGTGTAGCTCAAGCACTCAGTCTAAAGTACAACCCGGTTCATGCTGCTGAGATGTGATTAATTAAAAAATTAATAGATTTTTAAAAAATGTGAATTCTGCTGAAATGAACACCAAAGGTGATTTTTTTTTGCATGTGTGTTTTGATGATATGAATATCAGAGTGTTTATGGGGGAAGTAAAAGATAAATAAATGCGGGAGAAGAACAAATGGGATCCAAGGAAGACAGCTGGGTGAGGGGATGATATTATTCTTCAGGCTTTATGGACTAACCTTTTATCTATAAGACTCACACTTCCTTCTTTCTCCAGAGCAGTATTTTTCTTCCTACCCACTGTCATTATGAGGTCAGTGTCCACTTGGTTCATCCCTTAAATCTGGGCCTACTTGATCTCATCTGGTGCTGCTTCAGCATTGGATCTAGAACCTTATCTCCATTCCTGCCTGTTGCCCAGAACCTTGAGTAGAGCTCAGCTTAGACACTAGTCTAATCTCTTTTCACTTTCCTCTTCCTGCAGTGGTCTTCCCTCAATCAATAATCCCCTTTTAAAATGAAATGGTTAGAACACTCTTTTTGTATAGCTGTTAACCTTTTATTGAACACTGAAAGAGAGAAGGGGGGTTGGTTATTGACTCTCCTATTGAATTTGAGATGAAGGAGAAGGAAGGCATGAAGCCACTTTCCACCTGAAATTCCACTGCAAAAGGATGAGATCCAGCTGAGGAAGGTTTGAATTTATTAGTATGTGCTCCAACGAACCTCCAAATTCTCTCCCTTGTGTACAACGTAACTACCAACTCCTGAAAAGAAAGAATGAGAAGTGGGTCAAATGATTTAACCACCAAATCACTTTCCCAGTGCCTCAGCACACCCACCACAAAAGCTCGCACCCTCACATGTAGATGCTTTGGGCATGGTCACTCCCATCTGTCACTCCCTTACCTTGCTCCAGTGGTATGCCGTTACTCAGGAGCTCCCAGAAGGTTCTCTTGTTATTGTTAGCTTCTAAGCCCTGAACAGAGGTGACGTAGGGGCCCCATGAACTCTCCTCCACTGTGAAACTGTGGGGACAATATATGGGTTATAGGAGCTTAGAATTTTCAAAGGTAACCTTCCATGGGCATTTCTCAAACTTCAGTGTACCCAGAGTCACTTGAAGCTATTATCGAAAAAGGCAGATTTCCTGGTCCTGTCCTCAGATACTTTGATTCTGTAGGTCTGGGTGGGACTAGGAACCTGCATGTTTCATAAACACTCCAGGTGATTCTGCTGCAGGGACTCCATAATCTATGTTAAACTATAAGAATGATGCCCTGTTTCTGTCCCTGCATCCTTTCATAGGAGACACTGCAGTCAACAACTACGAATCTTCTGCCCCAAGATAGCAACTGTTGAAGATACTGAAGTGCAGAAGAAAATGTTCACCTCACATCCTAGAGGCACCATTAGCTAGTGGGCTTTCTCTTAGGAAAGAGGAACAGGAAAGAATAATCTAATATTTCAGATTGTGTTTATTATAAAGTAACATGGCCAGTATCTGTTTCACATTCCCTGGTCACATTTCTCTGCCTTCCTGTGAGCCCTTGAAAGCAACCTTTATACTATTTACTTACATTAGATATGTGCATATATATATGATTTTCTTTTACATTTTGGCATCTTATATCTTGTTACTAGGTGCAGTAAATACTTGTAAATTAAATTTAAGGAGTCAAAGGAACCATATCTTTCAGAGGCAAAGTCAATATTTTAATTTAAATATTTGACTTCTGTGGGCCATAGAATCTTAATCTAGGGGTCCATGAATCTGAAAGTGGGGGAGCAAGGAGAGGCTTCAGGGCATTTGTGAAACCTCTGATTTAAAGGACACGTTTCATGTGTGTGTTCACCTATCTGGGATGACCATCCATTGGCAATCATCTGCTTTTCTTTTCTTTTGTTTTTTAAGTTTATTTATTTACTTATTTTGAGAGAGAGAGAGAGTGTGTGAGAGAGAGTGCACGTGCACACACACATGGGTAGGAGAGGGGCAGAGAGAGAGGGTTTGAGAGAATCCAAAGAAGGCTCTGGCTGTCAGCGCAGAGCCAGTTGCAGCACTCAACCTCCTGAACCATGTGCCAAAATCGAGGGTTGAACCTTAACCGACTGAGCCACCCAAGTGCCCCTCATCGGATTTTCAAAGAGGTCAGTGATTCAAAAATAATGAACCACTGTTCTAAACACAAAATGACTGACCTAAGAGGTCCTATTTATTGAAAGAATTTTTCTGACAGAAGAGAGATCCCTGGGACTTATTCACCCATTAGGTGAACATTAATTTAATACCTACTGGGTGCTAGAAGATGAAAAGTCATACCTTTTTTTAAATCCCTGCCATGAGATCTAGATGGACAGCACTTACTGATAAAGAAGAGTTTCAAATGTACTTTGGATTCAGGTGCTTGTGTATTCTTACTGAGTCTTTAAAATCATCATACACCATCACCTTAGGTTACCTAGAGACATACCGAAATAGAGTCTCGTTTTTTTTCTGAGCTGCCTCCATCACATTTAGGAAGACAGAACCATTTGCCACAGAGACCACGGTGGAATACGTGTCATTGTTTATCACCACAGAGTAATTCACTTGGATTTGTGAGGGTGTGAGAGGGGGTGTCGCTGTTGTAGGCTCCACAGTGGAGATGTGGAAGTCACCTGGCAGAGACAGAAAAGCAGAGAAGAATTAATATTCAGAATAATAGAAATGATATTAGGGTTTACATACCCATCCAACATCAATCCCAGGCCTTCTCTCTTTTATGGAGAGTAGTTTGCTACAGGGAGCATGAATCAGCAGTCAAGGGGCAGATCTTTCGTGTGACTAAAGCAGATAGTCATCAGCTTGTAAATACGTGTGTTTAGCTCTACTCCTAGCGCTTTGAGCAATTCGCTTGCCCTATCTCCTGTTTCGCACAGAGGCTCCTGATTTTGTTTTTGCTTTGGTACAGCACAATAAAGCTTCCTTTTTGGGGGTGCCTTTTTATTTTTTTAACATTTATTGAAAATGTATTAAGTGTCAGGCACTGTACTAACCATTTTACACGGATTATCATATTCAGTCCTTACAAAAACCCATGCTATTATCATTTGTATTTTTTTTATGTTAGTACACTGAAGTTTAGAGATTAACTATTTTGTCTAAGGTCACTAAACCTATAAGTGGCTGAACCAGGAATGAACAGAGATAAAAGAAAAGATACAGAGATAACAGACAAAAGCAAAGTCTTTCATACCTTGTTGAAAAATCAGTTGTTTGAATAAATGACTATAATTTCTTATAGGATTGCCATATTCCTCCCACAGAGATGTAGGAGTTCCCTGAGGTATCACTCCTTGTGCATAATGGAGAGTCAGACACTCCATACTTGGTTTAGAATGGGAATAATGCTCAGAACATCTCTCTATCCAGCCATCAGAAATCATCCCTTTGGAGACAGACCTCACTTAATCAAGTCTGTCTTGTTGATCAATGTTTGAACCAAAAACAACACCTGCTACCCCATTAAGAACAAGTCCTCAGGTGGTTATAGTCACTGGTGACATGTGGAGAACTGAGTTCTATTTTGGAACTGTTAGGCTGTAGAGATTTATCTGGTCACACTTGGTTCCTAAGGATACCTTGGACTCACATGCTCTGGGTGTTATGCTACTTAGTGCTCTACCTACCATAGACACAAGGAGAGTCTTTGCTAACATTCAAGTAGGTCTTTCCCAACAGGGCGGGTAAGATTTGAGCTGCAGCAGTTGGCATACGGAATGCTCCTTTATGAATTTCCATGACTGCTGTCCTCAGAGTTTGTTGGCAATTCCATTTACTTTTACTGTAATAGTCTGATGAGACAAAGAGAGCCTAATGCATAAGAGAGGATGAGAGGGAATAAGAATGAATGAGAGAAACATCAAATAAGCGGAAAGCTTACATCTTACCAATGCAGTAAATGTTTACTGGACATTGACCACAGGGGAAGCACCTTGGACAACTAGGATACCTTTCCTGCCACCAAAACATACATTTATTTATTTATTTATTTATTTATTTATTTATTTATAAATTTAGTTTTGAGAGAGAGAGAGGAGAGGTGGGGAAAATCTTAAGCAGGATCCATGCCAAGTGTGGACCCTGATGCGGGACTCCATCTCATGACCATGAGATCGTGACCTGAGCTGAAGTCAAGAGTTGGATGCTTAAGTGACTGAGCCACCCAGATGCCCCATCCACCAAAAAGTTTATAAAGAGTTTAGGGGTGGGTGGGAGGTGGGGACTTGCTTAATAATACAACTAATAATAGCATCCATGAGGACAGACTTTCTCTACCCTATTCACTCTTGTAGCCCCAGCACTGGAACAATGCTTGCCACATAGGAGGTACTTGATAAACAGACAGATAATCATAAAGGAGCCCCTGAGATGAATGTATTAGGAGAAGCATCCAATGCCATGGTTTTTCAGAAGAGGAAGAGCACATAAACATTTAGTGACACTTTGGAAAGGCTTGGTGGAGAAGGTGGTCCTTAAGATAGCTCCTGAAAGTTTGACAGAATTTCAGTAGGTGCCATGAGCAGGGGAGGACTATCCCCAGAGGGGACAGCATTATCGAGGATGCTAAAGTAGGTGCGGCCAGGACATGGCCTGCCTGTGATGAGACTGTCTGCATTTTGGCAAAAGAGGATTCCTCCTGGCCTGGGAGGGCACCGGGGAGACTCAGGGTGATAGTGGAAGAACAGGCTGGAGAAGGAGGTTGGGCCAGATTGGTAGACCTTTGAGTTTTAGGGGGAGGTGTCTGACATTCTTTGCTTGACAGTGGGGAGTCTGATAGGTTCTTGAATAGAAGCTATCCAAGTGGCAGATGTGAAGTGGGTTGAAGGGACAGAATGTCCCTGGGTAGGAAAATTTAGGAGGGTATCAGAATGAGTAAGACAAGAACTAAAATGGGCTGGACCTACCAACATTGCTCTGTAGTTTCTTAGGGAATCTTTAAATTAACCAAGAAGTCAACAAGCCTTTGTGGGATATTTTTTAAAAAGGATCATATTTCACTTCCTTTTAAAAACGGTCTTGTAGGCAAGTGGCTCTCAATTCTGCTGCGAATGAACATCACCTGAAGGGTTTAAAAACATGACCAAGGCCCATGCTCCACCTCTAAGTTTCTATATTAACTGGCTGGTGTGGAGCCTAAACGTTAATGTTTTCCAAAACCTCCTCCAGGTGATTCAGATGTGCAGCCAGAATGGGAAACCACTGTTTTATTTAGTCCAAACTCAGCAATGCAAACAATAGCATCAACAGCAACAATAGTAAAAACAACCTCTGTGACTGGAGCCCTGTTACATCCCTAGCTTCATCTGTTAATTTTTCCCAAGGACCTTGCACTGGTCACGTTGAACACCTTGATCTTCCTAAAATATGTTATGTTCTTTCATGCCTTGGGTCTTTGCTCTTGTTGCACTCTCTCCTTTTGAAAGCCCTTCTTGGAGTGGCCTGGCAGACCCCTATTCATACTAAAGACTCAGTGAAAATTTTTTCTGTAAATCTTTATTCCTCTCTTCTTGTAACTACCCCTTAAAGTTGAGTAAATCAGTGAGTTGATGCAGGAATAAAGCCCCAGACTTCAAGGAACATATGTGGGACAGTGTAGGTGCTGAGTGTGAATTTTGAAACAAACAGTTCCATCCCTGTCTGAATCACTTTTTGGCTTTGTAATGTTAGGCAAGTTACTGATACTCCATGACTCATGCTCATATGCTGGGAAATGGAGGTAATAATTCTTTCCTCATTGGATTGTTGTGTTTGTTAATGACTAAGTCCACAAATACTAGCTACTGTTACTACCACTGCCACTTAGTACTTGGAAAACAATGATCTAATTTGGGAGGTAAGATGCAAACGCCAAACAGTGGTATATGGTAAAGTGTGAAACTGCATTTGGTAGAACAACATAACAGGCTGTAGTACACTCAAAATTTCTTTTAAAAAATTGCGGTCAGGGAAAGCTTCATGGAAACATTGGACACAGAAAGGTAAGGATTGAAGGTGAGGAGAATACATTTCCGTCAGGGGAGAGGAATCACATAAGATCAGTTAGTATAGGAATCAGAATGGGTAATATCTTAGGAGGCCGGTAAGAAAGTATACAGCTATTCTTTCTTTCATGTCTCCTGTTTTATCCTCTGACTTACCTGCATAGCTTCTCCTGTACTATATATGTTTCCGAGGAGACCATTTTCTTTTTTCTGAGAAAGAATCATCTCTATCAGTAACTTTATATGATTACTGATAGTATTTAAATCATCTGTATCTGTTTTTTCCTGTCCATTTGTTGTATTCTTCACACAGGTCAGAGCCAGGACTGCCATTGCACCAGTATCTGCCAGGAAACAATACATTGGTGATAGGGTGACCAACCATCCCAATTTGCCTTGGACTGAGGGGTCTCCTGATATGTAGGATTTTCACTGCTAAAAGAGGGATAGATCTGTGCAAACTGGGAAAATGGGTTATACTAGTCGATGATGGGAGAGAAGGATTTCAAGATATAGGAATCATCTCTTCAGCACTAACCACTCAAATACTTGAAGATCCCTTCCATATGTTGAGTAACCATGTACCTTGTACTCAATAGCTCATTTGTTGGTCAGAGAAACACATGGATTTGCAGATGCATACACATGAAGTCTTCCACTTCTACATCTTACTGGTCTCATTTTTTCATCTCTCAGCCATATTGGCAAAGGAATAGAGAGAATTCAGGATGATACACCAAACAGAATATGTATTTGAAATTTTCAAGTGTTTCCATTAGGTTAATTAGGAAATAGCACTTAAGAGAATTGTTTGCAATAAACCTTCTTAAGGAAGAGGATGAGGGAAGAGATTGGAAGAATGGAGGATAAGGTCTTTTTCTGTCTTATTACTTAGTTCCCCTTGAATTCTCTAGGTGTGGTACCTTCTCTCTCCCATATAAATAGCATGAGAAATCTCATATCCTCCTCATTATCCAGAGATACTGAATTGTGGTTTTCTTCACACCCATGGGAGAAAGATGAGCTTGTGTACCTGGATGCATGGGGGCTGGGCAACAACACTAGCGTTCTAGAGGGGGCTTCCTTTTGGATGTGTAAGCTGACCCAGGAGAAGATTTATGGTCCCTATCCTTTGAGGATACAGACTTCATTGATCAAAATATTGGGCCTTGTCACTGGAGAGTAGTGTTGTCCAAGTAAGCCCACACATCCAAATGGTCCCAATAAATTAGAGAAAGAGGCAAAGTTAAGAAAAAGACTTGCACTATTTTCCTTTCTCTAATACTTCTACTTCTTAAAATGTCTTATATCAGGATTCTCACAATCTGTCCTTACACACATGGGAAAATTCAAGTCAAGAGTTAACATCCATTGGTCATATAACTCAAAGAAGAGGTAGGGTAGGAACCAGATCTTTCTACTATGCAACACATCTAGAATGTTGCTTAAATGCTCCCTGATAACCATTCTTCTCAAAAAGAAAATTATTTTCCCTGGACAGTAGCATAAAGAGGACTTTTTTAAAATTCCAAGTACTTACTGGTACAAAAATCAAAGGAAAAGACTTACCGGTGTCCTATATGCCAAAGGAATTGGGTTTAATGACTCACCTACTGAGAACCTGTTCATAAGATAGAAATTTTTATTTTTAGGATCGAAGATTTCAGCAACTTCTTTGATTGAATATTCCCCTCTGAACAGACATAAGGCCAAAACGTCCAGGCTGAGCTGATAGTAGTTAGTCAGTGGATTACCATTGTGTTCTTCTGTCAGAGAGGAAAGAAATACCTTGTTAATGAAATAATACTGGAGTAATAAATTTTCAAGCTATTCCTACTTTATTAGAATTTCTTTGCATTTCAGGAGAGGTGAGTAATAGAAGGAGAAGATCGCTCATAGAATCAGCAAACCTGAGAAATGTAAAGGCTGCTAAGAGCAAACAAATTCAACTCAACTCTTTCATTTCATAACTGAGGAGACTCAGTGCTAAAGTGATGAAAATGCCATCCTGACTTTCAGGTGGTTACAGAGCTAGGATTAGAACACAAATTTCCCACCACTAAGCCTCTTGCACTTTTAATGGTAATGTGTTCAACCTATAAGTAGAAGTAGAAGCCATCTTGAAAAAAGATGGGATCAGAGAGGCTTAATGAAAAATAGGATAAATATTGGGTAGGTGTTGAAATAAAAATAATGTACCTCACTAGCAGCTGTCATGGTCAGCCTCCGTTTCCTGGTGATAAAGTCCTTGTCACCATCGTTAGCTCTTATACTACTTTTGTATCCTTTGGTACTTAAGACATAGTATCTTGTGTTGCTCAGCGATTTCTGGTGTATTTCATTATTTGTCCAAAGACAAGCTTCTAGAGAACAAGAGAATAGTGTCCTATAATTTGTGTGTGTGTGTGTGTGTGTGTGTGTTCATCATCATATGTAGGATTGATGTAGAGTCAATGCTCAGTTGAATCTGTTTGAAAAAAATTCAAGATGCCTATTGGAGGAGGGAAGAAGAGAAAGCAATCTGCAAAGATATATGGATGAATGGAACGAAGAGAAGGAAAGACTGAAGGGAAACTTCCTTCAGTTCTGAATCAGTAGAAGAGAAGACAAGGTTGTCCAGAGCCTCTGAACATTTGTTTCTCACCCATATTTTTAATTTCTGCTTGGAATTTATTTCTTAGTTCTCTGACCAGGCAAGGAAAATTTGGAGGAATTGCATCAGGGTTTTTGCATGCTCCCAAAGCCAGTATAGCCAAGGCAAGCTGTCCTGAGGTTAAATTTGAGGCTGAAAAGAGAAGTATTCAAATTGGACAAGTTACATACTTGTGATTTTTTTTTTTTCTGGGCTCCTGTCTTATGATTTACATTGCCTGTCCACTTCTTTTTTCCTCACTCTACACCAATATTTTACCGTTCACTTCCTTATGCCCAAAGCAGAGCTTTTTCCAGCAGTGCTGTGTAAATGCAAGCTAGATACTGGTCTTTCCCATGAAATCATGGGAGGTTTTGGGAATCATATAATCCTTACAAAAATTTAAAAAGAAGAAAAATAGATCATAAAACCTTGGGTTTTTCTCTCTTTGTGGGTGCCATCTTTCCAGGATAGTAATAATTGACTTGGTTGTTCTGCCTTATACAACATCAAAATTCTCAGTCTTCTCGTAGTTATTACAATAATATTGTGAGATAGGTAGGAAGTGACTTCATTTCCCCCTTACCTCAGTTAGAAAGCTAAGGCTCAGTATTGATATGAAGGACAGGGTGGAGGTTGTACTCAAACCCAGTCCACATCTCTATTTCCCTGTGGTTCCCTTGCTATTGTCAGTTTTCTTACTTGTGGGCCACATCCCTGTCTGATTGTAAACACAACTAGCTTATATAACAGTATTAGCAGATAAGAGCCTATAATTTATTTTGCTTTTCCTTGTGACCTTTTGAAAAAATGTTTTTCAGAATCCAGCGAAGTAAGGTAAGTAGCAGTAGAGTAAGTGGCAGAGGACTAATGTTTTGAGGACTTTTCTGTCCCCTCAAATTTTCTACAGCTAGGATAGATGTGGCAGGTATACTTTGGACACACAATATTTTCTGAAGGTCTCTTGCTAGAGATAACCTTATGGATAGGTAAGTCTTCTAAATCTTCCGGAGGCTGTAGGCACTCACATTTGCAATCCACATTGCGTTTGACTTGTTGAATCAGCTGTTGTTCTTGGCTTTGGTTCAGGATCCCAGCAAGTCTGAGGGACAACAGGACATTGGTGGCTTGGATTCCTTTGGTATATTTTGAATTGATCATCGTGTTTATCAGAGGGTCTAGATCAGCATAGTCGTTTTTGCTTATCTCTATGGCGGGGGAGGGAGGAAATAGGAGATACATATTAGGAAAATATTAAGAAACAAGAACCCTAGGAACAGGGTCGACATTAACGGATATGGCACAGATGGAGCTGTCCAGCGATCACTAGCTATGTGGCTGGAACAGGTACAAAGGTGGGTATGAAGCCACTGCAACATCAGGTATTTCTCCTTTACCAACCAGTATGGAAGTGTTTCAATGTTTTCACAACTGTTTCAGCCTTTCTCCTGTGTACTGGCAGTATATCAGTCCTTCCTGGGAGATCTAGTATCATTCCCTGATTTTGAAGATGAGGCCTAGCCAAGGTGTCCTTAAAGAAACCTTGGTAATTGAAGGCTTAATGGAGCTAGAAGATGCATCTCCTGACTCCCAGTCTATAGTCCTTTCTACTTGCTGGATTCAGTTCTTTTCCTTTTCCATCTTTCTAAGTGACTTGTGTAATTTTCCCAACCTTCAGTTTGCTGTTTTAAAACTGTGGATATTAACATCTGTTTTATAGATATCGGACAAGAAATCACTTAATAAATTGCAAATACCATACATATTATCACTTTTAGCTCAACGGGAGTTGCTATCACTATACTTAGAGAATCAAGGAAATGTGAGTTTTCTATGCTGAATCTCTAGGCTCGGAATCATGACCTTGAGATCAAGAGTCCCATGCTCTTCTGACTGAGCCATCCGGGCTCCCCTCCACCCCTTTTCTCTTTAAAAGAGAGTTGGGGAGATCTGCATCAGTGGTTATAGAAAGGTCATGGTTTGTTAAAAGAACAATCAGACAATTGTTGAGTCATGGTTGAGATATTGTGGAAGCATCCAGTTCAGCAGATTTTCTGGCACTGAAATGAATGTTTCAGTTCCTGGTAAACAGCTCATCAATTTCCTTGGCCACTAAACACAAAGTTAAACATTTTGTATAATGAATTGAACTTCAAAGCCTCCACAGAGACTCCTGATTCTTAGGATAGTACAGGCCAGGAAAAAAAAATTAGAGATTACAGATTTTGTGCTTTTGCTTGTGTGAACACAAGTCTCTGCTGTGGTGATGTCCTCTTCTTGTAGGCTATAGAATACCAGGAAGATGTAGCCACAGGTAGCACCATGTAGTCATCTTTGGACTGGTTTAAGCTCAGTTCCAGGGTAAAGACTTACAGAAAAGAAATCGTGTACCTGAGAGCTATACCAGATTTCATGACATCACTTCCTTCAACACCTTTCCTTAATTATGCTCAATTTATGGGGACCATTCAGCTAGTAAGGGGTCGGACTACACCTGAACCAGTTCTTCTTTCTCTTACTTAGTATTTTTCAATAGAATCACACAATCTCTGGATTCTATACCAAGAGGAGAGATGACGGGCTTCTACCCATTTCCTGAGGGGGGGGGGGAGAGTTGGAGGGGAAGAGATGTGTAGCCTGGAAAATCTAAACTCAATAGTGACAAGAGAGAAGTCTTCATTATTTGAAGGGGATTATTAACATTATTTTTTTTCCTGTGTAGTTACAAGGGATTAGCCCAAAACCCATGGATTTAACTTGAAAAATCTAGATATTTTTATAGATACCTCAAATTCAAAAGGTAGCTTTATATGACCTTAAAAAGTTTCTGGGATCATGAATATTATATCATTGAAAATGAAGAAGAATAGACAGTTACTTCGTAGAGTTGCTATGGTAGAGAAAATCTGAATCTAGGAAGAACAGTTAGGCAAGTTAGCACTGAATCTACAACCCCTCTTAAAACAACATACATTGTAGAACTTTCCTACTTTCCTCACCATGTCCTGCCACATTTTACATTACTCATAAAGTCCAACCCCATATAGCACTGGAATATGTCACTCTACACAAGTCCCCTGCCAGTAGTCTTTAGAAACTGTTACACTAGGAGTAATTTTAGCTCAAAGCATACTCACCACACTTCTCACATAGTTGACTTGGAATAAGAGAAAACAATAGGAGCCCCACTAGGGGCAGCTGGTGGGATTGTCTCATCTTTCCAACAGTGTTCTGGAATGGCAAGGGCCTGTTTGACTATTTATTGGGTGATGGGGAGAGGGTAATGAGTGCTCCTCCTTTAGCTTGCCTCAGCCTCTTTCGCTTAAGCAAACATTGAGCAATGTCAGGGGGTGTGGTCAAGTGTATTTGTCCAAGAATTGTGATAAACCAGGAAGAGATCTTGAAAGGTATGGTCAGGAAGAATGAGGAAATAATTTTTCTTTGCTTCTTATCCCAAACTTTGGGGTTCACATTCCTTACTTGCCTTCAGCTCAATGAGAATAAATTAAGTGAGCATTTCCCTCTTTTCCATTCCAATTTGGTAGTGTTTTGTTTATATCTCTTGAGACATTATATTTGATGGGGCAAGGCCATGAAATGTATAAAAATGAGAGTAGAGGTTGTAACTCTGAAATTGGACCAGGCAAGATGGGGGAGCCTTGTACCTGAGGATCTTCGGGATAGTGGTGTTTGGTGTATGATTTTCTTCTAAGATAGGTGCCCTGAGAGTTTCATAGCCCAGGAGGAAAACCACATAGATATATATCAAATATGGATTTTTGCTATGCCAGGAAAGATGCTACAAGTTATGTGTGAGAAGTGTTGTCTATCATAATTCTTCTAAGAACTATCAGAGAATACTATCAGTTTGTCCTTAAAATGTTTGCTCTGGGTCAGCAAGTTGGCAGAATAAGAGGTCCCCTGCTCATATCCCCTCACAGTAGCAATTTTAATTGCCATCCATGGACAAAAGTGGGGTTTTTTTGTTTATTTTTTTTGTTTGTTTGTTTTTGATGTTTTTTCTTTTAATGTGGGAGCTTTGGGTTCCAAGCAAGAGGCTGCAAAACCTCAGTGGAGCCACCAAGGAGAGCTGTACTGAAAGGGCACTTGTACTGTACTTTCTTCAGTACAAAGAAGAAAGACTTGTATTCACACAGGCTAAAGCACAGACTTTGCCAATTCTCATTTTTTCTTCCTGGCCTGTCTTTTTCCCTGTTGCACCCTGAGAAGCCGTGCTCACTGATGATGGTCCTGGATACAGACCAGAAAACAGCCTCATCCCCTTGTGGACTTGGCTATAGCCCTGTTTGGCATTGATCCTGTGAATAGTACCATCAGCCAAGGGACCCAGGAGGAGTCATGCTCATCTGAGCCTTCAGTGATAGGCCTGCTGGCCTTGGTTAGCTCTATGGACCCTGAAGCAGCTGTGACCTAGCTCCAACATCAGCTATGGTCTGGGAGCAGTCTTGCCCACTCAGGGACCTAGCAGGAGACCCACCTATCAGTGCCTCGGAGACAGGCTGGCTGACCTTGATCCAACTATGGATCCTAAGTGGCCCTGTGATTTGGCTCCATTTCCTCTCAGCTGTGGTTCAGGGACAGTCCTGCCCATGCAGGGACCTATACCATGACCCAGCAGGAGCAAGGACCATCCTGCACCTGATAACAGGCTTGCTGTTTGCAGACCCAACTGGGGACCCAGCAGCAGTCAGATGATCCAGTTCCAACCCTACATGGCTGTGATCCTAGAAACAATCCCATCAGGCCTGGGGCCTGACAGGAGAAAGTCTTTACCTGTCAAAAACATTTTATAAAGATGAAGAGGTGTTTACTCCTTCAAACATGCAAACACAAATGTAAGGCCATACAGATCACAAAGAAGCAGGCAAATATGACATCACCAAAGAAAACTAATAAATAGACCTAACAGACATATGGAAGGAAAACATAGCAAAGAACCTCCTTGACATTGGTCTTGGCACTGATTTTTTGGGGTAGGACACCAAAAGCACAAACAACAAAACCAAATATAAACAAGTGGGACTACTTCAAACTGGAAACTTTTACATAGCAAAGAAACGATAAACACAATGCAGAAGCAAACTATAAAATGGAAGAAAAATATTTATCAGATGCCACATATCTAATAAGGTATTCATATCTAAAATATATAAGGAAATCCTACAACTCAATAGCAAAAACCCAAACAATCCCATTGGAAAATAGGCAGAGGATGTGAATAGACTTTTTTCCTTGGAAGACACACCAACAGCCAACAGGCACATGAAAAGGTGCTTAACACCACCAGGAAAATGCATATCAAAACCACAGTGAGATATCACCTCCCACCTGTTAGAATGGTTGTTATTAAAAAGTGATAACGAGTGTTGGCACTGTTGTGGAGAAAACGGGAACTATTACACAATGTTGATGGGAATGTGAATTGGTGCAGACATTATGGAACACAGGGTGGAAGTTCCTGAAAAATTAAAAATGGAACTACCATATGATCCAGTAATCTCACCCTTGGGTATTTATCCAAAGGAAATGAAATCAGTGTCTCAAATAGATAGCTACACTCTCATGTCCTTTGCAACGTTATTCACAATAGCCAAGATATGGAATCAACCTAAGTGTTTGACTACAGATGAATGGATGGAGAAAATGTGGTATGTATGTACAGTGCGAGATTGATAGACTATCTAGCTAAGTCTAGCCCAGATTGCTGACCCATAGATTGGTGAGAAACTGTGTTAAGTTGCTAGGTTTTGGAGTGGTTAGTTTTGCAGCAATGGATAACTGATATGTGATATTTAGAATTTTTTTCCAGTTATGTAGTATAAGCAATACTTCAGTAAGCTGATCACCTATTTCATGCCTCGGTACCTCATGATTCACTTAGCTGATGTCAGAGATCTCTATGGGTTAAAATATTCCTATTGTTACTCCAGTTCTGTTGTCAATTACACTCATCGCTCCAAGCTTGTCTTGGATGATTAAGTACTGTCATCTAATCTGGCTAATTTAGGATGACATTATACTGATGGAGATCATTGTAATGGCCAAACCTCTCACTATTATTCCCAACCATTTCCTCTCACTAATTCATTTCCTAATGTCATGGTGGAGAAAGTATTCTCTGGACCTTCCCAAGGAACAAAGAGTCCAGGTGAATGTGTTGCCCATAATAAAATCCTCTTCAGTATTGCCATTTCCTTAAGCCTTTGTTGGTGCATTTGGGCATCACATTCTTACTCATGTAGGTCACTTTTGAGTCCAGCTTTCATATGATCAATGAAGAAAAATGTTGGAGCCACTTGCTCTTGTTCAAGTTAGCACATTTCATAGTCTCTGGTACCTGCGTCTATATTGACAAGTTTGGCATCATCCAACATTATATTCTGATTTCTTTGGTCTAATGTACCAAGAATCCAATCCCACACATGTTTTTTAAGTTTATGCAAATGTAAATTAGGAAGGTCTTGTAATTATTTTTGTGTTTAAGCTATCTTCTGTTGGCTCTAACTTTGCCCTTGTCTTCTTGGGTTGCACTGGGATCTGATAATAGTGATGGTTCTTGAGGCAATGAATGATCACAGGCCCAGGATTTAAGGAGAACAGGGAGGTCCTTGCAAGAAAACTGCATCAAATTAGATTAATACAGGATCTCCAAGCAAAGGAAGGCTAGTCCTTTCAGTCAGGATAGGAAGAGCTAATTCTACTTAATAAAAAAGCTTCAGAGATTGACTCAGGGTTCTCAGATTCTTTGAAGTATATTCAAAACACTCATCTTGATTCTCAGAATCCCACTCCTTGCTAGTCAATAACCAAATCTTTACAACAGGGATTTTGGTGGGTGATATGCTAAATTTCCATTATGATTCTACAAGCTGTACAATTAAATTTTAGCTTTAGTTTTCCAATTCCCCTGGCCTGTGGGCATAAGAAATAATTACATCTAGTCAGGCTTGTCTAGAATCTGTCTGATTTTCTGACCATAAGTTGAACAGAGAGGTGGAGAGATTGAATTTATAATTTTATTCCTGTATGCTGACCCATGATGTCAGAAACAGCCATGTTACCACATATTCTCTTTAATCATAATGACTGCAGTAACCAACCATCTACAGAAGCTGACTGATCTCCAAAAATCTTGCCTTCAATGGGCCCATCATCCTAAGAAACAAGAGATGACAGATAAATCAATATGATGCCACCATATGCTACAGATTATTGTGTCATTTTCTACTAACAATGAGGTGATACTGCATTCCTACCCAAATAAATGAGAATTCAATTCCAAAATTCTGACTTAAGGCTCTGTTTTGTAAGACTGCTCCTGCTTTGAGTTGTGTCAGCCAGGGTCCAATTGGGAAAGCAGAAAACATACCTGGTAGTTCAATAGACTGATTTAATTCAGGAGTTTAGGTTCTAAGGTTTGTGGGAGCTGAAAGAAGAAGTAGGAGAAGATGGGGACAACTCAGAGTTTAGCAACTGCAGAGAGATACCATTCCAGCCATGGAGGGGTCAATAGAGGTGATGGAACCACAGAATGTCGGCTGCCTGGCAGGAGGTAGACCCACTGGAGATGTCTTAGGAGAAGAGATTCAGGGGGAGAAGCACCCCAGAAACTCCTCCTCTCCCAACCTCCAGTCTTCTGGCAGTGCCTCAGTAATGTCAGCTCTTCCAGCAACAGAGAGGTTGAATGTAAATTTACAGTCATACTCATGAGGCACAACAGGCTTCACCCAGGATCAAGTTTACTTAGCCATTAGAAAGGATTCAGGGCATCAAACTCCTCAGCATGCACAGTATCAACACGGAGGAGATGTTACGACTCCCAGGCATAGCTTCTGATGTTCCAGTCTTTGTGCACTTGAGTGCTGGGTCTCCTCACCGTTTACACCTACCTAGTTAGTTACACACCCTCAGGTATATGTGAAAAACCCTTCTCCTCTGGGACAGCAGCAATAAAACAATGCCTAGTCTTTCTCTAGATTGTCATTTATTTTGCATCTGTTGTAGGTAAATTCATAACAATCCCTGAGTTAATGTTAGGAGGGTTGACCAAGGGTCAAGTCCCCAGGAATCCCTGAAAATTAGATAACAAGCCATGGAACCAGCTGTAAATCCCTACAACCTCCTTTCGCTTCCTCCTCCATAGGAGCCAGTTAGTAGAGGGGTTTGGGGACAAAGTTTGCAGGGATCAGTCCTCTGATTCAGAGCTGAGCAGAGAAAGGGCAGGGAATAGCTCCTACACTAGTCAAATGTCTGGCAGACTCTTCTAAACTTCTGTAGTTGTCTTCTGCCTCCACCATTGTATCAAACTCATCTGACATTGCCAACAAGCTGTTTCCAAATGTAATGGACAGCTTCTGGTTTTCAACCTTCACTTTCAAAGAACCAGCTTTTGTGAGATAGGATTCACATCCTATATGATTCAGCTGTATAACGTTGTTTCAACGGGCTTTGGTTCAGTGGACTTTTGTGTGTCCACAGATAAGAGCATTCACAGATACACGCAACCATTGCTGCAGTTAGTTAGGGCACATTTTCATCACCCAAAAAGATCTTTGCCTATCTTTAAGTTGGGTCATTTCTCTTTTATTTCTCATCTATTATCTATTATTTATTTCTCTTTTATTATTGAGTTATAAGAGTTCTTTATATATTCTAGACACAAGTCTCTCATTAGATAAGTGCTTGGCAAATATCTTCTCTCACTCTGTGGGTTGTCTTTTTTTTTTTTTTTTAAATTCTTTAAAATGTTTTATTTATTTCTGAGAGAGAGAGAGAGAGACAGCATGAGCAGAGGAAGGTCAGAGAGATAGGGAGATACAGAATTTGAAGCAGGCTCCAGGCTCTGAACTAGCTGTCAGCACAGGGCCAGATGCAGGGCTCGAATCCACGAACCGCAAGATCATGACTTGAGCCGAAGTCAGACGCCCAACCAACTGAGCCACCCAGGCACCCCTGTGGGTTGTCTTTTCTAGCAGAACTCTTAAGAGCACTCAGCGTAGTTGATTTTCCAATTTGAGACACACTTTCCGCTTTTGTGACAGTACCATCAACCTTCACCTCTTGATTATTTTCCCTGCTTTTTTGATTGCTCCTTTGACCTCACTACCAATATATATATTTTTAACTTTAAATGTTATATGCTTCATGACTTTGTATTAAACTATTGTTGTTTCTCATCCTACACTCTCTAAGTGCTCTCCCATCCAGTTTGAAGCCTACAAATATACTAACATTTCCCACATTTTTATTGGTAGCATAGGTTTCCTTCTGAGTTCCAGTTTATAGCCAACAGCTTCCTCTACATTCCTACTTGGATGTCTCATGGGAATCTCAAAACTAGCGTATTCCAAATTCAAAGCTTGTCTTTTGTTGCTAACTTGCTTCTTCATTGGTGATTCTTTGCTATTTAATAGCTGTGTGACCTTAGGAAGTCACGTAACCTCTCTGAGTCTTAGTTTATCAGTAAAATGTAGATACGAATAATTCTTAATTCCTAAGTTTCTGTGAGAGTTTGGTGAGTTACCACAGGTTGTTTAGAATAGTATTCAGTCCATAATAGGCAGTACAGAATTGTTAACTTGTAGTATCTCACTAAGAACCATCAGTTCAGTTGTATCCACCTGAAGTCTGGTTGTCAGCCATGATACTTCTGTCTCCCTGCATCACTGATCTAAGCAGTCACCAGTGTCAAACATTCCACCTTCTGGAGCCAGTATGCTTTTTTCCCCCCGCCTTTACTGCTACTACTCTGGTCTAGATTATCTACTTTCTTGGCACTCTGTACTTTCCTTTGTAACACCTGTGAGAATTGCAATTAAACTACTTGCAGAATTACTTTTTAACTATGTTTGCTTAACTTGTTTGTCCCTGCCAGATTGCAGGTTCCTCAAAGGTAATGATAAGTCTTTCTTGTCAGCTGTTATATTTCCCGACATATCATGAAGTTGTCAAATATTTGCTGAAAGGAACCACCTAAGATTCTTAAGGCAAATGATAAATTGGTAACACGTTTTGGTAGATAATCTCAGAATAAATATTAAAAGTTTATACAGGAGAAAACCAGAAAATAAAAGTAAATAGCATAACTCCCATCAGTTTTGAGAGTGAATTCAAGATTTAAGCAACTAGGTTTGGAGTCAAGGTCACCCAAGTATTAATTCTGCTAGAATTGTCTATTTCTTTATCTAATCAAGCAGATCCATTTTGAGATAATCTCCGTTTCTTTTGTTTCACCTCTTTCTGAGCCGGTAAGCAAGAGTTATGTAATTCTGGTTATTTGCTCAACTTACTGAAGGTGAACGTTGAAGAATGAGCCAAGAACCATGATGTCTATTAAGCCCAGTTCCTTCAAGGTGTATCAGCAGAACAAGACAAGGCTCTAAGTGCTCCCAGGGAGATCGGAAGATATCCAGCACAAGCCACTCTGAGCTGGGCACCAAGGGCTACAGGTCTGTTTCTACCTAGCATGTGTGGGGACGGTAACAACAGGAGGCATATATACCATATCTGTAAAAGTTATTAATAAGTTGAAGTTTAATCAAGGTAAGTTCTGCTCTCCTGTTTTGACAAACCAACTTTCATAATGAGATAGAAAGACGTTTAATTTAACATCCTTAGCCCTTAGAGTTCCATGTTGGAACACTGCAGTATGGCACAAGATACCATCTCTTACCACTCTACTTCATTCCGCATGGCCCATGGCCCCATTTCTCCTCTCTTTCCAGCTCCACTTTGACCTGCATTATAAAGAGCCTCCAATTCATGGAGTACATGTGTGTGGATACTACAGATGACTTGTCCGAACTCTGTCCATGTTTACAGTAGACAACTTGCCCTTGGCCACCCGCTGGGCCCAGTTGTATATACACCTGGTAAGGTAGACTCTAAAAGGGGCTTATGAAGGCCTTGGTGTGAGCTTAGGGCCATTTGGGCACATAATTCTGGGGGCGTGGGTTCTCGGAGGCTTGTCCCCTTGGTCTCATACATCTTTAGCCCCAAGGGAGAGGCAACGGAGAGGGCCAGAGAGAGGTTCTTCCCTGAGCAGAAATCCTTCCTGGCAGATCTGGGGGTGATACAAAATGCCATTTAGCAAATGAATTTATCTCATCTCTTTTCCCTTGATAATGTGATGTCTAGAAGGAGCTAAAGCTGAAAGGGAGGTGTGAGATGCTACATCGGGTGAAGGTTTCTCCCCACCCACTTTTGGGAGGGCTTTGTTCAGACTGCTGACTCTAGAACTTGGCCCAACACTATGCTTGTTGGACTTGGCCTCCCTGTTTTCTTTTATGATATTCCTGAGTTTCAAAAGACCACAAAGACCAGCACAAATAGCATCAATTTTTTAATTAAAAATTTTAAAATGTTTTTTAAAATTTATTTCTGAGAGAGAGAGAGAGACAGCGCGAGCAGGGGAGGGTCAGAGAGAGAGGGAGACACAGAATCTGGAACAGGCTCCAGGCTCTGAGCTAGCTGTCAGCACAGAGCCCGACGCGGGGCTCAGACCCTCGAACCGTGAGATCATGACCTGAGCCAAAGTCGGACACTTAACTGACTAAGCCACCCAGTCGCCCCAAATAGCATCAATGTTTTAAAATGTTTATATTACATAGATGCTAGAGAGACAAGGAGACTATGTGAAGAGAAGTAGTTTGGATTCATTTTTGTATTCCTCACTGCTTTGGCAAGGATGATGTTTACTGAGTAGCTCTTAGACACATATGATTTCTTATTTATTTTTAATATTTATTGATTTGAGATAGAGAGAGAGAGAGAGAGATTTGAGAGAGGCAGAGAGAGAGAGAGGGAAACACAGAATTTGAAACAGGCTCCAGGCTCTGAGCTGTCAGCACAGAGCCTGACGTGGAGCTCAAACTCATGAACTGTGAGATCATGACCTGAGCCAAAGTCAGATGCTTAACAGACTGAGCCACCCAGGCACTCATGACTTCATGATCTTACAGGGGTGCCTGGGTGGCTTAGTCAGTTGAACATTTGACTCTTGTTCTCAGCTCAAGTCTTGATCTCAGGGTCATCAATTTGAGCCTTGTGTTGGGCTCCATGCTGGGTGAAGAGCCTACTTAAAAAAAATTAAAAAAGAATCATGATCTTACACTTGAAACCAAAGGACGCAGAGGATTTATGATATTGTTTTTTTTCCAAAAAGGCTCTAACTGTAAAATAGATGAAAGTGAAGAGAAGCCCACTGAAGGAGAATCAGAGGCCTACTTCATTCCCTCCTCCCCAGTGGTCCTAAGAACCTGTTCAAGGTTTTCCAAAGTGTGGGTTTCCATGAATCACCTGAGGGTGAGTGTTAAAAATGGGCCCTGGGTTGGACTCTGGGAATTGCCATTTCTGGCAAGAACCTGACGTGATCTGTATGAACCCTAAAGCCTCCAGCTACAACTGACCCCACTGGGCTAGAGGGGAGGGGCAGAGAGAGACAGAGGAGACACAGAATGGGAAGCAGTGTCCAGGCTCCACACTGTCAGCACAGAGTCTGATGCAGAGCTCAAACCCACAAACCGTGAGATCCTGACCTGAGCCGAAGTTGGATGCTCAATTGACCGAGCCACCCAGGGCGCCCCGATTTCAGATGATTTTGATAAAGTTTGGGAGCCATTGAACAGACTGCTCTCTAAAGTGATATTAACCGAGTTCCTCCAAATGTAGTCCTGGGACTAGCAGAATCAACATCACCCTGGAACTTTCAGAAATGCAAAATCTTTAAAAAAAATTTTTTTTAATGTTTTTATTTACTTATAGAAAAGAGAGAGAGACAGTGTGAGCAGGGGAGGGTCAGAGAGAGAGGGAGTCACAGACTGAAACAGGCTCCAGGCTCTGAGCTGGCAGTCAGCACAGAGCCTGACGCGGGGCTCGAACCCACGAACCGCGAGATCATGACCTAAGTGAAATTTGGACACTTAACCGACTAAGCCACCCAGGCGCCCCCAGAAATGCAAATTCTTGGGCTCCATAAGAATCTAAAGAAGAATCTGGAGCACAAGCCCAGCAATCTGTAGTTACACAATCCCTGGGGGTGATCCTGATGCCGCTCAAGTTTGCAAAACACCCTAAATGCCATCCCCTGACAATTCGGCCAGCACCCATCGACACCCCCTGAACATTTTGTTTTCCCAGGAACTTCAGAGGGCCAGGAGAAGTCACAGTTCTCAAAGAGACTTGCTGCGGGCACTTTATCTGAACCCCCGATTTCAGTACTGGAGTGACCAGGAGGATGTCAGGGTCCAGGAGGCAGAATGAAGGTTTTCTTTGAATATAAAACATGGGGGCTTGTATAAAGATTTTTTCTTTTGTTCTTTGTGCTTTCCATACTTTTCCAAGTATGAGGCAATTTGGATCAGCAAAAACACAATATATACATTCCTGAAAAGTAAAAGCAATCAGCAGCGTGATTTGTAAGTGCATCATGTTGGGTGCTGACCGTGGCTGTAAAATTACCTGCAGCAGGTCAGGTACTTCTGGGATCCCGTGTTCAGAGCTGACATCATGAAGGATTTTGTGAGGTCGCAATCATTTTTACTTTTGTGCACAATGATTTTCGCTTCTTCTGAACAAGATCCAGGTTCAAGAGTGACCTCATGCTTTGTCGTTTGGAGGTTGAAGGTGTAGTTTCTTACAGGTTGCTGACCCTTTTATTGTTTGCTATTTCGAGCAGAAGTGACTTGTCATTCTATTTTTCTGACTTCTGTAGTGATACTGCTTTCTCTCTTTTGCCCTCTCCCTCCCCCCAAAGCAAGTGATTTATCTGGTTTATCCTGATGCTTGGGAAAGAGTTAGTTTTTATTCTTTCTTCCAGGTGTAGGTATTTCCCCCCAGCATCCCCCCTCACCCTACCTGGGGGAGAAGACTCCCCTACTTAAAGTTTCAGCTTGCTCATTCATGTCTTGCCCTGACCTGCAGATCTACTCCTAACCCAGCCACCTGCCTCCGGTCATCTCCTGTCTCCTCCCTAAGTGACTGTGTGTCATTTTTTCCCGTCTTCTCACTTATTTTCCTGAGTCCTAAAGCTAACATTTGACACCTGTTGTCTTATTTGCTTTGTCCATCTGTCTGTCCTGTGGCTTATTTTGCAGCAATCTTTTCTCACCCAAATGACATATATTTTTCCTTATTAAAAAAGTCACCAGGTACTAGTGAAAGTAAAGAACACTTCGTTATTTCTAGTATTTCCTTATCATGAACATCTAGTGATGGATAGCTTTATCTGCAAGACCTATCTTTGCAGGTTCTGCATATCTATCTAAAAATGCCCTTAGGATCTAACCCTGGGAATCACGTGAATGAGGTACCACAACCATGGATAACACACTCCCCAGACACAAACAGGCTTTAATCTGAGATCTCTTCCTTTTACCTTCTAAGAGGACACAGGGCAGGAGCCACAGTAGGTACAGATCTTTATGGCTTTATAAGATCCAGCAGCTGCTCAAATATATGGCTTCCTTTGTCCCTTCACCCACAAAAAGGTGTGTTAGGCTGCTGTGGAGCAGGGACAGAAGCTATAGAGAACCTGCAGCTTAGGTATTCCACTGATGATTTACATTGGTCTGGTCATGCCAACCCAAGGCCACACCCCCGCTTGAGGCTCCACCAATCCAGGAGAAGGTCTACACAGCAAGCATTTAGCTTAATTCTGTAGTTTTTTTTTTTTAAGTTTGTTTATTTTTGAGAGAGAAGGAGAGTGAGTGCAAACAGGGCAGAGGTAGAGAGAGAGAGAGAAAGAGAGAGAGAGAGAGAGAGAGAATTCCAAGTAGGCTCCATGCTATCTGAGCAGAGCCCCACGCAGGGGCCTCAATCTTGTAAACCATGAGATCATGACATGAGCCGAAATCAAGAGTCAGATGCTTAACCAACTGAGGTATCCAGGAGACCCTTAACTATGTAGTTTTTAAGGAAGTGCCTCTGGGAGGAGGAGATGATGGAGATTGTCCGCAGATAGGCCTGTACAAGCCTGACCTGATATTAATTTTCACTCACAACTGTTATGACTTCATGTGAATGATCATATTGCATTTCTCAAGGATGTTCTGGTGTGTGTGTATTCATTAATTAGTTAACTAATTAATTTATAACATGCTCTGCTCAAATTTTCTTTGAGTGTCCTCTGGGACAAAAATTTTTTTTTTTTTAATTTTAAATGTGTTCTTTATTTTTGAGAGAGAGAGACAGAGTACGAGTGGGAGAGGTTCAGAGAGAGAGGGAGACACAGCATCTGAGAAGCAGGCTCCAGGCTCTGAGCTCTCAGCACAGAGCCCATGTGGGACTTGAACTCGTGCACTATGAGATCATGACCTGAGTCGAAGTCAGATGCTTAACCAACTGAGCCACCCAGGCTCCCCTGGGACAAAAATTTCTATCTGAATCTCTTTCTGTTGGGTTCCTTCAACAGTATTAGTAGGATGTACTTTTACTTTCTGGGCTGTGGTGCAACCGAGTCTACTTGGTCAAGGTCACTTTTTGCATTTTGATGAAGCGTCCCTAGGGTTTGGCTGTCCTGTAACCAACATAACTGAGAAGGGGCATGGGATTAATTACCTTGTCACTGAGTGTGTGGAATCCAGAAAGAGGTAAGAGCTGTGGACATGTCAAATCATAAACTAACCCCCAGATCTTAACCTGCACTGGCACAGTGCAAGATAGGTATAGTCAACAATGAAGATGAGGAGCTTGTTCATTTTAATGACATTTGAGTTTGGTACTTTTAGGATAGAAAGACCAATGGGACTCAGAAATTGGCTTTGAAGAAGTCATGGCCTTTCAGGGGGTAATATATTGATGTGTATGTTATTTGGACCTTCCAAGTACTCTTAAGTCTTCTTTAGTCCTTGTATCTTCTAGAATCTATAAACCTTGTAAAGAAGACGTTGTTTCCAGTTTTCATATTAAGTAACTGAAGCTGAAAAGGCTAACAATTTGGGATGCTTGGGTGGCTCAGTTGGTTGAGCATCTGACTCTTGATTTTGGCACAGGTCATGATCCTAAGGTTGTGAGATTGAGCCCGATGTGAGATCCAGCTCCATACTGAGCATGGAGCCTGTTTAGGATTCTCTTTCTCTCTCTCTCTCTCTCTCAAAACAAATAAATAAACATTTTAAAAATTTAAGTGTACAATATAGTGGTTTTAGTATTATCAAAAAGTTGTGGGGTGTCTGGCTCTGTTGGTAGAACATGTGACTCTTGATCTCAGAGTCATAAGTTCAAGCCCCATCTTGGGGATAGAATTTACTTAAAAAAAAGTTGTCTAACCATCTCCATTATGTAATTTCAGGATATTTTAATCATCCCAAAAGGCATCTTATACATATTAGCTAGCAGTCTCTTCCTAGTCTCCCCCTCACCTGTGGCAGCCACTAATTTAATTTCTCTTTCTATAGATTCTCATATTCTGGACATGTCATAAAATGGCATCATGTAATACATGGCCTTTTGTGACTGACTTCTTTCACTTAGCATGTTTTAAAAGTTTATCCATGTTGTAGCATGTATAAACACTTAATTCCTTTTTATAGGCTGACTGATATTTTATTGTATGGGTATACCACATTTGGGCTTTTTCCACTTTATGACTATTATGAATAATGCTGCTAGGAACAACTGTGTGCAAGATTTATGTTTTCAGTTGTCCTGGGGAAATACATAGGAGTAAAACTATGGAGTCATACAGTAACTCTATATTTAAAGCTTTTGAGAATCTGCCAGAGTGTTTCCCAAAGAGACTGTCTCATGTTGCATGCAATGTAGGAGGGTCCAATTTCTCCACAACCTTGACAATGCCTGTAATTTTCTTTCTCTGATGCTAGTAATCATAGTGGGTGTGAAATGGTATTTAATGGAGTTGCAACTTGCATTTCCCTAATGACTGTTGAGCATCTTTCCTTGTACCTGCTGTTCATTTGTATATCTCTTTGGGAAAAGGCCATTCAGATATTTTATCTATTATTTAGTTGGGCTATTTGTCTTCTTCTTATTGACTTGTAAGAGTTCTTGATATGTATGGATATAGTCCCTTATCAGATAAATATTCTATCCCATTATATGGGTGGTCTTTTCACTTTATTGACAGTGTTTTCAGAAGCACAGAACTTTAAAATTTTGAAGTGCAATTCATCTTTTTTTTCTTTTCTTTTCTTCTTTTTGCTGTGTCTGCTTTTGGTGCCCTGACTAGGAAACCATCATCTAATGAATGATCAAGAAGATTTATGACTTTCCTGTCTTCTTTTTTTTTAATTTCTTTTTTTTTTTTTTTTTGGTGAGAGAGAGCGAGAGCAAGTGCACAAGCAGGGGGAGAGGGGCAGAGGGAGAGGGAGGGAGGGAGGATGGGAGAGAGACAGAGACACAGAGAGAGACAGAGAGAGAGAATCTTCAGCAGACTCCATGCTCAGTGTGGAGCCTGATGCAAGGCTCGATCTCACAACCCTGAGATCATGACCTGAGTCAAAATCAAGAGTCAGATACTCAACCAAATTAGCCACCCAGGCCTCCCATGATGATGCTATCTTCTAAGAGTCTTATGGTTGTAGGTCTTTGCATTAGCAATTTGAGAAAATTTTTTGTTAATTTCTTTATTGAGATATAATTGACATATAACATTCAATTATATTTAAGCATAAAATCTAATGATTTTAAATTTGTCTCTGTTGTGAAATGCTCACCACAAGCCTAGTTAATATCCATCACCATATCGAGTTACAATGTGTGTTTTACTTGTGATTCGATTTTTTAAGATATATGCTTAGCATCTTCCAAATATAAAATCCATTATCATTAACTATAGCCATCATGTTGTGTATTATATCCCTATGGCCCATTTATTTTATAACTAGTAGTTTTTAGCTTTTGACCACTTCTACCTATTTCACTCTCCTCACCCCTGCTTCTGACAACCACCAATCTGTTCTCTGCATTTGAATTCACTGTTGTATTTTTAGGTCTTGTATGCATGTGAGATTATATGGGATTTGTCTTTCTTTGTCTGACTTATCTTCTATAGTATTATACTAAGTCCTCAAAGTCCATCCATATTGTGAATGGCAAGATTTCCTTTTTTATGGCTTAATAATATCCTCTGTGTGTGTGTGTGTGTGTGTGTGTGTGTGTGTGTGTATACCACATCTTCTTTATCCATTCATCCCTTGATGGATACCTGGGTTGGTTCTAAATCTTGGCTATTGTAAATAACGCTGCAGTAAACATAAGTGCAGCTATCTCTTCTAGATATTGATTTCATTTCCTTTGGATAAATACACAAAAGTGGGATTGCTGGATCATATTGTAGTTTTATTTTTAAAATTTTTTGAGGAATCTCCATACTGTTTCCCATAGTTAGTGTACCAGTTTGCATTCCTATCAAGAAGGCACAAGCTAATGGCCATCCTAACAGGTGCGAGATGATATCTCATTGTGGTTTTGATATGCATTTCCCTGATGATTAGTGATGTTGAGCACCTTTTCATATGCTTGTTGGCCATCTGTATGTCTTCTGAGAAATGTCTTATCAGGTCCTCTACCCATTTTTAATCAGGTTATTTGTTTTCTTGCTATTGAATTGAGTTCCTTACATAGTTTGAATATTAACTTTCATCAGATACATGGTCTGCAAATATTTTCTCTCATTCTGTTAGGTTTTCTCTGCACTCTGTTGGTGGCAGTTTCCTTTAATATGCAGAAGCTTTTTAGTTTGATGTAGTTCTGCTTACTTATTTTTACTTTTGTTGCTTTGTGCTTTGGGGGTCTTATCCAAAAGATCATTGATCAGACCAATGTCAAGGAGTTTTCCCCTATGATATTATTGTTTCAAGTCTTATATTTAAGTCTTTTTTCCCCTTACATTTAAGTCTTGATTCTTAATATATTTTGAGTTGATTTTTATATGTGGAGTGAAATAAGGGTCTAACTTCATACTTTATGCTGAAAACTAGTTTTCCCTACACTATTGGAGACTGTCCTTTCTCAATTGTATGTTCTTGGCAACTTAATGGAAAATCGACTGACCATAAGTGGGTGGATTTATTTCTGGGTCCTCTATCCTGTTCCTTTGGTCTATATGTGCCTGTTTTTATTCTGGTACCATGCTGTTTTGATTACTGTAGCTTTGTAGTATATTTTGAAATCAGATCGTTTGACTTCCAGCTTTGTTGTCCTTGTTGCTTTGGCTATGTGTGGTATTTGTGATCCCATATGAATTTTTAGTTCTTTTCTTTTCTTTCAGAATGAGAGAGAGAGAGAGAGAGAGAGCGAGTGCAGGGGAAAGGGAGAGAGAGAACGAGAAAGAGAGAGAGAAAGACAGACAGAGAGAGAGAGAATCTCAAGCAAGCTTCACACTCAGCGCAGAGCCCACAATCCTGGGACCATGACCTGAGCTGAAATGAAAAGACACTTAACCGACTGAGGCACCCAGGCACCCCAGAATTATTTTCTTAATTTCTCTTTCAGATAATTTGTTGTTAGTGTATAGAAACACAACTGGCTTTCGCATGTTGAATTTGTATTCTGCAACTTTACTTAATTCATTTATTCTAACAGGTTTTTTTCATGGAGTCTTTAGGGTTTTCCATATAAAAAATCATGTGCAAACAGAGACAATTTTACTTCTTCTTTTCTTCCTTCTGTATGCCTTTATTTCTATTCATATGCTATTTCCTGCAGGGGTGAGCTTGAGCCCGAGTCTCAGGAGGTTGGTATGCATATTGGGGTGGGCTGGGAGCCTGGGTTCTCTGAGCCATCTTGGAGGCTGGGTCTAAAGGGGCTGTCCTGGTGGTGGTGTAGATGAGGTGCTGGGGTCCATGGTGAAGTCTGGTTCTCACTTCACTCTCTCTTCCCCAAAGGGTGGGTGCCTCTGTGCTGGCTGCCTGGGCTGTAGGAGATGGGTAATGGGGTAACGTGATGCTGTCTTATCTTCTCTTAAATGCATCTTCTTATTTCTGTGTTCCACACAGGTGCTGTAATCCCTATCTGTAATCTTTTTGTGATGCCATTTTTGCTATTATAAATGGAGCTGTTTTCTTACTTTCTGTCCCAGACTGTTCAGTTAAGCAAAAATCAATTACATCTCTATATACTATCTTATCTTGCAGTATCTGTGAAGGTGTTTATTAGTTCTAATGGATTTTTTGGTACATTTCTTACAGTTTTTCATATACAAGATATGCAAGGCTTTTGCATTTACTAGGGCTAAAGGTGGTTATAGTTTGTATATTCTCTCCCTCATATCTAGCATTCATTTGAGATGAACCCATTACCTTCATACAAAAAAAATATTTCTACTTACTATTTCCATCATCCTTTAAAAGTCAAAAAGCCCAGTACCTCCTGAATGGGAACTAGAGGCAGACAGTGGTGACCCTGAAATGAAAATGAAAAGAAAAGCATTTCCATGGATTTTTTTCCCTCCCCAAATGGTCTGCTTTGTTGGAAAGTTGTCTAAGTCTTACACATTTCCTTACATATTTTTGAGTTTTGGGGAAATAGTGTTGTAAAAGAACACAACTTTTATAAATAAGTAGGGTCTAGATAGGTAACATAAATAACTAAGTAAGGAATGATGGAAATTGAGTCATTCTGGATAGCCTAAACCAGTTTTGAGGGTATATTCCCTACTTAACCCAAGCCCAAATGTTGTAGATCTTTTGATTTTCAAGAGAATGCGGAAGTTTTCAAGTTTAACATGAAGTTTCCTACTTTTTAATGTTGGTTATTGATTAATACATTAAAAAAAAAAAAAAAAAGGAGCAGTATCCAGAGCAAGCCAAGTTAATCTCAGTGGGTCATCAACATTTGATCTTTGACCGGAACCACTTTGCCTGACACTCAGCCCCACTCTGGGAGTGTTGGCTTCACTGGGCATCTTGAAGATTCCATTTCCCTAAGGAGCTCTAGGAGTCTAGGACCTTTCTTAAAAGAACATGTAACACACAACATCACATCCTTTGCCCAGTCATTCACATTGTACCTTCCCATTTCTGATGCTTTATTCTTTTAAGAGATTCGTCACGTATGGAAACAGAATTCGGTTTGCTTATGTTTCCTGAACTTATTACCCCAAATATACTTTTGAGGAGCTCTACACACTCCAGATAGGGCCAACTTTTGGAATCTTCCAGGAGATTGGAAGCCCCCATGCCATTCTGGCTTGCAGCTTGCTCATGAAGAGCAGTGCATTACTTAGGGGAAAGTGTAGTCAGGCACACTTTAGAAACATCTGATTTAGGTATAATCCCTCCAGACACTGGTTGACAGAGTTTAGTGACAGGAAGCCATCAGCTAATATTTGAGATAATGTCTCTCTTAAATTTAAAAAGATGGGGCAAAATAATTTTTTCTGGTGATAGGCTTATATCTGAACCCTTCAAAGGAATTGGCTTTGAATAAGTAAGAGACATTTAACTTAAAAATAGTGAGAGAAATCAACAAGTTGTCCTATTAAAAGTAATAAAACTCATTAAAATTAACATATTTAACATACATCCATATGGTCAGTCCAATCAGGGTGCCATAACAAAATGCCGTAGAGCAAGTGGCTTGTAAATAACAGAAATTGATTTCTTATAGTCCCAAGGCTGGCAAGACCAGGGACAAGGTGCAGGCAGAGTTGGTCTTTGATGACAGTCCAATTCTTGGTTCATAGATGGCCCAGATGTGTTTTCATGGTGTCTTCACATGCCAGAGGGGGAAGGGATGTCTCTGAATCTTTTTATAAGGGCAGTAGCCCCATTTATGTGAGCTCCACCCTCATTTACCTAATCACCTCCCAAAGACCCCGCCTCCAAATATCGTATTGGGCCATGCGTGAATACAACATACGACTTCCTGGGGGACACAAAAATTCATTTATGATACATATTAGACAAAATACATAATATGCATGATATTTACTATATATAGTATGCTAATTCATAAAATGATCAGAGACATAATAGATACATATCATGTTATGAAGAATTATAAATAGCAGAAGTTCTGGTCACAATAGCAAACAAATATACAGTGGAAAATATTAGAAATATACTGTGCTATTAATCAGGAAATCCTGAAAATCTGTAGAATATAACATAAGGCTTGACTGAAGAGAGAATGCATTGCTACTGGATAACAAACTGTAAACATACCAATTTTCCTTTAACAGATCTGAAAATTTTATGCAAATCCAATCAAAATACTGGCAGAAATCTAATAAAATGATTATAAAGTTGATCCAAAAAAATAAACATGGTAGAAGTGCCAGGAAGCCGCCATTAAGGATATGAATGGGTGTGACTATGTTTTGATAAAATTTTACTTACAGGCTATAGTTTGCCAACCCCTGATTTCTTTTATTTTTTAAGTCTTTTAATGTTTGTTTATTTTTGAGAGAGAGAAAGAATGCGAGCAGGAGAGGGGCAGAGGGAGAGGGAGACACAGAATCTGAAGCAGGCTCCGGGTTCTGAGCTGTCAGCAAAGAGCCCAATATAGGGCCTGAACTTACAAACCATGAGATCATGACCTAAGCCAAAGTTTGCCAGTCAACTGACTGAGCCACCCAGGTACCCCTGCCAACCTCTGACTTCTATCTTTCCTTATTTATGCATATTTCTGTTAAGGATGAAGCTTGACATCACAGACCGAGAAATTAGACCAAGAAATAATGCTCTGAATTCAGAAGTCAAAGAAGTATTGGTTCCTAGTGCTGATTATTTTTATTTACTGTTTAAATTGCAAAATGTTAAAAAATGTTTTAGAGAATTAAATTCTCAAGACACATTTTTTTTTTGTTTTTGTTTTTTAATTTGTTTGTATTTGTTACAACCTTTTAAAGCAGAATGTGACTTGAGCACTACATTTCCACTCACGAAACTTGCGGAGTTACTTCTCCAACAGCTTTACCACACGCCCAAGCGGGCTTCGCACGTCACTACTCTAAAGGCGCTTCTCTTTGGCAAACAAGCCCTAGGGTTACTCCCGTCAAGTTGGTTCGGTTTATTTAACACACTAGTTTCTAGAGGCCCGGGACATGCAGCTGTGACTACAAGGGATGGGAAATTTAAAAAGTAGATCCTAGAAAGTGAAAGTTGTCTTAACTTTTTCTTTTAAACATCAAGGTACAGCTCAGAACACTTCAGGGACGCACAAGTTTGGTCTAAGGAATCCACTTGACCGCTAACACCTCAGACCACGCAGTTCACATGAGGTCACGTACACCTTACGACAAACGTTACCTTGTTGTGAAGAGCGTCAAGACACATTTTTTTTAAGTAAAATCCAATGATAAATGTTGGATAAGATTTTATTTTTGATTGGTGTGCTAATAGTTAAAACCTATTTTATCAAACCATATTATGAATAATTCAATTTGTTGTCAATCCTTATTTTGTCTTATAAAATGTTTAACATTTTGCCAGAGATTGCTCCAATATTTATTAATCTCATTTGTTCTTGTTGGGCATACAAGAAAACTGCATTTTCCAGTCTTGGGATCACATGACAAATCTAGGTATGTGCTATGGGCTGAATTGAACTATTTCCAAATTCATATATTCAAGGCCTAACCTCCAGTATCTCAGAATGTGATTGTATTTGGAGATAGGGTCTTTAAAGAGGTAATTAATGTAAAATGAGGTCATGTGGATGGGCCCTAATCCAATATGACTGGCATCTGAAAAGAAAATGAGATTAGGACACAGACACACACACACACACACACACACACACGCACACACACACACAGGGCCATGTGTGAATACACAGAAGATTGCAAGCCAAGGAGAGAGGCCTCCAAAAAACCCAGTCCTGCTGATACTTTGTTTTCAGAATTCTGGGATTCATTTTTTTTAATGTTTATTTTTGAGAGAGAGAGAGAGTGCATGTGTCAGTGGGAGAGGGGCAGAGAGAGGGAAACAGAGGATCCGAAGCAGGAGCGCAGCAAGCCCGATGTGGGGCTTGAACTCATGAACCATGAAATCATGACCTGAGCTGAAGTTGGACACCCAACCGACTGAGCCACCCAGGAGCCCCCAGAATCCTGGGATTCTACAGGATAGGCCAATAGAGCTATTCGTGGTGAACATGTGTTATTCCTTCAAGAAAAGGGAAAAATGACCCTGAAAGTAGTTTGGAGTTTGGCAGGGCTGCTGCCGCTGCCACAGGGCCCAGGGCCAATGTCCTGGTATGCCCTGAGTACAGAGCACAGAGCCAAAGAGGATTATTCCTGGGCTTTAAGATTCTAAAGGGATTTTTTTTCCTGCTAGGATTTGGACTTGCTTGGGACCTGTGATCCCTTTCTTGTTTTCAATTTCTCCTTTTTGGAATAAGAATGTAAATTTGGTATCTGGGGCCAATGTGTGTGTGTGTCTGTGTGTGTCTGTGTGTGTCTGTGTAGGCTTCTCCATGCCAAGAAGTGATTCTTGGACACCACCAGGATGTCTGAGAATTCAGCTCAACTCTGACATTATCTTCTGGAGATAAAATCAGATTCCATGGGTAAAGAAAGGGCTCAGTTTCACAGGCCTGCCCTCCATTTCAGATGCCAATTGCAAGCCCAGGGCTACCTGTGTTTCTGACCAATTGGCTACAAATTGGAGACTCCAACGACCCCTTCCTGTGTTCAGGTAATTTGCTAGAATGGCTTACAAAACTCAGGGAACCTGTTTACTCACTAGGTCACTGATTTATTACAGAAATATTAAAGGATACAAATCAATAGTCAGATGGAGAGGCACATAGGGCTAAGTCCTGATCAAAGGAACTCTGTTCTCAAGGAGCCTGGCTCAGTAAGGTGGCACACGGAAGCACTTTAGTTCTTCAACCTGGTAGCTCTCTAAACCCTCTCCTTTTAGTTTTTTATGGAGGCTTCATTACATAGAGATGATTGATTAACTCCCTGGCCATTGGTGATCAGTTCAACCTCCAGACACTCTCCCTTCCCCAGAACTCAGGGGGTGGGACTAAAAGCCCCAATCCTATAATCATGATTGTTTCCCCTGGCAACCCACCTCCATTCCTTTGTGCTTTGCAAGTCACTTCTTTAACAGGAACCCGGGTGTGGTGGTTAGGGGGTTTTTATGAATAACAAGACACTTATTCCATTTTTCCAGCTCTGAAGGGATTTCAGGAACCAAGGACAAGAGACCGAATATTATAACAAAAGATGCTCCCATTGCCCTTATCGTTCAGGAAATTCTAAAGGTTTAGGGGGCTGTGAGTGGGTAAATGCGGATGAAGTTCAAATATATATAAGAAGTATATTTTGATCATCTGAAAGGCCAAGTATATATAATTCTTATAATCACATTATTGCAGAGTGTCTATCCTATGTGTGCCCTACTATTGTATTTTGGAAGCAGATAACTGGTTTCACAGGTTTGAAGCTGGAGAGGAATTTTGCTTCAGGATCAATGGATCTCATGTCTCATCCACACCTGATTTAGATGATGATTACCTAAGATTTTGTACTTAGAGTTGCTATTGGAATGGGTTAAAATTTAGGGGGCTGTTGGGATGGGGTGAATGTATTCTGCATGTGAAAAGAACATACACCTTAGGGGGGGTCAAACAGTGAAGTGTTACAGCCCGAACTGTGTCCCCCACTCCAATCATATATTTGACTGTATTTGGAGATAGAGTTTTAAAGAGGTGATTAAGGTTAAGTGAGGTTGTTAGGATGGCCCCTAATGCTCTATGGCTGGTGTCCTTATAAGAAGAGATTAGGACACACACACACAGACACACACAGACACACACAGACACACACACACATACACACACACACACACAGAAGGGCATGTGTGAAGATTCAGGGAGAAGATAACCATCTACAGGACCAGGAAAGGGGCTTCAGGAGAAAGCAGCCCTGCCCACACCTTGATCTCAGACATTTAATCTCTAGAATTGTGAGAAAATAAATTTCTGTTGGTTAAGCCACCCAGTCTATGGTACTTTGTCATGGCAGTCCTAGCAAATTAATACAGTATGAGACTAATATTTGCTCTGCCCTGGGATATTTGGCTCTATGACTATGTCCATGGCTCAAAACATCTTTTCCCTCCCCTTTCTATTCTAATCCACAGTAAGTAAGTATGTATGTATGTATGTATGTATGTATTTGAAGTTTATCTATTTTGAGAGAGACAGAGACAGAGAGAGTGGGGGAAAGGCAGAGAGAGAGGGAGAGAGAGAATCCCAAGCAGGCTCCATGCTGTCAGTGCAGAGCCTGACATAGGGCTTGAACTCATGAAACCAGGAGATCATGACCTGAGCCGAAACCGAGAGTTGGACGCTTAACCAACTGAGCCACTCAGGCATCCCCTGATCCATTGTATTTAGACAATGGGTAGTGAAAGATTTGAGGAATCCTGGATAGTGGGTGAAATGGAACTATGTCTGTTGTAGTGAACAAATCATTTCTGGAAAGAGTTCCAAATATTACCTAAGACAAGGCACATCCTAAATTCAGGACTGGTTTCGTTCAGAGAACACACTAAAAAGACTTTAGTTTAATTGTGGACTTGTTGGACGTGTTGGCCTAGTAGTCAATGGCCTAGCTGATAGCACCTGCTTTGATAGTCTAGGACTAAACCTTCCTCCATGTGGGCCACCAGGAGCCCCATTAGTAAAATAAAAGCATTTCCAATGGTCTTTCCTCTCCTTTCTCTCTTTGGAACGGAGTCCTGTGAGCTGAAATAGGAAACTTTCCACCCACCACACTAACTTTATTTGTTTCCAGCAGTTCTTTAATTTACTTTAAGAGTCCCAAATAGATTAGCTGGATTTCTAGGCTCTATTATTCAGTCTAACTAGGATTAACCTTCAACTACAGGCCCTGAACCACCAGTGTAAATTCACCTTGCCTGTAACCTGTTTTACGGATAATGAGGCACCATAGCACCGTGTGATAAGAAATAATACATAAGCCATGAAAAGAAAGCACATTTTATTATGATTCCTTCTGAAGTTAAAAGCAGAGGCAGACCCTTCCAAATAAGGGGTCATAAAACAACAAAGGGCCATTCCATTCAAAACTAAGCCCTCTAGAACATTTAAAAATGTAAGAGAAGGCATAGGCTACTCAGACAGGATTCCGGCTGCTCCCATGCAGTGTCCTGGGCACAGCTGTCGGGGTCTATATCTGCTTCCAAATTCTCAGGCAGAGAGAAACAAGCTGTGTGATTTGTTTAAGTAGCAAAACTGCGCATGAAGATAGTTTTCCTACAAAAACAAAAGGAACCAGAATCCTCTCCAATGTTGTTCTCTCTACTGTTTGCCCCAAAAGGGAGGGATGGTGAGGGTAGGAAGAAAAGAGGTCATGTTCGGGGTCGTGTCCTAACAATAAAAATTAATATAGGAGTTGTAGAGGTCTAAAGGTGTAAGTATTTTTGCTTCTTTTGTCTGTGGGATATATCAGAGAAATGTAGTATATATCTGTTTTAAAATAGCATCTGTAGCCTATCCCATAAAATTTTTTTTAATGTTTATTTTTGAGACAGTGAGCACGGGAGAGTGCTGGGGAGGGGCAGAGAGAGAGGGGGACTGAGGATCCATGGCAGACTTGGGCTCAGTGCTGACAGCAGAGAGCCTAATGCGGGACTTGAACTCATGAACCATGAGATCATGACCTGAGCTGAAGTGCGACACTTAACTGACTGAGCCACCCAGGTGCCTATCCCAAATTTTAAAAAGTGCTTACATATTTTAAAAAGTGCAAGCATATAGATCGTTCTCTTCATGAGGAGCTACATCTCAGGTTTGTAATACATATACATGTATACATTCAGAATATTCCTTCTCGGCTGTCTGGGAAGGAACATCCATATAATTTAGGAAATGTACTCCCTGACAACCATTTAATCCTTTCAGGACAGAGTCTGAGTTTAAGATATTTCTGAGCGCACATTCTCATGGATTATCTACCTTATTAAATTCTACATTCTATGAATTTTGTATTAATTTTAAAACATTTATATTGAAAATTCTATTCATACTGATTTTGGTAAGAATGTTTCCCCTATTGCCTCAGCCTCTATGGGTGAATCACGTGGTTAATGTCAGTTACTATGCCAGTTAATGCCAGGCAGACAAGCAGCTGCCAGAAAGATTGATCGACACCTCTAATAAGCAAGGAAGCGTTAACCATCCTGGCCTGAATTGGCAGCACAGGAGTTTATACAGCTTCCCTGTAAAAATCTTATTGTTTGTGGCTATAAAATATCCATGCACACATTAATCTGTCTACTTTCAGTAAGCTCACCTTCCGTTTGTAGACTGTCTATCCAATGCATAAATTTGCTATTCCTGATCTTTTCTTGAGGCTGCCTTGTTTATTTTCATCCTTTCCTGTGGTTATTCCTCTAGGAGTTGGACAGCTATAGAAGGGAAAAGCGGATAAAGAGAGAAGGATGGAATTAAGATCCATGCAAGTCCTGAAGCCAAGCCCTTGACCCTTACTTTTCCTGCTTTGGCATCAGCATCCTTATCCCCTGGTGGGTGAAACAGTATGAAATGTTGTCATCCTATCCCATTTTAGAAAGTGGGGGCGCCTGGGTGGCTTAGTCGGTTAAGCGTCCGACTTTCGCTGGGGTCATGATCTCGTGGTTCGTGGGTTCGAGCCCCGCGTCGGGCTCTGTGCTGACTGCCAGCTCAGAGCCTGGAGCCTATTTCAGTCTGTGACTCCCTCTCTCTCTGACCCTCCCTTGCTCACGCTGTCTCTCTCTCTCTCTCTCTCCTAGAAATAAATAAAACATTAAAAAAAAAAAGAAAGTGAATTATTGGGGCAACTGGGTACCTCAGTCGGTTAAACGTTTGACTCTTGATTTCAGCATAGGTCATCATCTATCTCAAGGTTTCCAAGTTCGAGGCCCTCATTAGGCTCTGTGCTGGCAGTGTGGAGCCAGCTTGGGATTTTCTGTCTCCCTCTCTCTCTGCCTCTTCCCTGCTCACATTCTCTCTCTTTCTCAAAAGTATACATTTTTTAAAAAGGAAAATGAATTATTAGTTTAAGAACTGGACCTAGTAAGCTTTATATAAAAGAAGGCCTTCTCAAACATGCCATCAAATTTGCTATTAGCTGATGAGTAATCATGAATTTAAAACTTAATGATCTTAGATGATTGTAAAAAGTAGAGTCTCAATGAGCCAATAGGAGTCCTATCCCACCAGTCACAGAGGCAGTAAAATATTTAACATTTAAAGTCAAAACAAGTATTCTAGTGAGCTTCTCTTCTCTCCCCAGCCAATCAATGCACAGTATTCCCATTCCCTGTGGGTGAATCAGGACCTCTAATATTTGCAGCTGGTCTTGGGTAAGCAATAACAGAATTTGTAATTTAGACTAAATATAATTAGAACAAACCAATTTCTCAGTCTAAGAGCTTCTGGGTAGATGGTGAAGTCAGACCTAGTCATCCTGCGTGCAGCTCTGCACACACTGAAGAGAATGAAAAGATACAGTGATGGCACCGGCCACCGTGTCCTGCGTGCGTCTTATGAGCAAGGCTATTCCAATCTCTTTATGTGCATCTTCTCATTTAATCTTCCCTATAAGATGAGAAGGCTGAGCACAGAGTTATAAAATAACTTCCCTAACGTCACACTGGTAATAAGTAGCAGACTGGAGAGATCAAGAGCACAGAATAACAGGGCATCAGGATGTAAAACTCTCACGAGGGTCTGGTCCATTATGTCGTGGTAACTTGGCTTCTCAGCCTCAGTGCTCCCACCCCTAACCAGATAAAGATGGTGGAGAGAACTTGAAATCGCTTGGGCATTCTAGACTCACTGGAAGACGATACAGGCCACAAGTATGGAAGCTTCAAGATCTGAGAACTTTGACATAAAGATGATTTCAGATACAAAAAGGACACGATCTCCTGGGAGGACCTGAAGAGACAAAGAGAGAGTGTAAGTCGGCTTAAAGATTTTGTTAGGAATTTATGGTTCAGTCAACAGCTCTAAAGAGCAGACACATGTACACTGAAAGGCATCTTCCCAATGGGGAAGAAGGCTTTTTCCCAAGTGGCCAGAAGAGTTAACACCTGATATAGGGTTTGGCTCATAGGAGGCAGGAGCACCTGTCACTTGAATTTGCACCATATTGCCTCAAAGCTATTATTATCTATCATTATGAAGTGATGGTTTATAGGGGCGCCAGAGGCGGGGGGGGGGAGCTCAGTCAGTTGAGCAACCAACTCTTGATTTTGGCTCAGGTCATGAGTCGGTGGGATTAAGCCCCAGGTCAGGCTCTGTGCTGGCAGTGCACAGCCTGGTTGGGATTCTCTCTCTCCCTCTCTCTCTTTGCCCCTTCCCTGCTCACATGCTTTCTCTCTCTCTCTCTCTCTCTCTCAAAATAATAAATAAATTAACATTTTAAAAAAGGTTTGTAACCTACTCTCTTGAGAAACTTTTCTCTAGATTCTAGGAAGCTTTGAGTTGCGTGGCCTTTGAATAGTAGATGAGTAAGAGATACATCAAATTATAAAGAGTATTTATTTAAAAAAATTTTAAATGTTTGGGTTTTTTTGAGAGAGAGAGAGAGAGAGAGCACATGCATGAGCAGGGGAGCGGCAGAGAGAATCCCAAGCAGAATCCCAAGCAGGCTCCAGGCTCTGAGCTGTCAGCATAGAGCCTGATGTGGGGCTGGAACTCAGGAACTGCGAGATCATGACTTGAGCCAAAGTGGGTTGCTTAACTGACTGAGCCCCCCAAGTGCCTCTAAAGAGAACTTTAAATAGGTTTATATATTCTTGAGAAATAACTTTTTTCAAGAAAATGTGAAAAATGTAGCATGGACAATATAAAGACTTAATCTCATTATCTAGAGACTACCGCTGTGAGTGTGCATTTTAAAACAGTGTATTCTCAATATTCATTTAACATTCAATATTCATTTAACATAATTGAAACTCTCCCACTCACTTACCAGATCCTGCCACTAACTCTCATCAACATCCTTAGATTTTTGTCAGAAAATGAACAGAATATCAAAATTTTTTTTAAAAAGACACTAAGTCTTTGTTTCTTGGTTTTTGAATGTAGGAAAGGACCTTTCTTTAGTGTTCTTCACAGGGGCTGGGTGGAATGAGATGAGTTATGTGTGATGGTAACACATCAAGGTTTTCTACGAGGCTTTCCAGCTCTCCATGCCCCTCAGACTGATGCACTTGTTCTTCCCATCCTGACCCCCACCCAGAGAGGGGTGCCAGATTCTTTCGGCGGGGGAGCTGAGAAGTTAGGAGATGGTTTGGGTAGTCATCTGAAGATGTCAAATGTGTCAGCCACCCATACTTTTCCTCTGTTTGCCTGCAGCCAGGAAAGACTAGCTGTGTCTTAAGGCTATAAAAATTTAGAGGGATCTGTGGCCTTTTGGTTAGCATTTATACAATAGAGCAGGGATAGACAAAGGACCAGATAGTAAATCCTTTTGGCTTTGTGGGCTCTGTGACCTCTGTCCTAGTGATTTGCCTCTGCCCTTATTATAGTATGAGAGTAGCCAGAGACAGTAAGTAAATGAAGGAGAGGATGAGATGGCGATGTTTCAATAAAACTGAATTTATGGATGCTGAAATGTGAATTTCATATACTTGTTACCTGTCACAAAGTGTTATGCTTCTTTTGTTTTTTTTTGTTTTTTTTTTTACTTATTTCTGAGAGAGAGAGAGAGAGAGAGAGAGACAGCGTGTGCAGGGGAGGGTCAGAGAGGGAGGGAGACACAGAATCCAAAGCAGGCTCCATGCTCTGAGCTGTCAGCACAGAGCCTGATGTGGGGCTTGAACCCACAAGCCGTGAGATCATGACCTGAGCCAAAGTCGGATGCTCAACATACTGAGCCACCCAGGTGCCCCTCTTTTGTTATTTTTTAATCATTTAAACTTAAATCTATTCTTAGCTCACAGACCATATAAAAATAGGTGGTGGGCCAGATAAGGCCTTCAGGATGTAATTTGTTTACCTCTGATATAAAGAAGAAGAAGGAGGAGGAGAGGAGGAAGAGAAGAAGAAGAAGGACGGGGAGGGGAAGGAGGAGAAGAGAGAGGGGAAGACGGAGGAGAAGAAGAAAGTGTGGGGGAGGAGGAGAAGACGGAGGAGCGGGGGGGGGGGGGAGATGGAGGAGGAGGAGGAGATAAAAAGCCTGCTCTCTAAGCTTAGGACAAGTTCTATGTCCTGTTTAGTCACTGCTGGTTGGCAAGTAGAAACCATTCCTTCTTCCCTTCTTTTACTTCCCAGGGCCTAGGTGACATTTGGCAAAATCAGCTTAGCTTATTAGTAGGGAAAAACTAAGAAAAACCCCATGACATGCAGTTTGTGAGGCTGAAAGTCTCCAAGAAGATTTAGTTAATTAGGCAGATACCTAATTACCTCAGTCCTGATGTTACAGTCCTTGGGATGGTATTGAAACTCATAAAATCCTGGATGAACTGAGGTGACAGGACATTGGTTTCCCAGAAACACTTCATCAGGGGCCACAGGTAGATCATTATGAAATGCAGTTGACTTAACTCTGGCCAAGAACAAGGAGGGGCTGCATCGTACATACACCATTGAGAGGTAGAAAAGAAAAAGTGTCAGATGATATAGTGGTACCATGGAAGGTCAAGGAAGCTCAGAGCCAGTTAACAGTACAAGGCAGCCCTGTTGGTGGGGGAGAATATATTTTAGAGGGAATGATCATAGTCTTACCTTATCTCTTGAAACACCAAGAAGAGTCCAGGTGATCATATCCATGGATGAGAATTGACCCCAACAAGATTGTAGATGCCTCCTGGTACAGTTCTAAGTGGAAGACCATTTCCACTGTGGCATTTATATTTGTAATTATGGGCAATGGTCTGCCTACCCTCTTTCCCAATTGAAACTTCAGGAAAGCAAAGCCTAACTTTTAATATCTACGTTTAATCTTGGTATTTTCTGAACCAAATGCAGTTATTTAATCAAACTAAAACTAACAAAATTGGTATAGAAATATAGTGATTACAGCTTAACCTGGTGTAACTTTTTGATGCTACTATTACTACTAAGTTGAACTAGTAATTATAATTCTTTCAAATATTGTCCTCTTTGCATGAGAATGTAAACTCAGTAAGAATGAAGCTTTGGTCTGTTATGCTCATTGTTGTGTTACTTGGAGCCAAGAACAAGCCCACACTGAATGCTCAATACATATATGTTGAATGAATACGTGAACAATAAGTACTACCTATTGCTGAGGAAGAGGGAAGCATGTGCAGATCCTCCCTGATCACAGTGGGCTGTTTTTTAGGAGAACTGAAACAGAAGTAGAACTTAGGACTTGTGATTGAAGAGAGGTCCCCAAAGATGAAGTTGCCCGAATATTGCTGAAGGACTGGAAAGAGCTGGTGGCCTAAAGAGATATTATGTCCAATCAGCCAAAATACAACTGAAGCTATAATATTATTAGTTTAAGCACTGAAGGTCACTAGCAGTCAAGAAGTTGGGTGGTGAAATATAAGATCTGGTAGTTAAATCCCAGAGTAATTTGAGACTGCTGATAATTTAGAGGATGAATTGGAAAATATGAGAAAGAAATTATGTGCTTTCTTCAGGAGGCAGGCACAGAAACACTGGAAGTTCAACCTATAGTTAGGTTATAGTTAGTAGTATAGTAAAGTGTTTATAGTCTTAAAGCCATCTGTAGTTGCTGGACCTTTCCAACCACTGGAGAATCTCAGTACTACAATGATAAACGTGAGTTCACATAAAACCATTGTTCTGTCCATTCTCCTATTTTGGTTCATGTATGGTAGGTAGACTAGATATTCTCCTTTTAACAGAGGGTAGCTCAGGCATTGTTAAGTCATTTGTCATTCTGGGCAGTAAGATTATTTCAATTTTTTGGTTTTGAGTTGTAGATGTTCTTTATATATTTTGGATATTAACCCCTTATTGGATATGTCATTTGCAAAATCTTCTCCCATTCGGAGGTTGCCTTTTTGTTTTGTTGATGCTTTCCTCGGGAATATGGTCAGTGGTATCTTAATAGTGTTGTATGATGACAGGTGGTATTTACACTTGTGGTGAGTATGAAGTATAGAGAAGTTTAATCACAATGTCATACACTTGAAACTAATGGAACATGATTTGTTAATTATATGTCCCAAAAAATCTAAAAAAAAAACCCAAGAAATGCAGAGACACTGGTTGGTGACTTCCAAGAACAGAAAGGTCAGGGTGGTTAGAATGTAATGAATCATGGTGAGCACACTGTGGGGTAAGCAGGATCTAACTTGTGATATTAAAAGTTCATTCTAGTGGGTAAAAGGAGAGTGGGTTGTTGGAATGGAGTATTCTCAGGGAGAACAGTTACAAGGATATTCAGATAGACCAGGACTAGCTGTTGGCAGCTTGGACTTGATTTTTTGTAGAAGAGATGGAAAGAACCAGTGGGATTCTAGAAACATTTTGGATGCATGTCCATGTGGGGCTGGGGAAGGGAAAGTGAGAGTTCTAAGGGAATCTGAATAGATGGTAGTACTATTAAGTGAGATGGGGAAAAGTGGAGAGAGGAAATTTGAGATTAAAAAATGTATGCATTTCATATTAGATGTAAAAACTTAAATATTGTACATCCAACTTAATATGTTGTATAGATAGTTGGGGAGATTATCAAGGGAGATAATAGTAGTAGTGGTAAGATCTCAGAGAGCTTAGCATATGGAAGATATTAAAATGAATTCATATGGGGTAGGAATGAAGTGAAGCATCTTGCCATATTTTCTGAGAGTTAATTTTGTCCACAATGAACATGTACACAAAGTGATTTCACATTGAGTCCCAATTGTGGTTAGAATCAGGTAGTTATAAAGTTACTGGCTCTTTACTAAAATGTTATTGTGGAGTCAACTATAGCGTTTGTTAAAAATCAAGTTCCTTGGCCAAATTCTCAGAATGCCAATTCTTTAAATGTGGAATGGGCCCAAGATGTCTATATTCTTATGTCTCCTTCATCTTCCCTATATAAAAAGTCTTTAAAAACCACTGGCTCAGGTGGCTAGGCGTCTGACTCTTGACTTTGGCTCAGGTGATGATCTCATGATTTGTGAGACCAAGCCCTAGTCATGCTTTGCACTGACAGTGCAGAGGCTGCTTTGGACTCTCGTATTCCCTCTCTCTCTGTCCCTCCCTTCCCCTCCCCTCTCAAAATAAAGAAACCTAAAAAAAAAAAAAGAAAGAAAAAAACCAAACCAAACCACTTTGGGATATAGGATCTGTATCTATCAGAATTTTGAATTAGTCTGTGAGAGATCATTAATTTTTCCTCTAGAAATAGCAGTAAGAATATCTAACCCAGGGTCCTTATGTGTATAATTCACATAACTGGATTCTGGGAGTAGACTAGACTCCATATCTTGAAAATGTATTGGGATATAACTCTCTTGGCCTCATTGTCAAAATTTCTGCTATAAATAATTCCAATCACTGACATCTTGGTTCACCAAGCTGAAAAAGTAAAGATCTCTGAAATAGCTAAGGAAGGAATCCAGAGACAAGCATTTCATACATATACATATACTGTGACTGTGTTTCTCTTTTCCAGGGTTTTGTCCGGGCATTGTTCTTCACAGCTAAAGCCAAGATAACCTTTCCATCTCAGGTACATTGAAAACGTCTTCTATCAAATCAACCAATTATTTCCCTTATAGTATGAAAAGGATCCTTAAAGGGGGAAAGGGTATTGCAGGGCAAAGGAAGCCACCTGTGGTGAAGCCAGGTGGGAGACAAGGCATCCCAATCTCAGTCATCCAAAGCAGATCACTTAGCACAGACCCTTAGTTATTAGCAATGTAGCAGCAGATTGAAACATTCTGATTTGGAAAGTCCAAGAATCAGCCTCCTTGTTGATCATCAATTACCCACCATCTCTCCTATTACCCTGTAAATACCTGGCTGTTCTCCTGAGCAAGTCCAAATCACAGCAGAAAGGAGGTGCAGTCCTCCTAATGCCAGGAAAACCTTCATCTGGCCTGCGCCCAAGGCAACATCCATTCGGGGAACAGGAAGTTGCAAGAGGACCAGCTGCCTTGTGTTATTATAACTGAAGCCTGTCAGGTGTCCACAATAATCCATCATTTGGGGCAGCTTGAAGAGAGCTTAATTTAGCATTTTATTATTGCAGGTACTAAAGATTCATAAGGTGAGTAGAGTAAAATGTATTATTTGTTAGCTGAATTTATGTTAGCTGTGTATTAGGGTTCTCCAGTGAAGTAGAACCGATGGTATGTATGTTTGTATGTATGATAAGGAATTATCTCATGTGATTATGGAGGCTAATAAGTTCCCAGATCTGTAGTTGGCAAGCTGGAGACTCAGGAGAACTAATCGTGTGGTTCTAGTCCAAAAGCTTGAGACCCAGAGAGCCAGTTTGGCTTGAGTCTGAAGGCAGGAAAAACCAGTATCCCAACCTGAAGGCAATGGGGCAGGAGGAGTTTCCTCTTATTCAGGATCTTTGTTCTATTCAGGCTTCAATGAACTTTAGATGATGCTTACCCACACTAGGCAGGGCGATGTGTTTTACAGTCTACAGAATCAAATGTCAGTCTCATCCAGAAACACCCTCACAGACACCCAGAATAGTGATAAACCAAATATCTTTATACCCAGTGGCCCAATCAAGATAGAATTAACCACCACGAGCTGTGTGATCATGTCATAACATTGGTCTCTTCTCAAAAAGTCAAGTACCTTTTCTGTAGAATCTGTAGAGTTTCCATAAGGTATTGGAGACAGGTTATTTAAACAGCAGAATAAAAAGGTCATGAATGTTTTTCCCTGAAGTCCTTAGATGAGCAGGCATCAGACAGGGGGCTCTGGGTGAGGTTTATTTGCGAGGTGGAATACAATTTGAGTCTGTTCCACTGGGGTGGCTGTAGGCAAGTTCTGGAATTTTAAAGAAAGAGTTGAACTAAGGAATAGTTAAGAAAGCTTACACAGTAGTGTTCTGGGGGAGGAGGGGAGGGGATACAATCAAATAAGGGACAGTAGTTGATAATGTGTTGCAATGTGATTTATTGTGAAGTGGTAAAAGAACAGCAGAGGTCCATCTGCAGGAAGGAAGACCAGATGGGCCATGGATGACTTAATGGGAGGAAATGAGGGATAGAGGCAAAACCAGTTAATTCTGAGAGCCCTCAGACTATATGTTTGAGAGAGAAGATAATGATGTGACTTCAATTGTTCACCAGTGTCAGCTGGACCCAATGAAAAGACAATATGTAGGGCTAATTGGAACCATCCATTCTCAGCTTTTAGCAACTAGCCTAGAAGCTCCATTGTGGCCAGGGTTTAGGGGTACAAGAGTGTGTGGCTCCTGGGGTCCCAAACAGACCAGGTTCAGCCACTCATTGCTGACAAAATCCAAAGGCAGAGTAATGAGTGGCCATGAAGCAAGAAAGGAATTTATTTCAGTGAGGCCAACATGGGGAGACAGCAGACTAATGTCTCAAAGACTGTCTCCAAAGTACTAAAAATATTTCCAGGTTTATATAAGGAAAATGTGGGGCAAAGGTCGGTGTGTATGTGCAGGTAGGCAGTAAAGGTCAAATAGATCACTGTCTTGGAGTCAATCACAGGTGTGGTCTCGCTGGCTCAGGGCAGTCCTTATTGCTTGAAGGGATCTTTTCAGTTCCTATCAGGGGATGCTTTGCTCTCAGGGATTTCTGCTTGAGCCAAGAGACAGGCTGGAATGAAGAACCCAATTAGAAAAGTTGAGGTCAAAATGGAGGGCAGGTGAAGCCATCTTTTAGCATGACTCATGTCCATCGAGAAACTACCCTTTCAAACTATCGGCTGAAGTGTACTCGTACACCTGACTCTTGCCCAGAACATGTCCAAATCAAGAAAACATGTAGAAGGTAACTCCACAAAGGCCTTCCTTATGCTAGATTGTGGGTTAAGAATCCCTCAAGCAACTGGAAGCTGAGGGAGTTGAGAAGCCTGAAGTCGGTTCATGCATAATGCTTAACTGACATGTACATGATCACTTCAGTAATCTGGAGAACAAAGAGCCCTCCACACACTTGAAACTATACATTTCTGAGGCCTGAAGTACAGGCCAATTAAGTGGACACATTTGAGTCTTTAGACCATCGTTGGGACTTTTGAAGATGTTGTCCAGCCTTCATCGTTGTTGTGTAGTGGTTCCCAAAAGGTGGGCCTTAGAGTAGCAGAATCAGCATCACCTGGGAACTTGTTACAAATGCAAATTCTTGCTCCCAGGCTGTTTTTTTTTTTAATTTAATGTTTTTTATTTATTTCTAGGAGAGAGAGAGAGACAGCGTGAGCAGGGGAGGGTCAGAGAGAGAGGGAGTCACAGATTGAAACAGGCTCCAGGCTCTGAGCTGGCAGTCAGCACAGAGCCCGACTCGGGGCTCGAACCCAAGAACCGCGAGATCATGACCCATGAACCGCGAGATCATGACCTAAGTGAAAGTCGGACGCTTAACCGACTAAGCCACCCAGGCGCCCCTCCCAGGCTGTGTTTTAACAGGCTCCCCAGGTGATTGTGATGCATGATAAGGTTCAAGAGCCTTTTTATTTTGCAGAGGGCTGCCCATGTGTGATGTTTTTTAGGAATGTTGAACGTTCTGATTGAGCTGCTGAGGAACTAATTATTCACTGTTATTTCTATCCACCTAGGAAGGTTGAGAGGCCTAGCTTCTTCTATGTCCAATTTTTGACAAAATCAAACTTGGTGATTATACTTCTTAAAGAGATTTCAAGGGTCAGGTTAATCACACATTGTGATTATTGGCCGATGCAAGACCCCCTCTTGATTTAACCAATGTAATCAATCCTCCATCAAATCTAACTGTTCTAATGTATTTGATGAATACCTTTTGTGTCCAGTGTGAAATGTGGGCTGTTGTTTTGTTTGCCTAAATCCCTAATTACTTTAAATGGCATTATTGTAGATACCTCATTCTGTCTCAGGGCTTTACCCTTCCTGTTATGTCTAGATATCCATATGGCTGGCTGCTTGCTTTGTCTCTCTTTTAAAACATTTTTTAATGTTTTATTTATTTCTGAGAGCAAGAGAGAGAGAGAGTGAGAGAGCGAGAGAGAGAGCGAGAGAGAGCGAGAGAGAGAGCGCGTGAGCAGGGGAGGGCCAGAGAGAGAGGGAGATACAGAATCTGAAACAGGCTCCAGGCTCTAAGCTGTCAGCACAGAGCCTGATGCGGGGCTCAAACCATCGTCAGATCTCAAAAATCGTGAGATCATGACCTGAGCTGAAGTTGAACGCTTAACCAACTGAGCCACCCAGGTGCCCCTCTCTTTTTAATGTTTATTTTTGAGCAAGCGAGCGAGAGAGACCAAGTGTGAGCGAGGGAGGAGTGGAGACAGAGGGCAACACAGAATCTGAAGCAAGCTCCAGGATCTGAGGTGTCAACACAGAGCCCAACGCATGGCTTGAACCCACAAACCATGAGATCATGACCTGAGCCAAAGTCGAATGCTCAACTGACTGAAATACCCAGGTACCTTTTCTTGTCTCTTTATTCAAAACTATCTTTTGAGTCCTTTCCTCCCCACCATACCTAAAATTTCATGCACATCAACATTTAATATCTCCCTTCTTTATTTTTCCTTCTTAGCACTAAACATATACTATATATTTTACTCATTTTGTTTTTTTATATATTAGAATGTAAGGTCAAGAAGGGAAGAAATTTGTCTTTTTTTAAAAAAATTAATGTGTCCTTAAGGCATAAAATAATACTTTGTTCATAGTAATTTCTCAATAATACTTGTTAACTGAATGAATGGTAGTGTGTCACTGTAACTCAAGTGCCAAATCACTGATGTTTCTATTTCAAATACAATTATGTATAGAAACATACCCATCTTGAGGGCCAAAGTCAATTGTTAATATGGAATAGTCTTGGAGTATACCTGGCCTGGGCCTCTTCAAATGTACACGTTCTAGAAAATATGTATTTTTATATTTGTCTGTCTACCTATTAATCCACACACACATATTTTGATGGGAGGAGGTTTATTTTACAATCTTGGCTTGTGTGCATGATTTCCACAGATTTGGGGGAGGGGGTCAGGGGTTTTCATTGCTCCCTGAAGGGCTCTTGTTTACATTGGGAAGAGCCATAAAAATAAAATAAAGGATTGTTATAGGAGAAAGTGGTAAGGGTAGGGAGATGGTGGGGAATAATATTAGGAAGTGGAGTTTCACAGTTAGCTGGTCAAGTATCAGGAACTTGGGCGCTGGGAACATAGAGAGGGCTATACAGGGGAGTCTCTTTATAGGGCCCCAAGAAAGCACTAACCTTGACATTGTAGTCTGCAATCCTATGGGTGCATAGTCTGGGAGAGATAATCAGAGGGAGGAGTCAGAGGTAGCAAAAACAAAGCAAAGGAAAAGAAAATTTTTGAAATGGAAACAGCTCTCTTTACTTGCAAGGCAAAAAGGTGGTCACAAGAAATAATGCCAGAAAGCAGTCTCCCACACCCAATTTCTTAATGCCTGGGCTCTACCTGGGGAGGTTTGCAAAATCTCAATATTGTCCTAGTGGACTGAGATCAAGATGTCCTTTACCTTCACTGAGAAGTGCAAGCTGTTCCTTGTGAAAATGACAATGGAAAGAGCTAGGACCATGATTGCTTCACAGAGTGGCTTTCCCTTGTATGAATTTAAGCTAATTGGACATGCGAATTGAAACTATTATTAGCAATGGCTGAACAGAAAATATGTGGGGATTACAAGGAAGGGCAGGAGTGGCGAGGCAGTTAAGAGCTCATCCAGGCCCAAGATAGAAGCTCAGTGGCTAGTTTGGACTTTGGAAAACCTCTGTCTTGTACCTGAGGATCTCATTTGACCTTATCCATCATGTTATACACAAGAAAGTGTTTGAATCACTGCCACAGAGCATATAATTGATATTCCTTTGATGGCAACATGGCTTCTAAATTTTAAAAAGTGATACCATCCTTATGAAGGAACTCTGAAAAGGAATTGGCAGACATGATCATAACTTTCATAGTGTTAGATCTCTGTTCGGGGACCAAAATGGACATCCTTTACTCACCCTTCCGAGATCTCTGTGCTTCTAGTAGGTCTCGCTTTCCTTTTCTTTTTTAATGTGTTTATTCTTTTTTGAGAGACAGAGAGATACAGAGCACTAATGGGGGAGGAGCAGAGAAAGAGGGAGACACAGAATCCAAAGCAGGCTCCAGGCTCTCAGCTGTCAGCACAGAGCCCGACGCGGGGCTCAAACCCATGAACTATGAGATCATGACCTGAGCCAAAGTCGGATGCTTAACCAACTGAGCCACCCAGGGTCTCACCCTCTATTTACTCTCTTCTGAGTGATCTTTCTGGCCATGTTACCACACACAACCAGCACCCACGTTCAACAGCTGGTATTAAATAGCTACTGAGAACAATATTGGTCATAACCTTCCCCCAGTCTCCTACCTTCCTGGTAACTCAGCCTTGCAGCCTGGAATGCTAAAATAGAAATGCAGTAAACACAAATATACCAAAAATGTGTCAAGTTTTATTCATGGGTCTGTGGCCACATTCAAAGTTAAAAATACAAATGGCCTCTTCTCAAAGGCATTGTGAAAGGGATTATACTAGATTAAAATGAATTAAAAGCATGTAAATATATAAAAACAAAATGCCACATGACTGAGCTACTTTCATGTTGCTGCTGAAAGTCCAAGGGCGAAAGCTTCTAAAAGTCATCAGTGAAAGGATGGGAGAAATACTCTTGAAGTGAATAATTGTGTGATCCATAAAAAGGTCTGGACTGTGGAGAAACAAGGTCCAATTAGCTGATGTTTAGTTTTATGAGACGGGATATTGTTCATAGGAGGGGGAGGACTCTCTTTGAGCTCAAACCCATGGGCTAAAATGGGAATGAAAATAGCTAAAATACATAAGATTAGTTTAAGATATGATTTTCCTATAACTCTCAGGAGTTATATCTCAGATAATCTTGGGATAGTATAGATTTTAAGAATGGGAGCAATGCAGATCCTATTTCTTAAAGACTATAGGAAAAAAGGAAGACAAAATTCTAGGGAGTCTTCTACATGTTTACAATTTTGTTTGAACTGGACCCAGTGGGAAAACCCAAATGACTTAGCTCATTTGATTCTTTTAAAGGGCCCCCTCCAATCTTAAGATGTTTAATCTCTCCATGAAAGGTAAGAAAGATGCTCTAATCTGGTAACCTCTGAACCTATCAACTCCTTCTCTTACAGTCATTGGTTTTGGACTCAGATATACAGGCATGAACTTGGTAGAGTGGAACCCTTACTGTTTAAGAAAAAAAATCCTAGGGTCAGGAGAGAAATATAAGAAGGGAAGGTAGAGGGTCTTCCTCATATGAATACCAAGTCTAGTGAGATACAAGCACAAGAGAAAGAACCCAACGTAACCCTACTTCTGTCTCCACTACAGAATTGTATGCCATTTAGACTTCCATGGGGATTTAGACTTTACCTGTTCTTACTTGCCCCATATAGGTATGGTTTTTTGTTTTTTGTTTTTTTCCATCATAGACTACCTGACTGGGCACATTAAATGTTGGCTTTTGCAAGTATCCTTACCCAGTGTTCTCTGAAGTGGGCATAGCCACATCTCCTGCAGTATCTGTAGTGTATCAAGAGCCACTGTTGAACAGGTGGGGATATGAGGAAGCCATCATTGCTCACTTTAGCGTTGTTTCTGGACTCATCAGGTGAGGTGCAGGAGCTTTCAAAAGGTGGGGGGAAAGGGAATTAAAACGTAATACAAAGACTTAAGATATCATTCGGAACTTCGGGATTGAACTTTGGACCCAGGTTTTGCCCGACCTTGCTGTAACAGCTATAACTTTTCATTTTGTCTTAAGCATAACACATGATCATGTTCTTGTTCAACACCCTAACCCCTCACCAAACCCTTCACTGTTGGATAATAACTTAAGGACACAGAAACTATCCTTTGTTAAATTAAGAAAAACTATTTCAAGAATATGTTCCCTGTAATTTTTGCTGGAAAACAGTACTAGGTCTAAGGCAAGATTTTCCTAGAATCTCTTGAAGTTTATTAATATGTTAATAAAGGTCGAATAAAGGTCTCTTCCTTTTGTTTGAAAGAGGACATCAGTCAGGTTGGAAGCTGACCCAAGAGCTTGCTAGCCAGCACAGACCTGCAGAGCCTAGGGATACAAGGCAGTGGTTTTCCAGCCTTTCTACCCAGAGTTAAATTTTGGAGCCTGTAGCTGTGTGATGCTGGCAAATCTTTAATGTGTCTGTGCCCAAGTTTCTCAAACATTAAATAGGGACAATACAAGTGACTCACACATGGGGTTGATAATGACAATTAAAATGCCTGAAGTTCTTCTAAATTTGTGGCTGGCACATAGTAAGTGTTCAGTAAACGAGGTCATTATTAGCAATTAAGGTAATGAATGTTCTCTCTGGCAAAGCAGAGACACTTAATTTTATCAGAAAACAGAACAAAACCACGTAGCAGAAGACTTCGAAAATCAAGTAGCATGTTCACGCAAAAGCTGTGGCCTGATAGACTTAATGCTTAAACTTTCTGATCCTTTCCCCCCAGTTCAATTCCAATTGGCTTAGAAGAAATTGTATACTTACTGCTTAAACTATAGAATTTTCTTTAGAAAAAAATTTTAATGCTTATTTATTTTGGAGAGAGAGAGAGTGCACAGGTGGGAGAGGGGCAGAGAGGGAGAGACAGAATCTGAAGCAGGCTCCAAGCTCTGAGCTGTCAGCACAGAGCCCTATGCAGGGCTTGAACTCACAAGCCATGAGATCATGATCTGAGTAGAAGTTGGATGTTTAACCAGCTGTGCCACCCAGGTGCCCCTCTTTTTAATGGCCTGTTTGGTACTATTTTGCTTTTAATGTTTTGAAATTTCCAGAGAAGACAGGTGTATTTTATACTACTTTCCAGGACAAGAATCTATGGGAAAAACAACTTAGCCTTCTCTAGGTCCCGTCTCTTAATTTTCTAAGGAAGTAGGAAAATATTATCTGATGGCAAATTTGGGAGAAGGAGCTGGTTATGCTTAGTTTAGGTGGAACACAGTTCTCCTTGTGGAGTCTGGCCTGCTCCACAATCGGGAGGCCGGCCTATGGCACAAGCTCTTGCGGAGCTCTATACGCAAGGGGAAGACCTGTATTTTTCCAGCTCTTCCTTCCTCTGGGTCAGCAAACTCATTTCAGGGGGGACTTGAATAAGGCTTTCCAGTTGTAGGGCTAAAGCTTCATTTGCCAGTGGCTTTACTAGAAATAAAACTACATTCTGATCGATATCTTTCATAGCCTATGATTTATTAATAGATTTCAAATGCAGGAAGGAAAATGGACTATTATGTATCTGCCTTCCCAAGCCTCAACTCTCCCATACAACTCAGAGCCTCTGGAACTGTTGAAGAGTTAATGCCAATCTGCATGCCTTAGAAATCTCCGTAGATGCTGTGTGTCAAGTGTTGGTGCTGTGAATTATGTTTGGCAGCAAATTTCATGATCTGTAGGAGAGTAGATAGAAGGAACCAAGGATCTAAAACTAAGAAGCAAGGTCCACTCCGGTTTTGTAATTTTGTATGACTCACTTGTCCCGAGCTTTGACCTCTGAATAGTGGGCTTCTATAGAGGTTCAGTAGCATTGGCAGAAACTCTGAGAAGCTGAGAAGCTATATAAAAACAGTTGTGATATTCAAGGTTTCCAAGTAGATAGCAGTACAATTCAGCAAAGAGCTATCGGTATTTAAGGGAGGAGCCAATGGATTTTTTGGACTGACCTGGGAACTGTACACTCCAAATGAAGTTTAGCAGAAATAGATTTGTTCTTTGGTACATAGATAAGCCAGGAATGGAAGGCAACTCCATCATAGAAAACCTGGTGGGAAAAGAGGCCCTTGAAGTAGGTGTTCAGATGTCACAACATATTTTAATATATTCAAATAAAAAATTGGCCACTCAGTGTCTCCAGAGATCATATTTACCCCAGTTAAGGTAGTTAAATTCTCTTCGGCAAAGCAGAGGCATTTAGCTGCATCAGACAACAGAACAAGAAGGTGTGGCAGAGGATTTTGAATAGAATTGGTGATCGAGGGTCAGTTGACCCTGAAAGTTTTGTGTTAGACTCTTCAAATCAAGATTCTAGGGAAGAAAAATTTTCCGCAGCTACTGGGGAGAAAAATTGTTCCCTGAGAAGAGAATTTTTAAGCTGACCCTTATTGTGGGTTTCTGAAATACTTTCTCTGATCTCTGATTTAAAACGTGGTATTTTCTTTTTACTTCTGGTCTCCAAATCCTTGAAAAACCCTTAGACCAAAAGGAAGACAGCTAACTGAAAAGTATGTATTTGTGCTAACCAACTGAGTTTTCTAAGCAGAAAACATGTACTCCTCGTAGGGAATTTTGAAGTGTGTTTGGTGTTCAACAAATGACATAGAATTCCTGTAAGCAGATCAGCCTAGTTTCATTTTGTAACAACTTGCATGCATTTCCAGTGAACTTTTTTTTATAATCAAAGTATACTATATATATAGAAAGACAAATATGATGCACATATCTCTATCTTCTTTCCCTACTTTAATTGAGGGGTTCTCAAGCTGGATTATTGTATAAATTTATTAGCTGCATAGTAGCCTATAAGATAGATGAAGCATATATTTCCTGGGGTCTCATGATTTGTCTGGTTCAGTGATTCCAATGAAGGGGTGAAACAAGAAAAAAGCAGTTTTAGAAATGTGAAGTGTTATCATCTGGATTGTGTAGCAGTGAGGCCAGAGTTTAGGCTGTGTCTGCTGTCACACTTCTAAGCTCCTTTAGTGAAAGACTATTCAGAGCACCAACATGGGGGAGAGGTCAAGTGTGATGGGTTAGGCCAGGTTGTTCAACCATGATGCTGTTGGCACTTCAGGCCACATAATTGTTTGTTGTGGGGACTATCCCGTGTCGGGTAGGGTGTCTAGCATCATGTCTGGCCTCTACTCACTTGATGCCAGTAGCACTCTACCACCTTGCCCAGTTTTGACAACTAAAATTGTTGCCAGACGTTTCCAAATGACCACCAGGGGTGGGGGCAAAAATCATCCCTGCTTACTGATACTTGATCCCCAATAGGTACTGAGTTAGGCTGTTGCCAAGGACTCTAGGAGAGATAGGCACTTTGAACCTCTAGAAGGGTCTCGAATGCCTTTGGATCTCTCCAAGGCAGATGTAGTGGAGTAGATCTGAGTGATTAGAATGGCATGGCGGGGGGAATAAGGGCTGGTGCAATGTGCTGGAACAGCACAAATTGTACTTTCAGACCATGATTCTTATGCGTCCGTGAAGAGGATCCAATGAAAGAACTTCATGCCACCATGTTCAAGTTATCCCTTGCCTGTGACTTGAAGGTCAGGTTCCTGGCAGAAAATATTTAGCCCCATGTTTAAAGCAGTGCACATGAAGAGGAGATAAATCGGATATATTATACTTACCTTTGGTGTGGTAGAAACCTCCTACATCAAAACTTTCCCAGGGCTTTCCTTATTAGGATGTTGGTACTCAGATTTTTGAGTACTCTCTTGTGAGGAAGAGAAGAACAAGTAAAGTGTATTTCTAGTTCAAGACTCTCCCAGATCTCCCTTTCCTCCAAATTCCCATGGTCTTTAAAAAATAAAGTCATTGTCGTACATTCTATAATTAGGTTGCTTATCCCAGAGTCATAAGTGAAAGCAAAATAGAACTAAGGGCTTATTAGCATAGGTATCAGCAAACCTGGTTTCTGGCCTTGACTTCCTAAGTTTGGTTACATCATGGCCTTTGTGCCACAATTCCTTAATTTACATAAGAGGAGATGACAGTAACTTCATGCTCTTCTGAGGATTAGAAACTGTGTGAAAATGCGGGCTAATCTATCATGCTATCCATGTAATAATGAGTATTCTACACTTCCTAAGAGAAAGCTCTTTGAGTTTCTTATGCACTGTCCGTGTCCTATACATAGTAGGTCTCTGGTGAATGAATGAAAACAGAAAGTGTTCTTCAAGTTCTTTCTATGCATCTGCTGAGTCTGTGGTACTAATGATCAAGATCAGTAGCCAGTTATAATAATAATATATAATAATAACAAACATAAAGCAATGCTTCCAAGGATTTTACAGACAGAACCCAGGAAAATGATTCCTTTTCTTACCTGTGTCACAATTCCGCAGAGACTAATAGGATAGTTAAATTCAAGTTCGTCTGGCCGCACTCGAGTTGTCTCACAGCCAGTCCCCAGAAATAACTCATCCGGGCCTACCAATTCATCTCTATAAAACAGTGCTCTTTTAACTACGGCAAAAAATTTCAAACGGCTGCATTCCACCAACACTGTTAAAGGAGGCAAAGCAAAAAAGACAGTCAGCAGATCTGTTTCAGTGAACAGCTCAAAGAAGTTTGAGCAGGACTATTAGGTACCGAAAAGGAAGACCATCTTCAACTACAAGAAATGGAACTTTGAGATCTGTGGAAAACATGATTCCCTTCACAACCTACAGGGGGCTCTCTACCTCTCTCAGACTGCCACTCCCCAGGTGACCAGAGTGAATTCACACAGCACTCAGAATTTACCTGAGAAAGAACCTTGGTGGCATGTCTTCGAGCCTCCCTTTTGGGTGGGGGAAGCAGAGGATTGCATCTTTATTAGGAACTGAGTTCCCCAGCGCCTAGCATTCTCAGTAAACTTGAGCCTGGTGAAAATAGATCCCATGTTTTAACTTTTGCCCATGGCTGTGTGCCACACAGTAGCAAGTGTGCAGTAGATATGGAGAGAACGAAGGGACTTTTTCAGGGTCACAGAATACAGAGCTGGAACTGAAAAATCACACTGGGTCATTGTTCTTTCGACTACATCATGTTACCTTGGGGGATCCCATTGTCATGCCTGACCTAGACTTCTCTCCACGTTTGAGAGTTACCTCTACAATTAGCTACTAGGCATCTGAGTAGATATTTGAAATAGTTCTCTCAAAGGTATTTGTGCAATCCAGAAGCTCTGATTGACCCCACTCCTGGTTTGCTCTCCATCTCAGTTAACAGCACTACGATCCATCCAACTTCCAAGCCATGAAATGCTAGGATTTCTTCGAACTCCTTCCTTTCTTCCATACCTGAATCTCGCCTATCCCTGAGTCTTCTCACTTTTACCTTCAAAATTTATCTCACTTGGGGGGTGCCTGGTGGCTCAGTCAGTTAAACAGCTGACTGTGGCTCAGGTCATGATCTCAGGGTTCCTGAGTTTGAGCCCAGCATCGGGCTCTGTGCTGACTACTCAGAGCCTGGAGCCTGCTTCAGATTCTGTGTCTCCCTCTCTCTATGCCCCTCCTTGCTAATGCGTGTGCTCTTTCTTTCTCTCTCTCAAAAATAAACAAACATTTAAAAAATTATCTCACATGGATTCCTGTGAATTCAATACCCTGGATTGGGTTTTGGATTGGGTATTGGGATTGGCCAAGACCCTGGCCCAAACTACCCCAGTCTCTGCTGGGCTGCCTCAGAAGCTTTGTGAAGGATGAAGGGAAGGAAAAATTCTTCCTTTATCCTCAGTGTCTTTCAGTTGAACTAAGAATTCAATGGCCATGAGACAGATTAACAGAAAGGAAAAAAACTCCAAAGTTTTATTATCTGCACACAGAGGCTCAAGTAATGAAATGGAGACCTACAGAAATGACCAAGACAGGCAGTTTTTATACTTTTTAGACACACAGACAATAAACCTGTAAAGAATTCACAGGACAAAGAAAACAAATTTCAGAGCTTCAATTAGTAAGAGATTCTAAAAGAATTTGGGCCGGAGTAACAAATTAGTAAAAAGTAACCTGAGTTGTTCATATGGTCTTCTTGGCTCTACAATTTCCTATCACTGATAATAAGGACGTCTCTGTCCCTCCTGGTATGAGAGGGTATCTTTCACAGGGGAGATTTATTCCCAGCTCTCAGGGGGGACAGGGAAGGGAACACTCAGACATGAGTGTCTTTCATGTGCAGACTGTCTCTCAAGTAACTTATTTTAATTTTATACATAACCCAGCTTTGAACATTTCTTTAACACATCGCTCTAATTAACTACTTATAAAAGAAATAAAAAGAAAGCAATATATAATAAAGCACAATGTATACTATATATTCATGGGCAGCTACTCAGGCAGACCAATGGAAGTCCTGTAGCACTTACATCATCGTCCTCGTGTGTCATACTGTTGCTAACAGACAGATACAGAGATTTAAGATACCAGAGTAGACTCATTTTCTCAGTGGTGATATTGCTTCCAGAATGATAAATGATGCAGTAAAGTTCCAAGCAAAAAAAAAAAAAAAAGTGCCTTTTCCCCTTGGTTTTATGTATGTATAACCTGTATAAAAAGACTCTTTGTTTATATGCAAATGAAGGGTAAGTTCTGGGTTCAGATCATGATAAACAGGTTTGTACCTATATGAAAGAATCAAAAAATGTGGGAAATTCATATGGGACAATTCTTTGCTGTGTAGGATGGTACCTACTTGCCCCCTAGTCTTAATTATTTTTTAATGTTTATCTTTGAGAGAGAAAGACAGAGTGTGAATGGGGGAGGGACAGAGAGAGGGAGGGAAACAAAGAATCCAAAGCAGGCTCCAGGCTCTGAGCAGTCAGCACAGAGCCCAGTGTGGGGCTTGAACTTATGAACCATGAGATCATGATCTGAGCCGAATTCGGATACCCAACTGACTGGGCCACCCAGACACCCCTCCAACCCAGTCCTGTTTAGAACAAAGCAGCAGAAGTTTCTAAAATGACCCAGGCAGCAGTGCCTTCTTATTTTGAAAGCCACTCTGGAGCCACACCTACCTCCCTATGGTTCACTGAGGTGGCCACCCTCTTTCCAGCTCCATATTCACGGACTGCTTACCTCTGGAGTTTTGCCTTGCCATCTCCTCTTTCATGCCTTAGTTCAAGGTCACCTTCCCAGAAGGCCTTATGTGACTATCCCATTCAAGTGGCTTTTCTTTTACATAGTCGCTGTTCCACACCACCCTATTTGTACTGTTGCCTTTATCGTAATCTGGTCATATTAGCCACCTACTTGTTTATAGTGCCTTTCTCCCCAGCTACAATGCAGGATCCAGAAAGGTAGAAACTCTTTACTGCTATGTCTTTGCTGCTGGAAACAGTCAGGCACATGACAGGTAAATAGGCAAGGAAAGAAAATGTTAGATGGAAATTGAGCGTTCTGATGGCTTGGGTGGCCAAGTGGAAGATCTGGTCAGGGGTCATCTTGACAGGCTAGCCCGGTCAGGCCAGGGCTCCACCACATCACACAACTTGCTTACAAGGGATAACTTGTCGAGAATTCATCCTGCATTCCACAGTCCTTCATCCACTGGACTTGGTTTTGTGAACACTGATAGTTGTGGGGAGGGCATCAGGCAAAGCTGGGAAAAGGGCATTGTGAGGTGGTTGAGACCCTAAGTCAAAGGAATGCAATGGTTCTCAGCATACTATTCGCATCTTTATTGCCCTACCCTGGTCTTCTGGTTGGGGTTCCTACAGTGAGTAGGAAAAAGACCAGAGTCCTTACAGGAGCTGCCTTAATCTGGCGTCTGCCCTAGAAGTAAGCCAGGCCCTGTTTTTCAGGTTCTAGGGCCAGATGGGGTGGGGACAGATCCTGTGCTCTCTTCATGGGGTGCCTGTACAAGGTGGGGGGAGTCATGAGATCATGACCTGAACCAAAGTCAGACACTCAATCACCTGAGCCACCACCCAGGTGCCCCAAAGCACTGGAATTTTTAAGGAGGGGTTTGGCCAGAATCGCATCTTAAGAAATGGCACTTGTATTGCATCTTGTGCAGTGATGTTCTGGATGGGAAGAGAGGCAGTTCAACAAGGCAGGCCAGTTAATGTGTGATTAAGGGACTCAGGTGTAAAGTGAAAGAACAGATTAAGTGCCAGGAAAGGGAAGGGAAGGCTACATGACAGAGCAGAGGGTCCAGGGACAGCTTGGTGGGAATTTCCAGCAGCTGAGACGTGGAAGAAGTGGGAGAGGAGAGACTAATTCCAAGAACCTGCAGAGAACACAACACCTTGAGTGCAATACTCCTTCACTCATTCAACAGTATTGGCTGGACCCGAGGGCAAGGTAAAGCTCAGAGCCAGGAGAATCACTGAGTTCTTAAAATTTGGGGGAGAGGGAAGCGCCTGGGTGGCTCAGTCGGTTAAGCATCCCACTTCGGCTCAGGTCATGATTCCAGGGTTTCTGGGTTCGAGCCCCCTATCAGGCTCTGTGCTGACAGCTCAGAGCCTGGAGCCTGTCTTTGGATTCTGTGACTCCCTCTCTCTCTTACCCTGCCTTGCTCACACTGCCTCTCTCCCCCTCTCTCTCTCTCTCTCTCTCTCTCTCAAAAATAAATAAAACATTTTTTAAAAACCCAGAAAACTGCTTTAAAAAATAAAATAAAATTTGGAGGAGAGGCAACCAAGTCCAAGAGATCAGAAGCCTCATGGATCGTGGTGGTTGAGAAACTCCCCCTTCAAGGGACCAGCAGTCAGGGTCACCTCTGATACCTGGCTCTTGCCCAGAACATGTCCAAATCAAAGAAGCAAGTAGGAGCAGACATCTTCCCAAATCCACACAGGCCTTCATGATGCTGGATGCTGGGCTGAGAGCTCCTCAGGCAACAGGAGGCTGGGAGGAGCTGGGAGAGCCTGCAGTGTTTTTATACCTGATGCCACACTCAGATGTGTTCAATTAACCCACCTGAGAGAAGAGGGAGAAGGCCGGTAACCTATTGTCATCTCCAGCTCCTGACGTCCGACTCTCTCTTGATCACTTGAGTATGAAAACCACAGCGACATACAAAGTGAGCACAACAAAGCATTACCTAGTGCCTGGAGGACTGTCTTTTCTAGGATCTCTGCAGGCCAGTCTTTGGGACTTTGTGGGATGATTTAGGGAGGCCATGAAGCTCTGAGCTGAGGATGCACTTCATCCCCTCCCATTGGAGCCATTTCTCCCACCCGCCCCCACCCCCCACATTTTATGGCATGGTTTCTTTTTTGCTTTTTCTCTTTCTCTTTCTTTCATTCTGTCTTTCTTTTTCTAAAATTTACCTGGGTGCTAATAGGGGCCACCCCAGTAGCTGCAGCATTTGTCGGATTTTATCAATCTGGGAAAGAGAAGTCAACAAGGCCAGGAGGCCCAACCTCGACTGCTTCTCTGTGTTGTAAAAAAAAATCAACCTTGACAGAGTCCCATTCTGTTGATTTACTGTTCTCCTTAGAGGTCAGTCTAACCTTTGGTAAAACCAGGTTTCACATATTTCCAGAGAGACACAGTTTGTGTACTAGCACTGATGGATGCTCGTGGGTGAGACATGTGTATCTCCTGCAGAGTCTGTTTAATCAGAAGATTTTCAAAATTCCTATGGTCTGTGAAAAGCTATTTATGTGTGTGTGTGTGTGTGTGTATACTGTAGGTAAATATATATCTACTATATATATATATATGCAGCATATACAGTATCATATATAGTGAATATATATATGCCGTATATATATAACTTTATTCTTTTTTTTTTGAGAGAGAGAGGATGAGAACATGATTGGGGGAGGGGCAGAGGGAGAGGGAGAGAGAGAATCTCAAGAAGGCTCCATGCCCAGTGTGGAGTCCGATGTTAGGCTCAATCTCACAACTATGAGATCATGACCTGAGCTGACATCAAGAGTTGGACGCTCAATCGACCGAGCCACCTAGGATCCCTTAGATTTATTTTATTCTTAATTGCTGAATATCAGTGCTTTGTATAGATAAACTGTAATTGATTCAACTCATATCAAATGATGGATTCTTGAACTGATTCTACTTTGCCAGTATTACAGTGTGCTGCGATTAATATCTTAGGATAAACTGGTGCAATCTCATGCCAGTATTTCTATAGGATATAATGCTATATGAGGAACTACTGTCATAATGTATAAAGCAGGTTTTTAATATATATTTTTTAAGTTTATTTATTTTGAGAGAGAGAGAGAGAGAGAGAGGGCAAGCAGGGGGAGGGACAGAGAGGAGGAGAGACAGAATCCCAAGCAGGCTCTGCACCATCAGTGCAGAGCCTGATGTGAGGCTTGAACTCACAAATCGTGAGACTCTAACCTGAGCTGAGATTGAGAGCCAGGTGCTTAACTAACTGTGTCACCCAGACACCCCTGATAAAGTAAAAACACTTTATTTATTTATTTATTTTTTAATATTTTTATTTATTTCTAGGAGAGAGAGAGAGAGACAGCATGAGCAGGGGAGGGTCAAAGAGAGAGAGAGTCACAGACTGAAACAGGCTCCAGGCTCTGAGCTGGCAGTCAGCACAGAGCCCGACGCGGGGCTCGAACCCACGAACCGCGAGATCATGACCTGAGCGAAAGTCGGATGCTTAACCGACTAAGCCACCCAGGCACCCCAGAACACTTTAAAGATAACTTTAATAAAGATATTTACTGCTAAATTTTCCCTGGAAGATGTGTCCTCTTATCTTCATGAAGGGACTAATGATGTTGTCTGTTTTCTAAGCATCCATCACCATTGAAGATTAAAAGGTCTCTTAAATTTTTTTAAGTTTATCTATTTTTGAGAGAGACAGAAAGAGGGGGATGGGCAGAAAGAGAGGGAGAGGGATTCCAAGCAGGATCTGTGCTGACAGCAGAGAGCCTGATGCAGGGCTCGACTCACAAACCACAAGATCATGACCTGGGCTGAAATCAAGACATTTAACTGACTGAGCCACCCAGGGGCCCAGTGATATGTTTCTTTATATTGCCCAGTGATATGCCATGATCTAGGTTACCACTCTTTGACCACTCACTCAATGAAGGACATATGGGTTGTTCTGGGATTCTGCAACCTGTGTATTTTGCTGGGTGTTGCCATTGTGAATAAAGCTGCTAGGAACAATTCTATCTAGGTTTTTACGTGAAAATCAGCTTTCATTTCTCTGAGACGTGCAGCTGTCCTATTAGGCGCTCAATAGATATCTACTGGAGAGTTGAATGAATGGATCAACAAGAAAAAACATAAAACCAAGTGTACCACATGTAGTTATCTTCATTCATTTTTTAAAGTTTATTTATTTTGAGAGAGAGAGAGGAGAGAGAGAGAGAGTAGGGGAGAGGCAGAGAGGGAATCCCAAGCAGACTTGTCAGCACAGAGCCTGACATGGGGCTCCATCTCACAAACTGTGAGATCCTGACCTAAGCTGAAATCAAGAGTCGGATGCTTAACTGAATGAGCCACCCAGGTGCCCCTGTTCAGTCATTTACCAAAAAACCTATTTGTGAGAATTTACCGTGCCATTTAAAAGGGTCATTAATCATATCAGATAAAGGGTTAATATCCAGAATCTATAAGGAACTCACCAACCTACACGCCCGAAAAACAAACAACCCAGTGAAGAAATGGGCAGAAGACATGAACAGACACTTCTCCAAAGAGGACATCCAGATGGCCAACAGACACATGAAACGATGCTCAGCATCCCTCCTCATCAGGGAAATACAAATCAAAACCACACTGAGATACCACCTCACGCCAGTCAGAGTGGCTAAAATGAGCAAATCAGAGAACTCTAGATGCTGGCGAGGATGTGGAGAAACGGGCACCCTCCTACACTGTTGGTGGGAATGTAAACTGGTACAGCCCCTCTGGAAAACAGTGTGGAGGTTCCTCAGGAAACTAACAATAGAACTCCCTTATGACCCAGCAATAGCACTGCTAGGAATTTACCCAAGGGATACAGAAATGCTGAGGCATAGGAGCACATGTACCCCAATGTTCATAGCAGCACTCTCCACAATAGCTAAAACATGGAAAGAGCCTAAGTGTCCATCAACAGATGAATGGATCAAGAAGATGTGGTTTATCTATACCATGGAATACTACATGGCAATGAGAAACAATGAAATCTGGCCATGTGTAGCAACATGGATGGACCTTGAGGGTGTTATGCTGAGCGAAATAAGTCAGGCAGAGAAGGACAAATATCATATGTTTGCACGTATAGGAGGATTAGGAGGAACTTGACGGAGGAACAAGGGGGAGAAGAAGGGCGGAAATGGTGGGGGAAAGGGAGAGAGGCAAACCATGAGAGACTCTTGAATGCTGACAAAAACTGAGGACTGATGGATGTGGGGGAGAGGAGGGATGGGCATGGAGGAGGGCACTTTGGAGATGAGCACTGAGTGTTATGTAGAAACTAATTTGACAATAAACTATTTGTAAAAAAAAAAAAATAAAAAAAATAAAAGGGTCATTAATATGTCAGACTTTTCTACAGATGTGCAAACCTTGTCCTTAACTCTGCAGCTCTTACACGGTGTCCTGGGAAGCCCAGAGACACCGCAGTGAGTCCCAGGGATACCAGAGAAAATTGTTAAGTTTCCAGGGACACAGTCATGCTAGAAAGCTGGAAGACGCTGTGCAAATGGCTCGCTCAAGGTCACCCATAGTTCTGACATCTGATACCGCTATATTCCTTTCAGTGAGGCTGTACCTTTGTGGAGGTAGTGGTGTGGTTGCTGTAAAAAGTAGAAGCAGTCACAGTGGGAAAAGAAATGTGGAACAAAAAAGTAGAATGCTGATGTCCAGTCTGATTCCAAAATTTGAGAAGCTGTGCATTGTCCAATAGGCATACACATCCTGTTACTAAGTAATTGTGGTTCCTCAGTCAATAAAGTAACACATTAATTTTTCTTTCAATGCATGTGTGCTAATGTCTTCAAATGGCTATGAAGTTGTTAGGGCATAAATATATACTAAATTCTTTTTTGATATAACCACTTCATACATGAAGCCGTTAGTATTTCTTTCGACCTGCGGATGCTGTAAAAAATAAAAATTACTGAGCAGTTAAAAGACTATGTGAAATGTTGGGGACTCTGCTGTGAGTCATCCCTTATACTGTACATTTTACAAGGGAAATGATTCTTCTTGTGGAAGAAAAGTCCTGGCAAATAGAAATGGAAATCTGAGCCCAAAGCAGCAAGAAGGAAAAGCTGTAGACATGTACAGGGGTTTCTTGAAACGAATAGGAGCCCCATGGAGGACTGTTCCTTTCAGAGGCTCTGAAAATGAGGTTGGCTGAGCTGGTCCAGAGCTTACTGGGGTGAGACTCAGGTGTCCTGTTTCCTTTATACAGAAGCCAGGCCTGTGTGTGGGACCGCTGGACACTGTAGCTAGTGAGAGATTTCTTCCTTTTTATTTTCTTTCTTTTCCCTTCCTTCCTCCCTCCCTCCCTCACTTCCTTCCTTTCTCTTTTCTTTCTGTCTTTTTCTTTCTCTCCTTTCCTTTCTTCTTCCCCCTCTCCCCTCCTTCCCTCCCCCTTCCTCTCTTCGCTCCCCTCTCCCCTCCACTCTTCTCTTCTTTCTCTCCCTCCCCCTTCCCTCCCCCTTCTCCCCTCTCTCCTTTCCTCCCCTCTCTCCTCCCCTCTCCTCCTCTCCTCTCCTTTCCATTCCTTCTCTCCATCTGCGTACAAGTGTAAATGGGACATATGTGACATGTTTTAGTGTTATTAGCTACTCAACTGAAAGTTAATGTGAGTCAGGTGCCTTACAAAAACACAAATAGCTATGAATTACAAATGACAAAGGAAAAGGATTCATTGGCCCTGGACTGACTTTCTCCTGGTCCATCTAAAAGGCCCACTGTCGACTTAGCCTGTTGTGTGAATTATTTTGTTCACAGTATAAGGGGAATCTGTTCTAATTACGACCCTGTTCCAAAAGCAATAAGTAAAATGAAGCCAAGTAAAATTTGAAAAAAGAACTAAACAAATTTTGATGGCAAGAATAGCACAAATGAAGTCAAAAGACAAATGACTGCCCGGGAGGCAAATATTGTCATCTTACATCACAGATAAAAGAAGAATCTCCCTAATACGTAAAGAACTCTACAACATAATGAAGAAAAAGAAATTAGAAAAATGAGCAATGAGAAAGATCTATAAATATTCCTACACATATGAGATCTTCACTACAAGGATACAATATCACCTATGATTCATTCTTGTCAAAAAGATTTAACTTGAGTCTAATTATGAGGAAATAATCATGTATATTCTGAATGAATATTGTGAACCATATTCAGACAGCTAGCTGTGAGTCTTCTAAAAAGACATCTTCATATAAGAACAAAAAGATTTGGGAGGTGTAACTCAAGAAGAAGAAAACTCAGTAAGAATGAGCAAAACGTTTGAACAGACACTTCTTCAAAAGAGACACACAGATGACAAGGAAGCACACAAAAAGTTGTATAATGTCATTAATTACTAGGAAAATGCACACTTAAAGGACAATGAGAGCCACATCTACGCGAAGGGCAAAAACTAAAATGACCCATAATACCAAATATGGGTAAGCAATTAAAAATCTAAATTTCTGGTGAGATTTCAAAATGACACAATCATTTTGGAAAATAGATTCACAATCACTTAAAAAATGAAACATAGACATTCCATACAACCCAAAAATTCCAATTCTGAGTATTTACCCAAGAAAAATTATTACATATATATCTATACAAGGACATATATACTTGTGTATATGCCTAATATTTATAATGGCTTTGTTCATAATAGTCCCAAACTGGAAACAGCTTCAATCTCTATCAATTCATAAATAATTAAACAACTAGTGGGACAGCCAGACAATGAAATACTACTCAGCTATAATGAGGAACAAACTACCATTACCACTAACAACTTGAATGAATCTCAAAAGTGTTAAGCTAAGAGAAATATAGCAGACACAAAGGCTGTGCACTGCATGACTCCATTTATATGATTAAAAATTCTTTTAATGTTTATTTGAGAGAGAGACAGAGCATGAGCAGGGAAACAGCAGAGAGAGAGGGAGACACAGAATCTGAAGCAGGCTCCAGGCTCTGAGTGGTCAGCACAGAGCCTGATGCAGGGCTTGAACTCATGAACCGTGAGATCATGACCTGAGCTGGAGTTGGGCCCTCAACCGACTGAGCCACCCAGGTGACCCTAAATGACATTTTGGAGAGGACAAAATTATAGGGACTGAAAACAGATATGTGGTTGCCTTGGGCTGGGGCTTAGAGATCAGCTGGCTGCAAAGAAGGGTATGGGAGCATTTTGGGGGGTGATGGGAATGTTCAATATCTTGACTCATGTGGTGGTGACCTGACTGTATACATTCATCAAGACTTATGGAATTGTAACTTTAAAAATGTGGATTTTATTGTCTGTCAAATTTGCCTTAATTTTTTTAAATGTTTCTTTTTGAGAGAGAGAGAGAGAGAAAGCAGGGGAGAGACAGAGAGAGAGCAGGGCAGAGGATCTGAAGCACACTCTACACTGAGAGCACAGAGCCGGATGCTAGGCTGGAACCCATAGACTGTGAGACCATGACTGGACCCTAAATCAGACGCTTAACTGACTGAGCCACCAGGTGCCCCAGGTTTGCCTTAATTTCTAAAAAGAAAAAAATAATAGAATTTAAACTGGAAAAGAAAGTTGAGGGTAAGATTTCAGTATATGATAGAAGATTAGAGAGAGATAATAAAACCAATGCAACAGGCTTTATTGTATTCAGAATAAAGCAAATAACAATATGCAGCCATAAGAAGACAATACTGAGAACAAGTGGAAAACCTCAAATTTGGCCTGTACATTAGATGATCACCCTCAATAAGTCTGGAGGTTTCTAGAATCTCAAGTGTAGTAGGTAAAGAGGAGAAAGTCCTACCTTGCCTTCCTACTGCCCACACTGCCAAAAAATTGAAATGTATTTTCATTAAGACATTCATTATTGGAGCACCTGGGTGGCTCAGTCGGTTAAGCATCTGACTCTTAATTTGACTCAGGTCATGATACGTGAGATTGAGCCCCTCATCGGGGCACTGAGTATGGAGCCTGCTTGGGACTCTCTCTCTGTCTCTCTCTCTCTCTCTCTCCCCCCCTTCCCCCACACTCACGCACTCTCTCAAAATAAAGAAATAAACATTTTTCTTAAAAAAGATATACGTGGGGCACCTGGGTGGCTCAGTCGGTTAAGCGTCCGATTTTGGATCACATCACAATCTCACCGTTCATGAGTTTGAGCTCCGAATATGGTTCTGTGCTGACAGCTCAGATCCTGAAGTCTACTTCAGATTCTGTGTCTCCCGCTCTCTCTATCCCTCCCCTGCTTGCACTCTGTCTCTCTCTCTCAAAAAAAAAAATTTTAAAAACTAAAGACATACATTACTAAAGCTTTTAAGTACTCAAATATAGTTTGCAATGTTTTTTTAAAGTAATTAAAGTGTAGTTCACAATTTTTTAAAAGTACTTAAAGATTTTTCAGCAATTGGGAGTTTATTGAAAAAAAAAAAGGATCACGAAAGTCTGAAGATAGATGCTCATGAGTAGAAGTAGGACAAATCATCCGGAGATAAAGCTGATCTTGTTTTCAGTGCCTTCATCCTCACCCTGAAAGTACTGTTCTCTTAGAGATTTAATCAGGTTAACTTAGAGATTTAAACCACCTATTTCTTAATCAGCTGGCTACCAAATTGCTAACAGTTGTAGTTTTGCAGATTGGCAGAAATGGAGGCTAAGATTTCTACTAAAGGGCGCCTGGCTGTCTCAGTCAGAAGAGCATGCAACTATTGACCTTGGGGTCATGAGTTCAAGTCCCATGTGGAGCATAGAGATTACTTAATTGGAGACACTGTCATGCCTATCTGTATCCAAGGCTTGATTTTCACCTGGACTCCCCCCTCCCCCCCCCCGCTTTAGTACTGCCCACCTAGATGGCAATACCTATGAAATGATGTTTTAATGTTTTTTTCTAATGCACATAAAATTTTAAAAGCACAATATTAAAATTAAGATGTATTTGTGTCTATATTCAATTGGAGTATAAATATTTGGTAAACTCTTAAGCAGAAAAATGTTAATTACTTCTATTTCTTTCTTTTTTACTGCTTGCTTCTCCCCCACCCCCTTCACCCCTAATCTATCACTAGGTATCAAGTTTGCCAAGTTCTAGAAGCACAAAAATACATGGAGATAGTCCTTGCCCTTGGAGATCTCATCCTATAGTGGCCTTTACTTTTAGAACAGTCTGTGAACGTAGTGATAAAATCTAGGTAATATTGGGGGTACCTGGGTGGCTCAGTCACGAAGCATCTGACCTCGGCTCAGGGCATGATCTCACAGTTTGTAAGTTTGAGTCCCACACTGGGTGAGCTTGAGCCCCGCTTCAGGTGAGCTCATGTCCCTTTGGGTAAACACGAGCCCTGCTTTGGGTGAGCCCCACTTCTCTCTCTTTCTCTCTCTCTGCCCTTTCTGGGATTCTGTCTCTGCCTCTTGCTCACTTGTGCCCTCATTCTCTCTCTCTAAAAAAAAAAAAAAAAATCCAGGTAACATCAAGGAATGGTATTAGATGCAAGTTAAATGTGTCTATCTAATCATTTCTAATTTCTCTAAGCTTCTGCTCCATCTGTACTGTTAAAAGAGCACAAACCCTCTGAAGTCTAGAACTGGTGATCTAGAAACAGAAAAAGCAGGATGCTTTGGAACCAAATACTCATTCAGACTCCTTTTCCTAGTGAGGTTTTGAATTTCTATTTTTTAGTTGCATCTTTAGTCTTGAAAGATATCTAAATTCTGTATTAAGTATTTTTAGGTCTTGCTAAAAGTTATTTACACAGACCAGCATCCCTGGGATTATCTGAGAGTTGGTTAGAAATGCAGAATTTCCACCCCCACCCCAGCCCTTCTGAATCAGAATAGGCATTGTAACAAGATGGCCAGGTGATGGCTATACTCCTTAAAGTTTGGGAAGTACTACTAAGGGGCCCCCACTCAGCACGTGCTTTGAAGGCAAACATTTTACGGCAGTGATTCTCAAAGTGTGGTCCTTGGACAGTCAGTATTAGCATCACTTGGGAGTTCATTACAAATGGGGCGCCTGAGGGGCTCAGTCGGTTAAATGTCCAACTTGGGCTCAGGTCATGATCTCACAGTCTGTGGGTTCCAACCCCGCTTTGGGTTCTGTGCTGACAGCTCAGAGCCTGGAGCCTGCTTCAGATTCTGTGTTTCCCTCTCTCTCTGCCTCTCCCCTGCTTGCTCTCTGTCTCTGTCTCTCAAAATAAAACAAAGACATTAAAAAAAAAATGCAGTCTCCAGGTCTCCTTACTGAATCAGGAGATTGGGTGGGGCTCAGCCATTGGTACTGAGCTTCAGCGAGCTCTCAGGTGATTGTGATCTCGGTCAAGTTTGAGAGCCACTGCTTAGAGGTTGGATGGTAGAATCAGGTGAAAGTAGGAGAAATTGGTTTCATAACCCTTTAGTTCTTAGGGCTTTGTTTTCTCAGGTGCACAGGACAATTGAATTCTCTTACAGTTGTTATCATCATCATCATCATCATCATCATCATCATCATCATCATCATCATTTTAGTGCTTAGACATGGAGATGGGTATTACAGGATAGTAGGGAATTTTACTAAAATAAACCTTAGTGCATAAAAGTAACTCCATATATGATGACTGAGACTCTAAAGCGAGTGAACTAGAGCCTTCTATTGATCTTTGAATTATATCTAAAAGGTCTGCCTCATTCAGTGTATGATTCTACCGCAATGGTTAGTTACATTCCAATTTGTGTTTGAGTTTCCTGGGCACTTTTGTGGGCTCACAAAATCCACTGGTCCAGGGGAAGACTCAAATGTACATGGTGCTTTACTATTGCTCAAGATTTTGATATTTGAATAAAAAGTGTTAAGTTTTAGACAATGAACTAATGGTATGTTAATAGCATGAGTGTGCTGTTACAGTTGGTAATTAGGGGCGCCTGGGTGGCTCCGTCGGTTGAGCATCCTACTTCAGCTCAGCTCATGATCTCATGGTTATGGGTTTGAGACCCGTGTCGGGCTTTGTGCTGACAGCCAGCTCAGAGCCTGGAGCCTGCTTCAAATTCTGTGTCTCCCTCTCTCTCTGACTCTCCCCCACTCATGCTCTGTCTCAAAAATAAATAAACTTTTTTTTGGGAGAGAGATAGAGACAACGTGAGCAGAGGAGGGTCAGAGAGAGAGAGGGAGACTGAATCCAAAGCAGGCTCCAGGCTCCGAGCTGGCTGTCTGCGCAGAGCCCAACGTGGGGCTCGAACCCACAAACTGTGAGATCATGACCTGAGCTGAAGTCGGATGCTTAACCAACTGAGCCACCCAAGTGCCCCTCAAAAATAAATAAACTTTTAAAAATTTTTTTAAAAAATAAAAAAATAAAGTTGGTAGTTAATTATTCACACTTGAGTGTGCTCTGGCTGTTTCTGCATGTGAGGCTGCTTCTCTTCCCAGTTTCCTCTTTCCTGAGTGGGATTTGGTTTCCAATGTGGGCTGATGAAAACTTTCCTGGGTTTGAGATGGCTCCTTCTCCTTTTTTGTATGATAGGGACTTGCATTGGGGATTGGTCAGGTATAACATAGGAATTGGAGAATCAGTTTTTTCATTTATTACTTATTTATTTACTTTTAGTATTGTCTTTTTCTTTTTTCTTTATTTTTTAATTTACATCCAAGTTAGCATATAGTGCAACAATGATTTCAGGAATAGATTCCTTAATTCCTCTTACCTATTTAGCCCATCCTCCCTCCCACAACCCCTCCAGAAACACTCTGTTCTCCATATTTGAGTCTCTTATGTTTTGTCCCCGTCCCTGTTTTTATATTATTTTTGCTTCCCTTCCATTATGTTCATCTGTTCTGTGTCTTAAAGTCCTCATATGAGTGAAGTCATATGATATTTGTCTTTCTCTGACTAATTTCACTTAGCATAATACCCTCTAGTTCCATCCGTATAGTTGTAAATGGCAAGATTTCACTTTTGATTGCCGAGTAATACTCCATTGTGTGTGTGTGTGTGTGTGTGTGTGTGTATACCTCATCTTTATCCATTCGTCCATCGATGGACATTTGGGCTCTTTCCATACTTTGTCTGTTGTTGATAGCGCTGCTATAAACATTGGGGTGCGTGTGCCCCTTCAAAACAGCACACCTGTGTCCCTTGGATAAATACCTAGTAGTGCAATTTCTGGGTTGTAGGGTAGTTCTATTTTTGATTTTTTGAGGAACCCCCACACTGTTTTCCAGAGTGGCTGCACCCGTTTACATTCCCACCAGCAGCACAAAAGAGATCTTCTTTCTCTGCATCCTTGCCAATATCTGTTGTTGCTTGAGTTGTTAATGTTGGTTGAGAATCAGAGTCTCTTAATAGATGTTGACAGATGAGGCTTTTGGTGTGGCTTTTGGATTATTCAAAGTTTTCATCTTGTCGAATCCTAGCAAAACTAAGGATACATTCAGTGGGAGTTTCTTTTAGATACCTGATCTCCGTCCAGTACTACCTCTAGTGCAGGGACTGGAGAATGTGCCCAAACTTGGTTTCTTTTCTTCCCCAACTTCTCTTCTCTTCTGAACCCTTTAAGACCATCTCATGTCCTTGGGGCTCAAATATTTGGAGTGGGTTTTTTTAGGGTTGATTTATTTATTTTGAAAGATACAGAGACAGTGTGAGTAGAGGGGCAGAGAGAGAGAGAGAGAGAGAGAGGATCCTAAGCAGGTTCTGCATTGTCAGTTCTTCAGACTGCCTGAGGACAGCACTGCCTAACAGAAGCTGGACAGGTGCCCATCCTCTTTTACTAAATAATAAATGATATTTTTAAATGAAGAACTTGCTCCAATGTCTATATTTATGAACTTTTTGGGTAGGGGAAAAAGGAGCTTCCCTAGATTTTAAATTTGTAATAAAGGCATTTCAAAAAGAAAGAGTCAGGGGTGCCTGGGTGGCTCAGTCGGTTAAGCAACTGACTTCAGCTCAGGTCATGGGCTCAGGTCATGATCTCATGGTTCGTGGGTTAGAGCCCCATGTCGGGATTTGTGCTGACAGCTCGGAGCCTGCTTTGGATTCTGTGTGTGTGTCTCTCTCTCTGCCCCTTCCCTGCTCTTTCTCTGTCTCTCAAAAATAAATAAACGTTAAAAATTAAAAAAGAAAAGTTTTCCCTGCTTTACATTTCTTCAGAAACTGTTTAAAAAAAAAAAAAAGAAAAAGTCCTGCAATTATTTGATTTTTTTTTTTTAAACCTAAGTGCAGGGGTGCCTGGGTGACTCAGTCAGTTGAGTGTCTGACTTTGGCTCAGGTCATGATCTTACAGTTTGTGGATCTGAGCCCCACATCAGGCTTTGTCCTGATAGCATGGACCCTGCTTCAGATTCTGTGTCCATCCCCCCATCCCTTTTCCACCCCCCAAACATTTTAGAAAATTAGAAGGAAAAAAACTTAAGTCTAGAGTCTCTTGGAATTCAGACCACTGTGCAACTAATCCTGTCTTCATGCCCATGTCACTGCTTCTAGTGATAGGTGAGACACAAGATGAAATTGGAGGGCGGGTGTCAGGGCAGTGGTACTCTGGTGTCTTTTTTCATGAGGCCACTACCCCCATCATGAAGATCCCACTCTGACCTCATTTAAACATGATTACCTCCCAAACGCCCCATCTCCAAATGCCATCTTATCGACGGTTAGGGCATCAACATATGAATTTGGAGGAGGAGGTGGGGGGGGACACAATTCAGTCCATAGATCCAACCAATCACAGGAAGAAGATTCTCACTTCATGGAGTTTCCACGATGCAAGAGACTTGGCTAAGAGAACAGCAAAAATCTAGGTAAAGGTGTGGTGGATCCCTTCCTCATCACCAGTGGGGTGAGGATTGAATCTTCTCATAAGAAAAATTTAGAGGAAGAGGAAGACCATAAATAGATCTCAAATGCTGCTGCTTCTTGGGTGGTGTGCTAAGTAAATACACTCTCCCAATACTATCTTCCTCTACAATCCTGCCCCTATTTCCCTGTCCCTTTCTACTCCACCTGTTTTGCCTTTCTAGTAAAACACTGAGGTACTTGGTCGGGGGGAGCTTGGGTGGCTCAGTTGGTTAAGCATCTGACTCTTGATCTCAGCTCAGGTCTTGATCTCAGGGTTGTGAATTCAAGCGCCATTTTGGGCTCTGCATGGGATGTGGAGCCTACTTTTAAAAAAAGGGGAAACACTGAGGCATTTACTGACACAACATGGAGTAACCTTATGCTTGAATTAAGAACATGACTTTTATTTCAATAAAGAAATAGTGTTTACCTTTGCTCAAGAGTAAAGTATCAGCTATTTTGTCTAAATATGTTTTAGCTGTTTGAGTTATTGTACTTCCTTAGGTCAGTGACTCTCTTATACATGTAAAGTACGTATCCTCTATCTCAATGATTTCAACCCAAGTCTTTGTTAGAATTATATTAGTGAAATTTCAGAAGACCAAGAATAAGGAGAAATCTTACAAAGTAGAAATACATAAAAGAAACATGGGGCACCTGGGTGGCTCCGTTGGTCAAGCATCTGACTATTGATTTTGGCTCAGGGCATGATCTCACAGTTCGTGAGATAGAGCCCTATGTCATACTTGAGATTCTCTCTCTGTCCTTCACCACACCCCCCAAATAAATAAATAAACTTAAAAAAACAAAACAAATAGATTTTCTACAAAGAAAGGTGTCGTGTAGGGAAATATTGGATGCAATACCTATTGCTTCATCTCTCCTACAGATATGGGGAAAAAAAAAAACCCAACACAGGACAATGTACAAATCATGCAGTGTATAAAATCAACTTAATATTTGTAGCCAAAAGCAAGGGTCATGGCCAGAATAGCCCTTAGAGTGGATCCTGTATTCCATTCTCAAAGTTTTCTGAGGCACATTCCTTCCTCAAGGTGTCTCATCTTTGTATGAGCAAGTTGACTTTTAGGAAGACATTTTGCTCCTGAGTTATTAGATTCTAGCTACAGAGACACATTGGATCCAGATTAATAAAGTTGGGATATTTTTGGTACCAGAAGCATCCTTGCTTAAAGAAATGTCTGTGGTATTTAGTGGCATAGCAACCGGACTTATACTTGTGTAATTGATCAGTAGGTGACATATCTAATAGTTTGTCAAATTTAGGGCAGTGGCAGATTCCCAAGGCTGGCATCTAGTGACATCAGCTAGGCAGGAGTCACATGGGCTACCCTGCAGGAGAGAGAAAAGAGAGGTTGGATCCTTCTCCCTCTCATCCTGGTAGCCATGCCCTCAGGCCCAAAGGTGGTCATGTCCCATTGGTTGATGGAATTCCTCCCCATTGACTGAAACAGGTAATCTATCCTGCACACAGGCAAGGATAGTGCCCTTGATCCCATACCCAGAGTGGTGAGTGGAAATTTTCTGACTTGGATACTCTTGTAGTTTGATAAAAATTTTTAAAAAAATTTTTAATGTTTATTTCTGAGAGGGAGAGAGACAGAGTGCAACAAGCAGGGGAGAGGCAGAGAGAGAGGGAGACAGAATCTGAAGCAGGCTTCCGGCTCTGAGCTATCAGCACAGAGCCTGATGCGGGTCTCGAACTCACTAACTGTGAAATCATGACCTGAACTGAAGTCAGATGCTTAACCTACTGAGCCAACCAGGCTCCCCAATAAGAATTCCTATTTAATATACGAATATCCAGTCTATGCAGATACAAAGGCAAAGTGGCAGGGCTACATTAAGAAAAATGTTGAACCTGAGGCCTTCTATTGATGGACATTTTTTTGGGAAGTTTAAGAACAAACAAGCATTTATATATTAACTGCTTAATTAATAATGAGGTGGCATTGACACAAAGTATAAGAACAGGCCCAAACTCATCAATGTAGATAAAAATCAAGGAAGTGGTTACTTTCAGGTGATTAACTCGGAGGGGCATGAATGGAGCAATTCAGATGCTGAGAAAATACATTTCTTGACCTGGCTTGTGTTCTCTTTATGCTAATTCACGAAGCTTTGTAGTCATGACTTGTTCTCATCTGTGTGTTTTTCATACCTCAATTAAAATATTACTTTAAAAATAAGGTAGCAATGTTTGGCTTTTTTTAGTTAATTTAATATCTGTGTCTCAAATGTTTAGCTGATTGCAACAATGGGCTAGGTAATACAATAATGTTGACATATATTTATAGTGAAAATTTATTATATTCATCGAAAACATAATGGGAAGGTGGCTGACATTGTACCATGTGCTCACATGACATCTATAAAAATTTTATAGTCTCTTTCAAGGCAAAGTTCAAATCTAGATGTAGAGTGATGTAAAGATATTAAAGTCATTTTAGAGACATATCTCAGTTTCTAGGTCAGTGCAGATGAGAGTTTTTACTTCTATCTAGTGCAAGTAAGACTTTCTCAAGAAAAAGGAGATGTGTTTGGGGCACCTGGGTGGCTCAGTTGGTCAAGCAATTGACTCTTAATAGTGGCTCAGGTGATGGCCATTATTTTTGAGGTCCTTGTAGGCAAAAACCCATCATCTCTACCAGGAGTAAATGGAGAAGAAGGGTGGTGTCTCCCTGCCCAATGCTGTTTAATAAGCATCCTGATCTGCCACTGGTTTTTCAGGAAAGGGTGAGAGAGGCTGGAAGTGCCTTGTGGGGCCCTTCTTGGAGATTAAGGTGTAAACAATTGTAAAGAGTGGTTTACATTGAAAGAAGGAGATGACTGGCCTGGTGAAACATGTGGGGCAAATGAATACTACCTTCTTGGGGAATCACTGCCTCAAGACCCCAGACTACTCACCTGAGATATATAGCATAGGCTGGGATTATCTTGTCTCTTCCCATCAGCCACTTAAGCCTATTTTTACACTGTCAGTTAAAAGGCTCAACCGTCCCTGTGGCTTGTGACTGATATGGAACATGGAGAATGTATCATGTGCTCCATTACTGGGCCCATTGATGTGTAGCTTAGACAGCAAATGTGGGTCCATTATCAGATGCCATATGCTTAGGGAACACAGACAGCAAACAAATGAGGTCTTGTAGGGCCTGGAGAGTGTGGCCCAAGTCAGTGGAATGTATGGAGATGGTTAGGCCAAACCTGGAGAAAAGTGTCAGTGTAGTCAGAATCTGGCTGAATGCTCTGGACGGGATTAGAGGCCCAGCAGGATCTATTTGTCAAGGGCCTCCTTGCCATTGGCTGGAGGGATTTGTCCCCAGGTAGTATTTTTAGTTGTGTCTGGAGTCTGGCAGGCCGAACTGATTTTCCATGCTCTTTTGGCTTCTTATGACTGTGACAGTCCATGCATGTAGTTCCAATCTGTGATGGTGTCTGAATTTTCATGAGCCATTCTCTTGTGGGTCCAAGAGGCCCTCGGTTGCACATCTGCTTTCTCTGAGGTAGAGGATAATTCAGTCTTTGACAAACACAGACTGCTTACTGCTTGTGTCCCCTTTGTTAATGTAGAGGCTTTTTTCTGGTGAGCATCCACATGGCTAACAAAAAGCTTACTAGCAATAGAGTTGATTTTTATCCCACTGTCTTATCTCCACTGGATGGCTTATTTTATACACCAGTCTGAGCCTTGCTACTGGCCCGACCGGACAACCAGGCCATTAGCCTCAGCCCATTAGTCAGTGAAAATACAGCATGGCTCAGTGACTAGGGTGGTCTCTGTAGCCATGCCTATTGTGGGAAGCTCCTCCCACTGTGATACATGTTCTTTACCATAGTTGGTAAAGGAGAAGTCTCTTTCACATTGGACTGCAGCCTCACCCCAGTCCATTCCTGTAGAAGTTAACTGGGAGGAGTCATCAGTGAACCAGGCCCATGTATCATCTGGGTCTTCATTAGGCCAGTAGAGTCAGTGGCTCCAAGGGTGATATGCCTGGGGAACAGAGAGGCACTCTTGAGATGTTTTCATAGAGTTGCAAGACCCCAGATTGGTCATTTTTCACTTTCTCCTGTATATACCTTTTCCATTTCACCGCAGTGGGTTCCTGAGCCACCCCAACCTGGTAATTTGAGACCTCTGCTCAGATCCACAACATGATTGGGATTTCTAGTCCTAAGACTATTTTTACAGCCATTGGTCATGTGCTTCATGTCCACCAAGACCCTAAAACTGGCTAATATATTTCTTCTGAACATTTAAGAAGAAAATAATTCAATTTTAAATAAATCCTTTGAGAGGATTAATAAATTTGTAATAGTTTTCCACCTCATTTTATGAAACTAAAATAATCTTTATGACAAAACCTGACAAGGACAATAAATAGAAACAGAAAATAGCAGGTCATCATTCTTGCTGATGTTATGTAGGTATAAAAGTTCTAAAAAAAAGATTAGAAAAACCAAGTCCAGAAATACACAAATAAAGATAATACATGATAACTAATTGGGTTTGTATCAATAATTAAATTTGGACTTGATATTAGAAAAAAAATTAAAAATAGAACTACCCTATGACCCAGCCATAGCACTGCTAGGAATTTACCCAAGGGATACAGGAGTGCTGATGTATAGGGGCATATGTACCCCAATGTTCATAGCAGCACTTTCAGCAATAGCCAAATTATGGAAAGAGCCTAAATGTCCATCAATGGATGAATGGATAAAGAAGATGTAGCTTATATATACAATGGAATACTACATGACAATGAGAAAGAATGAAATCCTGGCATTTGCAGCAACATGGATGGAACTGGAGGGTATTATGCTAAGTGAAATAAGTCAGCCAGAGAAAGACAGATATCATATGTTTCCACTCATATGTGGATCTTGAGAAACTTAACAGAAGACCATCAGGGAGGGGAAGGGGGAAAAATAGTTACAAACAGAGAGGGAGGGAGGCAAACCATAAGAGACTCTTAAATACAGAGAACAAACTGAGGGTTGATGAGGGTAGTGGGAGAGAGGGGAAAGTAGGTGATGGGTATTGAGGAGGACACTTGTTGGGATGAGCACTGGGTGTTGTATGGAAACCAATTTGACAATAAATTATGTGAAAAAAAGAAAAAGAAAAAATTATCCATGTATTTTACCACAGTACCAGATTAATGGATGATATAGCCATTGCAATAGACGCAGTAAAAATATTTGGTAAAATTCATCAACCAAAGGTGATGAAAGTACAAAATATTAATGTAAAGAAACTCATTTAATTGTATGTTTAATTCAAAAAAATCCTACATAGGCTGCCCGGAGCTCACAGCATCTGCCGGGAGCTCACAGAGCCACCACCACTCTGCACAGACATGGCAAAAATGTCCAGCCCTACTGAGATGGAGCAGTGCATCAAGTCTCTAATCTCTGTTTTCCAGAGATATGCTGGAAGGGATGGTAACAACTGCAAACTCTCCAAGACAGAGTTCCTAACCTTCATGAATACAGAGCTGGCTGCCTTCACAAAGAACCAGAAGGGCCCTGGTGTCCTTGACCACATGATGAAGAAACTGGACATCAACTCTGATGGGCAACTAGATTTCCAAGAATTCCTTAATCTTATTGGCAGCTTGGCTTGAGTCCTTTTTAAAGTCTACCCACTTCCAGAAGTAAATCTGAGGGGGACCCTTGGTCCTGGCCTCCAGACCACCTCCTTTCCTTCAAAACAGTCTCCCAGTCATCATATTCTCTTTTTTTTTTTTTTTTTACAAATACTTTATTGTCAAATTAGTTTCTACATAACACTCAGTGCTCATCCCCAAAGTGCCCTCCTCCATGCCCATCCCCCCCTCCCCCCCACATCCATCAGTCCTCATATTCTCATCACATCCTACATGAACCTTGGGCCCAGAGCATCTGCTACCCCATTCGGATCAGTCTTGCAGGTAGTAAATAAAGCAATGGCATTTTTTAAACCTATAAAAAACCCCAAAAATCAAAAAACAAAAAATCCTACATCAAATATCACATTTTGTAACGAAAGGTAGATAACTTGTCCTCTGTGATCAGGAATCACGTGAAGGTACCCCCATGACCCATAGAGTCAGCTCTCTGTTGGAGATTCTGGGTAGAGTGTACGGCAGCTTTAAGGAGTGAAAGGTTAAATAGCTATGAAGAAAAAAGAAAATCGCTATTGGTCTCAGGTGAATAGTTGCCTATGTAGAAAATACAAAGATTCTATAGACAAATTATTACAGGTAATATATTAAAAGCAACTGAAAT
>NW_024080884.1:2219982-2346388 GCF_003009895.1 Hyaena hyaena
TTAATGTTTTATTTATTTCTAGGAGAGAGAGAGAGACAGCGTGAGCAGGGGAGGGTCAGAGAGAGAGGGAGTCACAGACTGAAACAGGCTCCAGGCTCTGAGCTGGCAGTCAGCACAGAGCCCGATGCGAGGCCCGAACCCACGATCCGCGAGATCATGACCCAAGCGAAAGTAGGACGCTTAACCGACTAAGCCACCCAGGCGCCCCTCATATTTTCTCTTTTAAACTTAAACTTGGAAAGCAGGATTTTAAAAGTTTATTTATTTTGAGAGAGAGAAAGAGAAAGCATGTGTTCATGAGCAGGGGAGGGGCGAGATGGGGGAGAGAGAATTCCAGGCAGGCTCCATGCTTAGTGCAGAGCCTGATGCAGAGCCCGATCTCAGAACCATGAGATCGTGACCTGAGCTGAAATCAAAAGTCGGTCGCTTAACTGACTGAGTCACCCAGGTGACTCAGGTGCTCCTGGAAAGTAGGTTTTTAAAATTAGGGAATGGCAGGGGCACCTGAGTGGCTTAGTCGGTTAAGCGTCTGACTTCGGCTCAGGTCATGATCTCACAGTTTCGTGGGTTCGAGCCCCACATCGGGCTCTGTGCTGACAGCTCAGAGCCTGGAGCCTGTTTCAGATTCTGTGTCTCCCTCTCTCTCTGCCCCTCCCCAGCTCATGCTCTGTCTCTCTCTGTCTCAAAAATAAATAAATGTTAAAATAAAATAAAATAAAGTTAGGGAATGGCAGATGAAAAAGTTCTAGATATTTACTGTAAAACATTGTGCTTATAAGCACTCTCCACAATAGCTAAAACATGGAAAGAGCCTAAGTGTCCATCAACAGATGAATGGATCAAGAAGATGTGGTTTATCTATACCATAGAATACTACATGGCAATGAGAAAGGATGACATCTGGCCATGTGTAGCAACATGGATGGACCTTGAGGGTGTTATGCTGAGCGAAATAAGTCAGGCAGAGAAGGACAAATATCATATGTTTGCACGTATAGGAGGATTAGGAGGAACTTGACGGAGGAACAAGGGGGAGAAGAAGGGGGGAAATGGTGGGGGAAAGGGAGAGAGGCAAACCATGAGAGACTCTTGAATGCTGACAAAAACTGAGGACTGATGGATGTGGGGGGGAGGGGGGGATGGGCATGGAGGAGGACGCTTGTGGGGATGAGCACTGAGTGTTATGTGGAAACTAATTTGACAATAAACTATTTGTAAAAAAAAATAAATAAATAAAATAAAATAAAATACCAAAAAAAAAAAAAAAACCAACAACATTGTGCTTATAGTTAACCATCCTGGGCTGTACACTTAAAAATTTGTTAGAAAAGTAAAAATAAAATAAAAGATGGAAAAATATAAGAAAATACAAATTTAAATACATTATGGACTGGCAATTGATCAAATATAGTCAAAGCATTCTCAGAGAATATGTAGAGGAATTACTGTACCAAATATCAAGACAAATCATAAATTGATTTTCATCAAGACAGTGTGATATTGGTGCAGGAATAGATAAGGAAACCAATGGAAAGCTACAAAACACTGCTGAAAGAAATTAAAAACCAAATAAATGTAAAGACATCCTGTGTTCATGGGTTGGAAAACTTCTGTAATTGACATGACAGTACTCCCCCCCGCAAAGCAATCTATAGATTGAATACAATTCCTATCAAAATTTCAGTGGCATTTTTTAAAAACAGAAATGGAAAAACTGATCTTAAAACTCATGGAAATCCAAAATAGCAAAAAAATCTTGAAGAAAGATAAAGTTGGATGATTCACACGTCTCAATTTCAAAACATACTACAAAAGTAGAGCAATCTAAACTATGTTATGGGCATAAAGAGAAGCATATAGACGAGAGAATCCAAAACTAAACCATACGTCTACGGTCAATTGATTTGTGGCAAGGACGTCAAGACCATTCCATGGAGAAAGAATAATCTCTCAACAAAAATGAAGGGCAAAATTTTGAAGCTCCCAACTCAGGTGTGCTCTGTGTCTACCATGTCATTCTCTCTAGGCTGCACTCAGAGTAGGAGGCTGTGGATTTCATGCAAAGAAGTTTGAATTACAAATGCAGTGAGAGGTTTATAAATGCAATGAGAGGTCTTGAAGTTTTTTTTTTTTGAGGAGAACCACGAGATCTTTGCTGGTAGAAATAACTGGCATTGGGGTATATGATGAGAGGAAGGGGAATAGGCTAAGACTAGAAAATGCAGGCAGTGAGTTATCACAATGGTCCAGATGGGGAGAAAAATGCTTCTAACTAGGACAACTATAAACATTTAGCTACAATTTGTTGAGGGCATATGATGTGCCAGATGTTGAACATAATCTTATACAATCCTCCCAAGAACCCTCAGAGCTACATAATAGTATTGTCACCATTTTACAGATGAGGAACTCAGAGTTTCAAGTTAAGTACTCAGCCTGAGATTATAGAGCTAGCAAGGGGCAGACTAGGGATGCAAACCCCAGTCTGATACTCTTATGCATTTACTGTGCCATTGCTTCTCAGGACTTACAATGTATGCATATCACTCGGGGATAGTGTTAAAACTCAGATCCTTTCCCCCCCCCAAGTTTTATTTATTTTATTTTATTTTTAAGAAAGAAAGAGAGAGAGAGAGAGAGAGAATTCTAAGTAGGCTCTATGCTATCAGCACAAAGTCTAATGTGGGGCTCACACTCATGAACTGTGAGATCATGACCTGAGCTGAAACCAAGAGTTGGACACTTAATTGACTGAGTCACTCAGGCGCACCTTTCCCCACCCCCCCACAAGTTTTAAAAGTGGAAGATTTTTTTTTTCAGCTGTATTGAGGTATAGTTCACGACTAGGAATTGTATATTTAATCTACTGTAAGGCTCTCATGCTCAAATATTAATTTAAGCAATAGATACCTTAAAAGAAATTCCTGTTAATTTTAAAGAACATAAATCAAATAAAAATATTTTGTAGAAAAGACTTAGTCTTGAGGTTTCTGACGATGACAGGTGCACTGTTTTGTTTGTCTTTTGTTATGTTAATTCATAATCCTGGAGAGTCCTATAGTTCAATTTGACAATGCTCACTAACAATTATTCTGCATTTAGAAGCTGAGACAATCTATGTGACATACTATATAATTTCTAAAGGTTATTTATTAAACTTCTACTTTTGAGATGGAGCTTTTTGACGGTTGCTTTTTGCCAAAATATGGGACCAGATCACATTGTGATCCCTACCCACGATCCCTTCGTCTCAAGATTTTGCACTAGGCTTAATTGGACAAAAATCCTCTAAGAGCACCTTTCTGCAGCACCCCAAGGATGTACACATTCATTTGGTAGAGAAAAATTGAATCAGAAAGCAGTGTTTTTCCAAACTTAGACCATGGCTGCATGAATTTGTTTGCCTGAATCAGAATCTCCTCCAGCTGGTTACAAGTACAGGTTTATCGAATCTGAATTCTTAGCTGGGAGGCAGGGAAATTGGCTTCTTTTCACGAGAATCCAGAGTAAATATAAGGCATAATATTTTCAATCCACCCACTTGGATCCTTCAAAGTCCTACTTTAACAGTCCCATAGACACATATCAAATATTAGGTAAGACAATTTCAGACACATCCATGTGTTTGGGGAAGGCACAACTGGTATGTGGGGGTATAGTCTAGAACCACTTCTCACATTCTCCCTCCTGGATTTCTTATTTATAAATAATTATAGTAACTTCAGCCATAAGAAGAAAAAGCCGACTGAGTTAAGGACTTCTTGGTTCTTTCCAGAATGCTAGATCATCACCAACAGCTGAGGAAGTAAGAGATTTACAAACATTTGAAGAGTCTCACCTCCTTGATTTATTTTTTCCTGAGGTACTTTGGTTTGAGATCTGAAGCAAAGAAGATTGCTGATGTGTTAGGAGGGTTCCTCTTGCTTTTTGTGTTGATTGATGGTCTTAAAGATTGTGAGAAAGAGAGGGAACTGTGGAAGGTGGTAATTTGAAGCAGTGAGGGTGTGGGGTTTTTGTTTTGTTTTGTGTTTTGTTTTTTTAACAAACTAACATAACTGTTGGCTTCAGTGATTTCTCTTTTAATCACCTGGTATGAAAATTCATAAATGGAAACCTCACTAAAATGGTGTTGGGAGCTTCAGCAGGGGAAGGTCTAATGCCCTACCACTCCTTGGCAATTGCATATTGAACAGGAAAAAAGGGGCCTCCTTGGCAACCTTCAGGGGACATGACTTTAGCTGCAGGACATTACTAACAGAAATGACATTTCTGTTACCCCAGCAACAGCCCAGCCAGTGAGACAGTCACAGCTCACCCAATGAAAACTCACTATATCTGGAATTCTGGGTTACTTCAATGGACTTTTTGTTTCTAACAGCCATCCCAATGGCCCCTTTTCCTCTATAAGAATGTTCCTCTCCTTTGTTCTCCAGACTTGCCTATGATTTTGCTTGTCATAGCGTTCCTGTCCTGAGTTGCAATTCTCTGCTATTCCTGAATTAATCCATCTTTTGCTGATAAAATAACTGGTGGTTTTATTTTTAAGGTTAACACTAGGGATCAATAACCTACTAATAGCTAATGAATGTCAGGTTCATCCGTGTTTGTTCCTCTGTATTTTCTATCTATTCTATCTGTCCTTGTCACACCCCAGTGTAGCTATCTATACCCCAGCAGACTCCAAGCCAACGGCAGGTGATGGTCAGGTGAGGCTGAAGAAAAGACTTGGAGACAGAGGCTGAAACTTAGGTTTATTGGAGGAACTTACTTACAGGGTATCCAGGAGCAGTGAGCTGGACAAACCATCTGCTGCAGGATCTACATATGTGCAACAAACTTTTAGAGCATAGCAACTTAGCCTTGCAACTCTCTGTAGCCTCTTCCCTTCTTGCACGGCCAGTGATCCAAGGAGGTCAAGGCCTGCCATCTGGACATTCTTCCTTATGAGGGAGACACTCTGGGTTGTCCCCCCTCCTGGAGTCCCTGACCTTGAGCGCTGACCATGTCTTTCTGCACATTCTGCCTGATGGGAATGTAGAGGGAGGGCTTGATCTCTACATTTTCAAGATAGTGATTAACAGGGGGCGCCTGGGTGGCTTAGTTGGTTAAGCTTCCGACTTTCGCCTAGGTCATGATCTCACGGTTCGTGGGTTCGAGCCCCGCGTCGGGCTCTGTGCTGACTGCCAGCTCAGAGCCTGGAGCCTGTTTCAGAGTCTGTGACTCCCTCTCTCTCTGACCCTCCCCTACTCATGCTGTCTCTCTCCTAGAAATAAATAAAACATTTAAAAAAAAAAAAGATAGTGATTAACAGGGTCATTGGGGGTGGGCTAGTACAAACCAGCCTTGCAGCACATACCCCATCATACAACTTCTGGTTAGTTAACTCATCCACTATGTTTCACAATCTTTTCGCTTGCCCATGTCTTATGAATTTTGACCACTTCCTTCTTTTCTTGCATTCATAGCCAAACTGAATAGTCTCAAATTATATGGCCAACACACATCATACAAAGTTATTAAATTATATCACAATTATCTGAAAACTTGGGTGCTAGAGCTGTATGGAATAATAGTATTAAAATTCTGATATAATGTTTTTAATAATTTCCCTTCTGTATTCAGGCTAACTAGAATTCATTTGTGAAGGACAAAAAAGGAGATTAAGAAAAATTTCTAATATTAAAGCATCATTAACCTTATACACCCTCTAAACATGTGAGAGTCAACAACAAAACAAAATAAGGATTACAGTAAAAAACATATCTCATAAAGATATGTTTCACATATTCTCTAAAGAATCGATAGAGGGGCGCCTGCGTGGCTTAGTCAGTTAAGTGTCCAACTTCGGCTCAGGTCATGATCTCACAGTCCTTGAGTTCGAGCCCCTGTGGGCCTCTGTGCCGATGGCTCAGAGCCTGGAGCCTGCTTCAGGTTCTGTGTCTTCTCTCTCTGCCCCTCTCCCACTCATTCTCTCTCTTTCTTGCTCTCTCTCTTCAAAAATAAATAAACATTAAGAAAAAAGAATTATTAGAATATGTACTCAAAAAAATAGTAAATGCAAATAAATGTTAGAAGGTCAGTACTTTAGCAAAATTTATTCTTTGGCCTAAATTTCATACTGGAGTATAAAATCTGGGAATAAAATCCCAAATTAACACAAAACATTGGGAAAATGTGGTAACGGAATATAGATTGTGTATTTGGGTTTTTATTGATATTGTAACAAATAACCCCCATTTATCATCCCATACTTCGTGTGGTTGGAGTGTAGCCACCACGTGGTTCTTCACCAGGCTTCTCTGCTTGGAGTCTCACCAAGTTCAAATCAAGTTGTCGGCAGGGCTGTTTCTTCCGGAGGCTCTTGGGGAGACCCTCTCTGCAGGCTAATTTGGGACGTTGGTAGCATTTGATTTCATGTCGTTGTAGGACTGAAGTCTGTTTCCTTTGCTGGCTGTCGGCTGGAGATCACCAAAGGCCTCATATATTCCTTCCTTCATGGACCCTTTCCAAGACAATAGTGGCAGGCTGAATTCCTGAGTTCCAGCCTCTGATTTTACCACCATCCCCTTTTGGAGCAATCTCTGTTTTGCTTCCAGCCAGAAAAAACTCTCCACTTGAAGGATTCATGTAATTAGATTGGGTAACTCAGAAAATCCAGGTTAATCTCCCTATTTGAAGGTCCTTGATTTTAATTCTATCTGTAAAGTCCTTTCACAGGGGTACCTAGATTAATGTTTGATTGAATACATTGCAAAAAGGATCTTTAGAATTCTGCCTAGTTCAGAAATGAATTACCAACAGAAAATAGAACTATGTAAGAGTCCCCATTTTGACAATTTACGGATATGCAGCATAGATTTAAAAATAGCAGACTTGAGGAGCATTCTGGATGGCTCAGTTGGGCAAGCATTTGACACTTGTTTTTGGCTCAGGTCATGATCTCATGGTTTGTGAGTTCAAGTCTCATGTCTGGCCTGTGCTAACAGTATGGAATCTGCTTGAGATTCTCTTTCTCCCTCTCTCTCTCTGCTCCATTCCCCTGCTCTCTCTCTCTCTCTCTCTCTCTCTCAAAATAAATAAACTTAAAAAAAAAATAGCAGACTTGACGGCACCTGGGTGGCTCAGTCGGTTAAGCGTCCAACTTTGGCTCAAGTCATGATCTCATGGTTTGTGAGTTTGAGCCCCACATCGGGCTTGTGCTGACAATTCAGAACCTGGAGCCTGCTTGGGTTGCTCTCTCTTCCTCTCTCTCTGCCTCCCCCTCATTCTCTCTCTCTCTCTCTCAAGATAAATAAACTCTAAAAAACAAAACGAAACAAAAAAAGGATGAAACATTATTTTTAAAATGCTTAGCTGGAACTTCTATTCCAACTGAAGACTGGAATTAATATATATATATTTATTATACATAAAATTATATATATAACACAAGGTGACAAAATACATGAATATAAATGTTTCTTTTCTGAGAAATCTTCCCAGCATGAAAAAAAACCGTTACTCTCTCTTGTTATAAGTAAATGCTTTTAAGGCTTGATCTAACTAAACTAACTAAAACATTAATTTATGGACGAACCAACAAAGATAGATTTGTGGATTCATTTAATGCTGAGAAAGATGGCTTTCTATAGGTCCCTGTCTCCTTCTGGGGACATTTGTTTCTGGGAAAGTCACTTTATTATCTCTGCTGCTGAGTATTACGGCCAATCTCAGAGGAAAGAAGAAATAATCATCTTGATTTCAAATATGTATGATTTAGGCTGTTCCACATATTAGATGGACCCCCGAAAGTCAGCTAGTACCAATAGTTTCCTACAATATAGCATTTACTGGATGTGTTGTGTGCAGTGCCAGCCTCCCAGGTGATCTCAACAGAGCTCATGCAGACACCATCTGTTATCAAATAGCACTTTTGGCGTGATATGCCTTTTGGAGATTCCGTGTTTGGGGAATCTGGAGGCTTGCAGCTTTTAGGTGGTTGACATTGAGAGAGTGCCCCATGGCCTATCTAAATCAGTAGGAAAATGAAGGCAGCTGAGGGCGGGATGCCATATAAAATCATGGAAGCCCACATCCTTCCTGTTTCCTGAGACGTCCTGGCTGGGGTTGTGCTCAGATGAAGGTCTCTGTGGCTTTAGGGATCTGGACGCTCCTTGCTGCCTTGATTTGGCCTTACACCGAGAGCATCTATGGTAAAGGGCAGTTTTAGAGAACACTTCCTTGGAGGAGTTATGGTTGCTTTCCATGCAGAAAGTCTCCTCCTGAAAAGAGTTGGGATCTTACAAGTAGCTAGAGGAGAAATGCTTTTGGGCTGAGGAGACTTGAGTCAATATACTGAGGCCGTCTGGGGTGGGGGACTCAGCGTGTCAAGACCCTCTGGGGTAGGGGGGCGCAGGGCATCGAGGCCATCTGGGGTGGGGAGTGCTGGGCGTCGGGGTCATCCGGGGTGAGGAAGCAGGGCATTGAGGTCTGTGATCCATGATGCTCAGGTGCGAGGAAGATTCTATCTACTTCAGCCAATTTGTGTAGCAGCTACACATGTTGCTCAGGCTTTCCCTCAAATTTCTCAGATCCTAGAGGCATGGCCTCATAATGTCTGACTGACTCTAGTACTAGTAGGAGAAAAATAAGTGAAGGCAGAAGCCTGGACTCCCTGTGTGTCCATGCCCATGTATCCTTTTGAATCCATCTGTAAACTATTGGAAGCTTTTTTCCTTTAGGAAGGATCTTTCTGATACCCTTATCTGGGTGACCGTAGGATAACATTTCAAACACATGGAGAGAATCAGAGGGGACAGTCACTGATGTAGACCACCTGCTTTCTCCAATGCCACTTTCCCCGCAAACCATCTCCCTGAATTCTCTTACTTTCTTAATGATTTATCTGTAAAGACCCAGAACTTCGAGGCTTAAAAAGTGTTGGACTCTCTTGCTCATTACACATGAATATGTTTTCATGCTGGGAAGACTCATTTTAATTTAAAAGCTTGTTATGCACTCTGCCCCTGTGGGTGCTGCTGTATTAAAGAGGGCTCTTTGACTGTCCAGGGCCTGTCTGTTCAGGAAGTATTCTCTGAATGGTGTCTCTTGGTTTCTCTCGTTGAGACTTTGGTTATTTTATTTCCTACTTGTAGTGGTATTTGGGACTCTCCACCATGTATACTTTTTCTTGAGGTAGCCCTGGGTATTTTCCAAGCTGATTCAAATGAAAAACTGTTCTGAAGAACTCACACTGGGGCAACTTGAAGTTTTCTTGAAGTCCAGATTTGCTGGTAGTTCTGCAACCTCAATCCATCTTTACTTCATTAGTCTTCGTAGACTTAACGTTTCTCATGATGGGAGCTTAGTGACTTTCAGAACAATCCATCTACTGAGGACACCAAGAAAATTGTGAGGAGCTGGGTCCTGCAATGATGAAGTTGAGAAATCACATGATCTCCCATCTGTAAGCTGAATATCTAGGAAAGCTTGTGGTATAATTCAGTCTGAATCTGGGTCTGAGAAACAAGACATGATGAGTTAAATCTCAGTCCGAGAACTAGAGATATGAGTTGTTCCCCTAATACAGGCAAGCAGGAACTAAAAAACCTGCTGGGAAGACTCCGATCCTCCAAAGTTTTTAGGAATATCCTGAATGTATTCAAGGTCTACCGGTCCCTATTACTGTTTGGGGAGCTTTCCTCCTCAAGGTTTGAACCTCTAGCGATTGTCTTCATTGTGTGATCTGACTTTCTATTCCTGCTTTGTAATGGGAATGTGAGTGAGCACCAGTCCTTTAGGAAAGAAGGTAATAGACCGTTAGCCCCTCTGACACATGACTGGCTTGCTCAGAGTCATGATAGACTTATTTGTGAGAAGTACGAGGTAAAATATTGATGGCAGGTGGTCATTTTTAAAGATGCCTGTTTGACTATTTCTTCCAACAACTACCTGTTGTCAATTCCTAAATTGATGGAAGAGTCATCTACTGGGAGATAATTTAATGAGCTTTTACTGTGGGAAGATCATTCTCCAGCTCTTTATATTTCTTTTTTTTAAAATATTTTATTTATTTCTGAGAGAGAGAGATTGAGAGAGAGAGAGAGAGAGAGAGAGAGACAGAATCTGAAGCAGGCTCCAGGCTCTGAGCTAGTTGTCAGCACAGAGCCCGATGCGGGGCTCGAACCCATGAACCGTGAGATCATGACCTGAGCTGAAGTCGGATGCTCAACCGACTGAGCCACCCAGGCGCCCCCAGCTCTTTATATTTCTACAGCTATAATCAAAGGGCAGTTTACTCAGTAAATCTGTGAAGAGAATAGGCTCAGAGTCCATCACGTGTATGATTTGTGCTTCATGGTGCAGGTAATTTAGTTTTTGGATGACATGCGAACTCCCGTTATAGTGTATGGTATATTATTGAGATTGGCATGAATAATGAAAAACATCTGTGACCGGTGATCCTAATTGCTTTAGGAAGGAAATCTTGCTTCCTAATAATTTTTCTGACCACAAATCTGTTCACATATGATTTCCAATGGCTGCCTTTAAGCAAGGCTTTCAACTTGGAGCCCTTACCAATTTACTCATTACTTGATGTCCTTTCTGCAGGAGACAATAAGGAGCTCTTTATCACACCGGAGTAATACTGAGTAATACTCCTATTGTTGCTTTATTTTTAAAAAAAGTTTTTTTAAACATTTATTTATTTGAGAGACAAAGAAAGACACAGCATGAGCAGGGGAGGGGCAGAGTGGGAGGGAGACACAGAATCTGAAGAAGGCTTCAGGCTCTGAGCTGTTAGCACAGAGCCTGATGCAGGGCTCAAACCCATGAACTGTGAGATCATGACCTGAGCTGAAGTCAGACGCTTAACCGACTGAGCCACCCAGGCATCCCAATTTTATTTTTTTTCTTCTGCCTTTAGAGATGTGCTGGGGGCAGGGGACAGAAGGCACTAATCAGACTTCAGCAGTGACTCAACTATGTATTTCTGGAATACGAGAATACTGCTTTATTTACTCCCAGGTTTTGTTAGGCTCGAAGGAGAGATTTGACATGTAAATGTTTTGGTTGTGGCTCTGTTTGGAAGATACTTGGGAGTATGGGAAATTTGTCTTAAATATCATCCCAAACCAGTATAGCTTAACCTTCTGGTTACTGGCTAGAATTGCCACCTTGTGTGCACATTCACTTGAATCCATCTGGCCCAGTCCTCTAATTGGTCTGAGGCTCTGAGTACACTCTGTCAAATTGCCTAGAATTCTGTTCAACCTGATCATGAATCTTCACTTTGGTTGCCTTAGCTGACTCATGAATAAATTGCATTGCAGTTTTAACCAGTTTTTTTTTTCTTTCAAAATCTAATAACCAGGTAGCTATAGAATTCGAGCCCTATCCAGCCAGCTGTAAGAAGGCTGCCTTCCTTTAGGTTGGATGGCCAGTCAGACTTTCACTCTCTCCTGCCCCTTCCCTTCCTTAAACAGTAACGGGAAAGTTTTGTAATTTCAGTTTGTCCGGAAGTCCTACATGCAGGTGGTACTATCAACAAGGGCTACAATTCAAACTACATATAGTCAACACTCACTGGGTTCTATGCAGCTGTGAATATAAAGATAATTAAGAAGGGAAATCCATGTTCAAAGTACTTATCCTAGCTTGGGTGACAGGTTGTATTAGAGCAACTTATATTAGTGTCAAAATAGGAAGATAAGATTTAAACCTTGGTACTTTCACTTTTGCCAAACATGAGGAGGCTCTATCAGATGAGATGTGTGGTCATGTTCTGGGTTATGATTCTCATGCCTTCAGTGTGGGGCAGGTCCTGGCTATGTAAGAATAGTCTCTGGAAAAAAAATCTTTTCAAAAATGGTTATCTGTCATTTCAACTTTGTATCATTAGATATATAAGGTTTGTGTTGTGACTTGCTTCCTTCTCAATCATTTTCAGATTGATCACTTTATATGTATAATTGTATTTTCTGTGTTATGTAGAAGTTGATTATATAAAAACATACTTTCTTCATTCAGGTGTTGGTCATTTGGCCTGAAGTATTTTGTTCATTTACATTTATCATTCTTGGCATATACTTGCAATTCATTTATTGCAACCATCTTATTGCTTACTTTTTAAATTTTATTTTATTTATTTAGAGATAGAAAGTAAGAGATTACAGAGAGGGAAGGAGACTGAGCATTGCAAGCGGGCTGTGTACTGTCAACGCAGAGCCTGATGCAGAGCTTGAACTCATGAGCTGTGAGATCATGACCCAAGTCAAAAGCAAGAGTTAGACATTTAACTGACTGAGCCACCTGGGTGCCCCCTATTGCTTATTTTTTTTGGTCCTTTTTGTTTGTTTTGGTGTTCCATCTCTTTCTGCTCTTGCTTTTATGCTTTCTTTTAAATTGTTTGAAATTTTTTTTTTTTTTTATTTCTAGGAGAGAGAGAGAGAGAGAGAGACAGCGTGAGCAGGGGAGGGTCAGAGAGAGAGGGAGATACAGACTCCGAAATGGGCTCCAGGCTCTGAGCTGGCAGTCAGCACAGAGCCCGACGCGGGGCCCGAACCCACGAACCGCGAGATCATGACCTAAGCCAAAGTCGGACGCTTAACCGACTAAGCCACCCAGGCGCCCCAAAATTTTTCTTCTTCACTGTTTTGTTTTCCAATTTGGAAGTTTTGTAACCTAATTTGTTAGTTTTTTTCCCCTACTACTAATCATAACTCATTAAAGCTAATAAATCTGTGTTTTCTTTCTGAACACTAGTAGGACCCATGCAGTTCAACTCTGATCATCCCCCTGAGAAGCTCTGGTTAACGTCTGTCTGGCCTAGTAGGTCAGAAAACACACTTTTACTTCTTCCACAGGATAAATGAATCCATTAGGAATAGTGATTATTCCTGACGGACTGAAGATTTCAATGTAGAGGATAAGAATAGGTTTTACATGGAAACCTTCACAGCACTTCCATTCCAGGCAGGGGTTTTTCTCTCTTCAGAGTCTTTCCTCTATGGCTCTGATTGCCTTTGGTTGGAGCTGTTCCAGATCATGATTCTCCCCACCCACGCTTTTCCCTTCTCCCTCTCCAAAGAACATTACTGGGAATACATCACTCCTATCTGAACGCATTGCAATTTACTTCTGTGCGGTCCCAGATACATCGCCCTCTGTAGAATCTAATTTCTTTCAGAGGAGGTAGGGGACTAGAAGATTATGATTTTCTTCCCTGTGAAATAACTGAAGCCTCGTTATTTGAGGACATAACTATGCAGATATTTTGGAAAAGCCAGTAATGTGAAAACCCTTTATACATTATTCCTTAAGCCTTGATTACCTTTGTTGAAGAAAGAAATGCCTTTTATTTATCATCAAGGGCTGAGCTGAATATTCTTTGGACTCTTCCTGGAGATAAATACACATCTGACACTTTCTTGTATGATTCTTTCTGCAGTGACAGTAAGTTGTTCAATGGACTGGGTGATGATCTCGGTTAGCCCGTGTGGGCACAACAGTGATCTGTACATATTTGCTGATGAATTGCATCTGGGATCAGGTTGCCCTGTGACCCAGATACAGACCTATGCATATGATTTTATATATCCCGTACATGACTGTGGGATCAGAACAAAGGTGAGTACAGAGACTATTTATAAAAATAACTTATTAAAAAATTGTTTTAAACATTTATTTATTTTTGAGAGACAGAGTACAAGAAGGGGAGGGGCAGAGAGGGAGACACAGAATCTGAAGCAGGCTCCAGGCTCCGAGCTGTCAGTGCAGAGCCCGCCACAGGGCTCAAACCCATGAACCGTGAGGTCATGACCTGGGCCGAAGTTGGATGCTTAACCAACTGAGCCACCCAGGTGCCCCTAAAAATAACTTCTAAGTAGTTTTTTAGACCTTTATACCTGGCTCTAAAATTATTGTCCTTTTTTTTGATTTGTTTGTTTTAAAGAACATATTTTGCTTCGAGTTATTGTGATTTATGGGCAGACGACAACGTGGTTTCTTCCTTATCATTCACTGAACATTGGGCCATCTGTGTGGATAGGACCCAAGAACACAGGTTTCCAGACTGGTTAGGAAGCTGATTTTAAGTTGTCCTTCAGCTCCTCTCATATTTCACCAAAGCTTAGCAGACAGTTTTAAGTTTCGTTCGATGCTCCGAAGGGGAAAGTTCACAAATCCTAGGAAGGTTTATCCTATCCATTGGATCATATGAACTGCCCGTGCTCTGAGGAAGTCGATTTTCACTACTGTCAGTTATGTTTCTAGGTACAAATCTTAAACTAGAAGACAAATATGTATATGCCTGCCCTGTTACTAGAAGTACCTTCTGATTAAACTTTCTGCTCTTCTAGGTTGTTTCAGAGGATACCCTCCTTTTTCAAACAGAGATGTTCTTTAACCCTCGGAGCATGCATTGTGAGCGTCAGAAAATCCCTTTGGAATGTTCTGCCTCTAGGTGAGTCCAAGAGACCTGATTCCTTTGGAAAACATCTTAACCTTTACATAATCAGGTGCTTCTGCAGAAGCATAGACTTTAGACTTGACTTGCCCGTTAGCGTACATCCAAACAAGCATGAAATTAACATTTGTAAAAATACAGAGTATTTTTATTTTTAAATGGAATATTCACTTCAGAATCAAAACCTATGCAATCTAGTGCAACTAGGGTATTTTTACAGTAACTGAACTACAAAGCAGAATCTTTAGATACCCAGTCATCTTAATAAGTGGAAGAATCAAGCATGACCCTATTTTTTAGTGTTTTCTCTTCATAATACCCTGATACATCTCATGGTCTAATTCCATGTTAATGAGTAAATGACTACAAAGAGAAAACCAATCCTTCACTTTAATACTGGCTCATGGAAATGCACGAAAGGAAAGATTTATCAGCCTAATCACTAAATACACTTTGCAGTTTTGTGGAACTGAGACCCTGAATCCCAAAGGGACCCCGTGTAAATTTTGAGACCAAGTGGAGTGGTGAATACTGAAGACTTTCCCATGGCATTTTAATATTTACACTGAGTTTTATGAGTTATAAATCTTGGAAAAGATTTTATCCTTGTCTGATATATGGAAATAGTTGACATAAAAAAAAGGAGGTAGAGCTCAGAGCAAATGTGTAGTAGCTTTAAACATGATAAGAATCCTTTTTGGGGAGGGGAGAATTGGTATTTTTTATTGTGGTAAAATATACGTAAGGTAAAATTTATCATTTTAAGCATTTTTTTTTTAATTTCTAGGAGAGAGAGAGAGAGAGACAGCGTGAGCAGGGGAGGGTCAGAGAGAGAGGGAGTCACAGACTGAAGCAGGCTCCAGGCTCTGAGGTGGCAGCCAGCACAGAGCCCGACGCGGGGCTGGAACCCACGAACCGCGAGATCATGACCTAAGCGAAAGTCGGACGCTTAACCGACTAAGCCACCCAGGTGCCCCTCATTTTAAGCATTTTTAAGTGTACATTATGTACATTCATATTGTTAAATACTTTGATCTTCTTTTAAATTTATTTAAAAATTTTTTAATGTTTATTTATTTTGAGGGGGAGAGAGACAGAGCATGAGCAGGGGAGGGGCACAGAGAGAGAGACACAGAATCTGAAGCAGGCTCCAGTCTCTGAGCTGCCAGCACAGAGCTTAATGCAGGGCTAGAAATCGTGAACCAAGAGATCATGACCTGAGCTGAAGTCAGAAGCCGACTGAGCCACCCAGGCAGCCCAATTCTTTTAACTTATTTTGTAAGACAAACCCAAGGCTAAGGAATTTAGTGATACTCTGGGAAGTAGCTGATGCCAACACTGGATTCTGTAGACAAACACAGGGCATGCATACACACACACACACACACACACACACACACACACACACACACACATTTTTATTCCTATATATTAGCCAATGCTTAGAGTAACATATAATGTCTGAAATAATGCCCTGGAGGTATTGCCTCTCTATAGGCTACCAGATTAATAATGATGACTATAGCATTTCTACTCTGATAGTAACTTTGACCTTTGCAGCTTATCTTCCTTAGGAAAAAAATGAAAACAAGGCCAACAGAAATATAGGATTAGGTTACTAGTGCATAAATTTTACTGCTGTACACACATACACACACACACACACACACACACACACACACACACACACAAACCCTATGCTACCACTACATGGGGTCAGATTAAGCTTTTGACAGCTTTTACTTCCTGTTCTTCGGAATCCGCTTGTCTAAATCCATTCTACTGGGCACTTTGGTACTTTACTAAAGCGAACATTATACATCATCAGTTGTCCAGAAGGTACAGGCACTGTGCCACGCCCCAAAATCATTAAACGGAAAATGGCCACTGTGTTAACCAGTGGCAAAAAATAACTTTGGCCCCACATGCAGATTCAGAAAGACCTGGCACCAAGTATGCCAATATCTGCTTCTGTTTTGTTTTGTTTTGTTTTTTAGGAAATCAGTGTGGCTTACACCAGTTTCTACAGATAATGAAATACAATTGGACCCCAGTCCCTTTATTGCTGACTTTGAGACAACACCAGAAGAGCTAGGATTACTAAATTCAAGTCAGACGGGTTCCCTCCTTAAGGAGAAATGGAGACTTGGCAGTGGCATCATGAATTTTGTTGGAAAAACTATGGGTTTTTTTGTATTAAAAAAAAGTTAGTATAAATCTTTTCTTACATAACTTACCCCTAAAAATTCCTAATTCAGTAAAGGTCCTGATTCAGCAAAGGCATATTTTTCAGTTTTTTATTCATTAAGGGTATAGCTGATTAATTTGATATTAGCGGGTGATTTATACTAACCATTTGAATTTTATTTTTTAGTGGCAGCTGGGGGACTCAGTTGGTTAAACATTTGACTCTTGTTTTCAGCTCAGGTCATGATCTCACAGTCATGACATCAAGCCTTGTATTGGGCTCCTCACTGGGTGTGGAGCCTGCTTCAGATTCTCTCTCTGGCCCACCCCAACCTGGGTGTGTGTGCTTCCTTACTTGCTTGCTCTCCCCCTCACTCACTCTTTTAAAAAATATTATTTTCTATTCTATATGGTAGAATAAGATGTCTTCAATGACCATAACTTTATCCAATTGATATGAACCTTCAAGAAATATGTTCTAAATATATATTTTTAGTAGGGGTGCCTGGGTGGCCCAGTTGGTTAAGTGTCTGACTCTTGGTTCCAGCTCAGGTCATGATCTCACAGCTAGTGAGTTCGAGCCTCACCTCAGGCTATGTGCTGACAGTGTGGAGCCTGCTTGGGATTCTCTCTCTCTGACTCTCCCCTTCCCTCTCTCAATAAACAAATAACCTTAAAATTTTTAAAAAAAGAAAATGAAAATTGTTCTATGAAATATATACTCTTAAAGAAAAAGTTTTGAAAGACCAATAGAGATTTTGGTAGAAAGATGGAAAGGAGATGGAAACATGAAGAGGGGGAAAGCAGTAAGGATCTAAAGACATTTGGCCTGAGGCACCCAGACATCTTTCACTTGAGTAGTTCAGTCACAGCCCATCTAGGGATGGACCCAGATAAGCTCTTGATCACAGCTTGCAGGGAGTTCCCCAAATAGCCTATTAAAAGGCCCCAAAACTACCCAGTAAAAATCTGCAGGCTGATTCTGGGGAGGCAAGAGTAACTTAATGGCTTACTCAGAGAATGATGTACCAAGAAGCCACTGGAAGATGCTCAGAGGGTCCACTTGGCCAGTAAGTTGGGGCAGATCCATCAAGGTGGGATCCCTGTAAATGTGCTTTGCCTGGGGCTTGCTGCCAACTCTTCTGCTCTTTCCCAAGAAGCTGTAGCCAGATTCTCGCACAGAGAGTCGTGACACCGAGGCTTTTTATCCAGGAAGCAAATTTATTCATGCCAGCACTGCTCAGCTGGGTTCGTACCCCAAGAACTGAGCACCAAACATCATATGGCATAGTTTTTAAATATATTTTCTATTTCTTTGTCTCCCATCTATGGTAACACACATAAACATGCATTCTGGTTAAGTTGTCTCAGTTTACATGGTCATGAGGGATATTGTCACATAGGCACATAGCCAGGTTACCTTGAAGTTTTTCTCCCTTTTTTCCTCTCTCCTTAGAGAGAGGGCCCTACCACAGAGCCCACTTACAAACCAGAAGTCTAATACCATGGTGGGCTGAGAGGCTGAGTGGTAGCATAGAGCTACATGTTGTAATGTCTGGCAGTAGTCAGGAATAATCCAAGAGAATCGAGTGGAATTTGTGCCCTAAGGAAGGTCTATGAGATTTAGCAGATCAAAATACGGGATGCCCAGTTAAACTTGGATTTCTGATAACATTATTTTTGTTATAATTATATTCCATACAATACTTGAGACTTTATTTAAATAACCAAACACTGTGTGGAGCATACTTATACATGAATTTTAAAAAATTTTTTTCCTGAAATTCTAATTTAACTGGGACTTCTGAATTTTATCTGGCAACCCTAGTCCCAAGGAATCCAGCCAGAACAAAGCAGGGTTCTAGCAGCAGAGAACAGAGATAGAGGGGGAGAGACGGTCTGAAAGGAAATGCTCACCAAAGAAGGGCTGTCTCTATTCTCGGTTGTTCTCACTGTAGTAGAAGAACACTGAGATGGGTTTAAGAACTTGTTCACGGCCCCAAGGGTTTAGGAGATTTTCAAAGCTGAGCAATTCTCAGATCCTAAGCCACAGCTGGGGGACATCCTCAGAGTCAATGAGTGGGGTTATTCCCAAAAGGAAGCTAAAGATCTGACTTGTCTAGGGGCCCTAGTGACTGAGAAATGGCTCCCTCACCACCAAGAATGATGTTTGATCAACTCCACACACCCAAAACAAATAATACAGTGAAGAAATGGGCAGAAGAGACAAGTAGCCACCTTTCCAAAGAAGACATCCAGATGGTAACAGACACATGAAAAGATGCTCATCATCAGGGAAATGCAAATCAAAATCACAATGAGATATCACCTCACACCAGTCAGCATGGCTAAAATGAACATATCGGGAAACAACAGATATTGGTGACGATGTGGAGAAAGGAACCCTTTTGCACTGTTGGTGGGAATGCAAACTGGTGCAGCCACTCTGGAAAATAGGATGAAGGTTCCTCAAAAAAATTAAAACTACAACTACTCTGTGACTCAGCAATTACACTACTTAGTATTTATCCAAAGGATACAAAAATGCTGATTTGAAGGGGCACATGCACCACTTTTGTTGATAGCACTGCTATCAACAACAGCCAAATTATGGAAAGAGCCCAAATGTCCATCAGCTGATGAACTGGATAAAGATGTGGTATATATGAATGAATGAAATCTTGCCATTTGCAACAATGTGGATGGAACTAGAGTGTATTATGCTAAGCAAAATAAGTCAGGCAGAGAAACAAATATCAGATGATTTCACTCCTATGTGGAATTTAAGAAACACAACAGATGAATATAGGGGAAGGGAAGGAAAAATAAGATAAAAACAGAGAGGCAAACCGCAATAACATCTTAAATACAGAGGACAAACTGGGGGTTGCTGAAAGGTAGGTGTGGGTAGGGGGATGGGCTCGATGGGTGATGGGCATTAAGAAGGGCACCTGTAATGAGCACTGGGTGTTTTGGGTAAGTGATGAATCACTGGGTTCTACTCCTGAAACCAATACTGCACTGTAAGTTAACTAACTTGAATTTAAATAAATATATATTTTAAAAAGTTTTCAAATAATTAAAAAAAGAACATTGTTTAATCAATGTCCAGGACAGCCTTAAAGATCTGCATGTTTCTGGCTGAAGGAGCAAAGTGGTCCCACTGAATTTGCACTGGCGGGTGCCTGGTGGGAACATAGCTGCTTCTCAAGTGTCAGGTATCCATGTGGAAGCTGGAGGAAGCAGCCTGGTCAGAAGGAGCCTAGATCTCTATCTTTCAGGCCCCAAGGAATAATAAATATCTAATTTCCATGCCATTTGATGAGAGAGTGGACCCTAGGAGACACCAGTGAGGGTGGCATTGAGGAGAAGATCCAGGTTTAGGGGCCCCGTATAAGCCACAGTGAATCCCTGACCAGACAAGGGGGTTTGCAGAAAACCCTGTGAGCAAGAACACCTAGTCTTGCAACGGAAAGGATAGTCTCCCCTGAAGAATGCTGTGGGCAGAAGATGAAGCACTTTATGCAGAGACTTTATCCCAGGGAGAAAAGAACGAGCAGGAAAGTATACTGCCCAAAGCCAAGTCAGCAGCAGTCTCTGCACAGAAACCAGGCCCACTGGAAATCAGCCCTGTCTTCATGGGCAGTGGGGACATTGAGATACAGAAGGACCAGCTGCTGGCCTTGTCCTGGGTCTTAGATGTGGACCTCTTGCATGGGAAAAAAGTAGCAGAAGAAGGAGCTCCAGGCTGGGAAGAGTCCATGAGTGAGTGACTAGAGGCCTTTGGTCCAGCCTATTACATCAGCAGACACGTGTTCAATCAATATTCAGGACTAATTTGAAAATGCATTGGCACCCACTTCTATTTCTAATCAAGATATAAATTTGGCAAGATGTACTGTTAGCAAAGGGGTCACATGAAAACACAACCATTTTGATTATAGAGCCTGTATTTCTTCTACTCTTCTAACATAGTAGCCCCAAATCAAAAGATCACATTGAATGAAATAGAATGAAAAGTAGTGATATTTAATAGGTCTCCCCATAAATAAAGAGTGAGCCTGCACTCTCTACAAGTCAGAGGATTCTGTATTGTGTATAAATATTAGAATTCCTTAGCGTCTACTGCTTTTCTTCTTTGGAGAAGATTGAAAAGGTATTTTAGGGTCTAAAGCTGTTCTATGCTGTCAGATTACTCTGTTGACAACTCATAGGAAAGAAACTCCAAAACTGAAAGAGATAGGAGAACCAAAAGAGTAGTGATTGTTCACTCACACCTGTGACAGTTAGGGTTCAATCAAGGGAGCAGAACCAATATGTGCAATAGGGGATTTTTCATCAGTAACAATAAATTTCAGGAACGAGGGTAGAAATCTATAGAAGGTTATTGCCTTTGCATCTGGTGGGGCGCCTGATGCTGCTGAAAGTCAACAGGGTTGGGAACATACTGGAACCTACATCTTCCTCTCATTGTCTCCAGCCTTAACCATATGGATAACCTGCAGAAGAAGCCAGCGTTGTCACCATGGAGTTGCACGATTACCTGGCCCGGGACCTAGAGAGGCTGGATAAGGAGATCTGGTGTGAGCAGGAGAATTTCCAGGCTCAGCATGGTCCTGTATCAGGTGAGCAGATCAGTGAGAGTAGATGGCATGCTGTGGCAGCACCTGGCACTCTATAACCACTTTTGAAGCACCTTGACCAATGCCCCACTTCTGCCTCCCAAATCTCATGCAAATTTCTACTGTGGCTAACCTTCACCCAGAACTGTTCAGGGTAGGGAATTCTGGCAAATCTAGTTCCAGCTTAGCTAAGTTGACACAGGACAGCTATTAGGCTGGTAAAAATAGAGGGTTCGAGAGTGCCACAGATGGCAGGAAGAGGGAATATCGTCAACTGCATACACTGTATGTGTGCTCATCAGTGGTGCAAGCAGTGTGGACTATACAATCCAGAAGTCCTCAGCGAAATCAATTATGTGCATATCCTATGGCCTACCATCAAAAATCATAGTTTTGATTGTATAGTTCAAAGAAATTTTCACACAGATTTAGGGAAGATGGGTATGAGAAGAATCTGTGAGTCATTAATGGCAGTGAGAGTTGGGATCCATTTGGGTGTTTATCTCTGGATTGGTTATCAGGTAGAAAGTGCTAGATGAGCAATTTGTCACAATTTACTGAATAAATAAGTGGAATATTCATAACAGAGCTGAATATTTAAAAAGGAGGAAAATGAAATCTAGAACACAATGGAATTTATGTATATTAAAAATGCATGTATGTGAAACAGAAATATGCATTTCATAAGAACCACAAAATAATGTGCATTAAACATAGGAGAATGGTTGCCTTTGGTGGGGAGGAGAATCCAGCAAAAGACAATAGATGAGAGAGAGGGAGAAAAAGAGAACTAGTGAACTGTAATTCTTCATTGATTGTCCATCTCACACCACGAAGGATATACTTATCAGTATGAAGTCCTACAAAAATGGCTGCCAATGAGTGAGATCTACTTAACTCCAAGGTGAGACTCAGTTTTTGCCCCTAAAATAAAGTATGTGAGCCACATTGGTAAAAGGGACAATCTTTCTTGGAGAAATTATTTTTTCCTTCCTATCTCATCTCCAGCTCTCTGATTTTAAAGATCTTTCAGATTTACTCCTTGGTTTCTCAACGTGTCTTCACATTAGAATTGCCTTGGGACCGTTTTTTCAAATGTCCACATGGATGGGTCCACTCCAGCAATACTGACTTAAGGCCTTACAAGCTACCCCAAAAATTCCACGAGGTAGTCAAGTTGAGGACACAATACTAATGTTTTCTATGTAGGCTATTTCTTTTTCCCAACAAATATCATGATAACTTTTCCTGGTTTCCTGAGCAACTCTAAAAATGCAATGCCTTCCTCCAAATTTGAAGACTAGATTTTTGAAGACTAGAAGTGTATTTTTCCTCCTTTGTCTAAAAAAATAGCATGAGGTTAAGACAGGAAAGAATAAGGCTTGTTTCTGATCATTGGTTTCATTTTATTTGATGACTCATTCTTTCCAGACACTAGTAATAACGATCTTTGTCTACCACACCGTTTATTGTCTTACAATTTTACTAAATAACGTCACACCTGGAAGGGTGTAGTTTCAAAGCAGGGCCTTAAAAACTTGCCGTTATAAACTAGTAAGCAATGAGTCAGACACACTGAATATATTTCAAAGTCGAAGACTTTAGATAGTTAACTGATTTTTTTCTCAACAAAAATATATATGCTTATTAAGATATGCAAAAGTACTTCCCTAAGAACATGATTTTAGTAAGTATGTGCACACATCAGCATGCACTTGGGTGTAGGGATAAACGATGGAAACAGTATTTCATAACTGGATTAAGACAAACAAGTCTTGAGAAATGTATCACTTGTCAAAGTCTTAATGGGCCCCATGTGCATGAACAGCTGAAATACTGACTTCATTCAAATAAAGATTCTTTTTTTTTCCTTTTGGAAATTAACAATTTGAATTCTGAGCTTGATTATTCATTATGTTATTTCAGCACCAGAAGCCAGTCAGCATCCTCAAATTTCTCTTGTAATTAGGGACTATTGCACACCAGCGGAAGTCATCTGTGCAAATCTTGAAAGCAGATTCTCATAATCTCTCTCTCTCTCTAAGGAACTGAAAAGTCTTCCCATTTTTATTCATTTATTTCAAATGCATGTAAAGATCTTAGTTGCTAAGACTTCTACGTGCATTCTGTCATTTAATCTTCATATGTACTGTTCTCTAAGGTGGGGACTATGATCTTATATTTACAAAGGAGACAACCGAAGTCTTAGAGTTGAAGTAACTTCCTTTTAGAGCTCTGTCTTTTTTTTTTTTTTTACAGCTCTAAATTTAAAAAGAGTATGTTAAAAGGAAGTACTTGTTTCCCCACTTACTCATATTTCTTCCTCCTCTCCTTCCCTGAGAGCACTTTCTTGTCTTTTCTCTTCTTTTTCCTCTTCTTTCTCCTCTTCTTCTCTTCCTCCCTCTCTTCCTCCTCCCCCTCCTCTTCTCTTCCTCCCCTTCCCTACATCCTGTGTCCCTCCTCCCCCTCCTTCCCCTTTCTCCTTCTTCTTCATCAGTATTCCGTTTGCAATGGTTCTGGCTAGAGTGAAGCATGAGGAATATACCTCTGTCCGCCATCCTGTTAGCTCTTTGCTCATGATTTATGTTTAGAGTCTCTCTGTCCTCCGAAGCTCCGGAGCCTCTTCTCCAGGCTCAAGTACCAGCCCTGGTGGCAGAGCTCCTGCCCATTATTACGTTTTCCCCAGTGCCAGGCCTCCACTTACTTCATATTCAGTGCCCGGCCAAGTTCACAGTGTCCCCTCCCAGAGCTCTCCTTCGATCATGGCATCTGGCCTCTTTTTCTCATTTCTGTGACTGAGTTCCCCCTTCTGCTCCAGTTTCTAGAACTAGGACCTCACCCAGTCATGGACAACCCCTTCCAGGCTCTGTCCTGTGACCTTCCTAAGGACTGCATTTTGAACCTACACATGTGATTTATTTCTTTACTGCCTCTTGGCTCTGATCTTTCCATCATCTACTTAAGGACACTTATTTGTTTAGGGTGATTATGTAATGTTGAGCCTAAAAATAAAACTGCCAGTTATTTTACCAGCAGGAATGGGTTTATGCAGGAATGGTAGGGAATTGCAATGCGAGAAAAGCTAGCTACAGCAAACCATAGGAAAATCCTCAAAAGTAAAGGGAGGGCCACTCTTACATACTGAAGGAGTGGAGCTGGAGAGGGCTTTTAGAAATAAAAAGTCCTTTGGAGGAAACACAGGATCTAAGTGTTGGGGCTTCTCACTGGCTGACTGTGACTGCCTCTCATTGGCTGGGCTGTTGTTCTTCTTTCTGCTGGGTAGTGAAGTAGGCAAAATAGTATCGCTTGAGAAAGTAGGTCTCTTCCTGTGGGATTTGCCATCCAGGGGAAGTGGTAGAGTGTGAGAGCTCCCCCCTTTCGGCCTCCCAACACCATTTGAAACAAGGTTTCTTTTTATTAATTTTCACAAGACTTTATCTTTTTTTAAATATTTTTTTATTTATTTCTAGGAGAGAGAGAGAGAGAGAGAGACAGCGTGAGCAGGGGAGGGTCAGAGAGAGAGGGAGACACAGACTCTGAAATAGGCTCCAGGCTCTGAGCTGACAGTCAGCACAGAGCCCGACGCGGGGCTCGAACCCACTAACCGCGAGATCATGACCTAAGTGAAAGTCGGACACTTAACCGAATAAGCCACCCAGGCGCCCCTCACAAGACTTTATCTTTTAAGCTGGGATGCTTTTGAAAGTGAAGGGAGGCATTATTTATTTATTTATTTATTAAAATTCTTGTAAGTGTTTATTTTTGAGAGAGAGAGAGCATGACTGGGGGAGGAGAAGAAAAAGAGGGAGACATAGAATCTGAAGCAGGCTCCAGGCTCTGAGCTGTCAGTGCAGATTGGGCCCTTGAACTCACAAACCAGGAGATCATGACCTAAGCTGAAGTCTGATGCTTAACTGACTGAGCTACCCAGGTGCCCCTATTTATTTATTTTAAAGTTTATTTATTTGGAGAGGGAGAGTGAGAGCAAGTGGGGGAGGGACAGAGAGAGAAAGAGAGAGAGACAGAGAGAGAGAGAGAGACAAAGATTGAGAGAGAGAGAGAGAGAGAGAGAGAGAATCCTAAGCAGGCTCCCCATTGTCAGCACAGAGCTGGACATGGGCTCAGACTCATAAACCATGAGATCATGACCTGAGCTGACCCCGGATGCTTATCCGACTGAGCCACCCAGGTGCCCCAGGTGACATTATTATTTAAAAATCACACTGTGGGTAACAGCCATGACCCTGACCTCACTGTACCCAGAGCCTGAAGTTTGCACACGGCTTGACCAGGTACTGGCTGAGGTTAGGAAAGCTGGTTAACATTTCTATGGTATAGTTTTCTCTTCTATGAGATTGGGTTACCGGTTGTATCTAGGTCTGGAGTTGTTGTGAGGGATGAGGTGAGTTAATGCGTGCAAAGCATTTAGAATGATGACTGGTTCATAGCAATCATTCAATGCAATTAAACTACAATTTGCCTAATATTTGTATCCATGACATTGGCAGATGAACCAGCCTGTCTAAGCCTGTGAGAATTGAATGCGACGATGCGTGTGACCACCCTCCCTGCTCCAGACACTGCTCTTACTATATGATTTTGTTCTTTTCTTACTAGGTAAGCAACTGTTCGTCGCCCCCACCCACCCGTCCCACCCATCTCCCTGTATTTCCTGCTTGCATTTCTTGTTCCAACAATGCGTGAAGCAATGTCGCCGAGCCAGGAGATGGTTACTCCTGCTGCCAGTTTCCTAATCAACGGCAGGCCTTGGGGAAGTGTGGTGAAAGCAGGGTGGTCCCAGATGCACATGCAGTTGACATACTCTTCGGTTGGCCAGCACCACATTGTCACCGACTGCTCTATAGTGTTGCTTCTGGCAACGGTACGTTGAAGTCGGAGTCAGAAGAGGCTGCATTTTTCCAGAAAGGACAACGTAGGCATCATTACTGAGCGTCTCCTACTGGGCTCCAGAAGCAAGACGTCTTCCAAGGCTTGAAGTCTCCAAGGTAAACCCTATAGATTCGCTCTTCAGAGAAAGCCCTCTTTTCTATCGTCTGTTGGAGATGCTTCGCAGTAGAGTCAGTGGGCCATGAAGAATGTCTGCAGAGTGTTCTGTTTGGTTGGTGTGTAGTGACTTGGAACTTTTAGCTACGAGCATGGCTTCCCCTTCGAGTCTCACTGTTACTCTGGGGCGCCTGGGTGGCTCAGTCAGTTAGGCGTCTGACTTTGGCTCAGGTCATGATCTCACGGTTTGTGGGTTCAGGCCCTGGGTTGGGCTCTGTGCCGACAGCTCAGAGCCTGGAACCTCTTTCAGATTCTGTGTCTCCCTCTCTCTCTGACCCTCCCCTGCTCACACTGTCTCTTTCTCTCTCACACAAATAAATAAAACATTTAAAAAAAGTTAAAAGTGTTAGACATAATTATGTAGTTATTTCTTTGGAAAGATGCGGGCATGGACACTACCTACACACACACACACACACACACACACACACACACACCTCTTAGATATGTACAATCCAAGTGGCTGCCTCCAAATTTGGCTGCCTGCTGTGGGGATGAGGGATGGTCTGAACACACTTGAAGTATAGGATTTAGTTAGTGAGTTTCTGCATGAGTTCAGAGGCATAGTAATGATATTCTAAACCTAGTTTGCCAGGTTTGGATCTCTACCTCCTGAAGTTGCTGGCTGTGTGGTTTTTGGCAAATTACTGAGGTCTTTTGATGTTCTGCTTACTTGTCCACAAATTGGAAAAGATCATAACAGTAGTACCTATTCATATGGATGTGTAAGAGATACGTTGGTTAAACGGGTAAAGCGTTTAGCACAATGTCTGACACACAGTAAAAGCCAGATAGGTGAACTTAACTGTGGTTCTCAGGAAATCTACACTTCTCTTATTAAAAAAAAAAAAAAAAAAAGCTAAATTGACCAAATTATTGAACATAGTTTATTTTGCCTGAAGCCTGAACATTCTCCCTGATATGTATAGTTATTTTATTTTTATTTATTTATTTTTTTAATGTTTATTTATTTTTGAGAGAGAGAGAGAGACAGTACGAGTAGGGAGGGGCAGAGAGAGACCGAGACACAGGATCTGAAACAGGCTCCAGGCTCTGAGCTGTCAGCACAGAGCCTGACAGGAGGCTCAAACTCCTGGACCTTGAGATCATGACCTGAGCCAAAGTTGGATGCCTAATTGACTGAGCCACCCAGGGGCTCCCGTTTGGCCATTCATAGGATGCCTAATTGACTGAGCCACCCAGGGGCTCCCGTTTGGCCATTAGTATTATTATACGTCCTGACCAGGATAAGGCATTCATTAAAATAGTTTGCTGTCCACTTTTTGATATTTCTTCCTTCTTGGATTCTGTGCTTAATAGTGAACATGGAAGGTAAGGGCTCCTCGTCCTTCTGCATTTATCAGTGTTTAAACAGAGCACGTACCAGATGCTAGCATGAAAATCAGTATTGGCAGGATACTTTGACGCGAGGTAAAAAATAGCAATTTCCAATGTGATGAAGTTAAACAGAGAATATGTTCTCACCTTCACCTTCTTAGTTCCTTAGTGATTAAATAAGCATGACAGATACCCCCTACAATAGAGAACTAGAAAGGTAAACATTATCCTGAAAGGAAGCAGGATGGATCTATTCTGATAAAAATGAGTGAAGTTATCACTCATATGAGGACTTTAAGATACAAAACAGATGAACATAAGGGAAGGGAAGCAAAAAGAATATAAAAACAGGGAGAGACAAAAACATAAGAGACTGTTAAATATGGAAGAACAAACAGAAGGTTACTGGAGGGGTTGTGGGAGGGGGGATGGGCTAAATGGGTAAGGGGCATTAAGGAATCTACTCTGGAAATCATTGTTGCACTATATGCTAACTAACTTGGATGTAAATTTAAAAAGTTAATTAAAAGATTGAGTGAAGCTATTAGAAAAATAGATCTGGTATACAATTTCCAACAAAAAGTAGAAATTAAACTACTCTAAACTCAAAGATGATAGTTTGTAAAAAAAATAAAAAAAAAAATCAATGTAAAAAAAAAAAAAAAAAGAATTCAGCAGTATATAATGGGTTTGTAGTTAATCTCTTTTATCTTTCAAAAAAGTTTTTTTAAGTTTATTTATTTAGTTTGAGAGAGAGAGAGAGAGAGAGCAAGTGGGGTGGGGGCAGAGAGAATTCCACACAGGCTCTGCACTGTCAGTGCAGAGCCCGATGCAGGGCGTGAACTCATAAACTGTGAGATCATGACCTGAGCCAAAATCAAGAATCGGACGTTGAACCGACTGAGCCACCCAGGCGCCCCTGCAGTTAATCTCTTACTGTCCACCTCATCAGTTTTAAAAGCAGAGAAGCATTTTGCAATCACTTTGTGTTGGAGGAGGCTGTTATTAACCTTGAAGATAAAACTGTCCGTTATTTTATTAGCAAAAATGGGTTTGATCGGGAAGAGCAGAGAATTGCAATTTGGGACAAGCAAGCTACAACAAAATCATAAGCGAGTGCAGACAAGAAAGAGAAGGAACCGCTCTTTTATGGAGGGAAAGAGGAGAATTAGGAGTTACTGTTAGACATAAAAAGTCCCTTGCCGCAAACTGGGAGTTGGAAGTAGAGTAGCTTTTCATCGGGTGAGTTGTGACAGCCTCTTGTTGGCTGGGCTGTTCCTCGCTGGGATAGTAAACTGGTATTGACCTGGAAAATGCCAAGGCCTTGTTCTTGTTGGGTTTACAGCTGAGGAGGAGGGCAGGGCATGGGAGGCCCCTGTTGTGGTGTTCTGACTCCATTTGAAATAAGGTTTCCCTTTATCACTTTTCCCACTAGGAAGTTATATTGCTCAATATTGAACATACTGTGTATATATATTTTTAGATTTTTTTTTAAAAAGTTTATTTATTCTGAGAGAGAGAGAGAGAGAGAATCCCAGGTAACTGAAAGTGCAGAGCCTGACGTGGCGCTTGAACTCATGAACCATGGAATCATGACATGAGCTGAAACCAAGAGTCGGACATTTAACCAACTGAGCCACCCAGGCGCCCCACTGTGTATATTTTAGTGACACATATATTTTAAGGGTAATGGTTGAGGTGGTTGTTTGGTGAACCTTGTATACAATACTTTGAGTCTTTTTTTTTTTTTTTTTTGACACAAGGCAGAGTTTGAGGTAAAGTTAACATTTACCAACTGTTTATTAGGTTAGAGACTTCATACCTTATCAGAGTTGCCTCTTGTCATGTTAATACGAAATTGAATTTATTTTCATTTTACATATGTGACCACTGAGGTTACCATAACTAGATCACACAACTAGTAAGTGGCCACATCTGGATTTTAGATCCATGGTACTTAAACTCTTTCCACTGAATGGTGCCTAGAAGGGTATCTTCCATACAGTACTATACAGCATAATGATCAAAAAATGTGAGTCCTTAAGGTAGAATATCTCTAGTAAAGCTGAACTCATTTATGAGCTGTGTTAAGTGTGAGTAAGTTGTCTAACCTCTCTATACATCAATTTTCTCACCTTTAAAATGGGAATAATAATATCACAACATAGATTGTGGGGAGCAATATATATGTTAACAAAGTCGCAGCAACCAGACGGCACCTGGCATGTAGTAGCAACTCAATAAATTATACCTTTTATTATTATAGGAAGGTGACTAAAGCCATTTTCCTCAACCTAAGAGATCACCTATCAGTGAAACCATCTGTATGGTGGTCCAGGATTGATGTGAAGAGAGAGAGGGGCTATGGAATGTATACATATATATAAAAATAAGAAAGGAACCACACTTCACTGTTTCAAAGTTAGGCGAGGCACTCAGACTTACTACAGTGGTTTGCAGATGTCTCCTACTCCAAGACAAAATGAAATTCAACAATGTCAATTGTTGCTCCATTTTATGGACAGTCATTTTGATGTTTGGACAGAATTGAACCCTTCTGTTGCACTCAAAAAATATTAACTAGTGGGAAAAGGGAAAACATCAAACCTTTGGATTTCTTTTCTGTGGCAGCCGTCAATAACCCCAGATGGCCTCCCCAGGAGATGATAATGCAGAACTGGGGACAGCCTCAGCAGGTGGTACCTCAGTGAGCCAGGTGGAACCGGAGGTGGTGAATAACTCTGTCTACCGGCCCCTTGATGGATCACAAAATCACCAGAGGGAGAAGCTACAAGTCCTTGGGGTAGGCCATCTTTAGTTTAAAAATTGGTTTAAGATGGAAGAAAATAAATGTCATGTAGAAAACCTTGTCTGTTCTTGTCAGGAGAGATTTATGAATTATTTATCACTAAGTCAATAATGCTGCTTCTTTAAGAAAAGACTGAGGCCCATTTTAGACCTGGGGAGTAGGGTACGTTCTCTCAACATTGGAGAATGGACTCCAGTCTGACCACCACATCAGGAGGCTGAGTTCATATGAACTCATTCCACATTTTAGATCTAAAAATTGGGTGGAGGAAAGGCTGGATGAACTGCTGCTTAATGTCTGAGTGCCTTCACCATACTATGGCCCCAAGGTGTGCTCGGAAGATATTTGACTCCATCTATGTTACCAGCCACATCGCCTCTACTCTTCTACCCCTTCTGGAAGGAGTTTGTGAGAATGGACAGGAGGTGGGGAAAGGTGGAGATGAAGGGCTGCCATTGGGATTAGTGGGAATGGTATGGGACAAAAACCTCCCAGGATAAGCCCTTGCCCCGTTACGTTAAATTTGATATTGTAATCGTTTCCAGCACTGACATCTCCTCTCTGAAGAAAATTAAAATAGTCTCTTTTCTGTGGACACTAGTATATGACCATTGTGCTTTTTCTCTTTTCCTTCTTATAGGCCATCCAGATCCTGAATGGAGCAACGATTCTGGCTCTGGGTGTTTTTCTAGGTTCCTTGCAAAGCATATTTCATTCCTTCCGTCATTTTTTCTTCACCTTCTACACAGGCTACCCACTATGGGGTGCTTTATTTGTGCGTATTCATATTCCCCCGACCATAAACCTTTTCTTAGATACCACCACTTGAAATGCGTTTGATGGTTAAAGTGTTGATTTTAGGTTATTTGGAGATTGCATCCTGTGGATTTGATTTGTAATTCTTTACACAAGTTTTAAAAACAAAGTGCTTTTCTGAGTAAGAAAAATCACATTTGCAGAGCACAAATTAAGTCTCAAACATTAACTTGAGGTATTCATGCATTAAATCCAGGAATTACATTTATGGATGCTAACAAAATTAAATGAAAAATGAGTATTGGGGGAAGTGTCTTGTGCAGTCAAGAGAGTCCTAGTTTGGGAGATAAGAGATTTGCCTGCTGATTACAGTCTAGAAATCAGGATACTGATTTTCCCTGTTTGAGTCAAAATGTAATCCACAAAATAGGCTTTTGGTTCTAGGTGGTTTTCAAGTTTATTTGAATAAATTAATTTGTTACTTGATTATCACCTACCTGATGTTTTCTTTCTTAACAGTGATTAGTGGGAACTATTTGTTATTCAGCCACTATTATTATTATTATTATTATTATTTTGTCTATTCTGGTGTTAGGCGTTTGAGAATTTCTAAGTGTTTGGTCTCAGACTACCATCCAAGATGGGAAGGTTTAGTTGAAAATAGTAAATGGAACATGTAATTGGAAAATTAAGAAGAGATAATATTATTATTATTATTATTTTGTCTATTCTGGTGTTAGGCGTTTGAGAATTTCTAAGTGTTTGGTCTCAGACTACCATCCAAGATGGGAAGGTTTAGTTGAAAATAGTAAATGGAACATGTAATTGGAAAATTAAGAAGAGATAAATTTATAGCAAATCTAGGGCTATTTATAATTTATTCATACTTTTAGTTTTTCAGAATCATTGACCTTCAGATCTCCTTTAAAACAAAATTGCCCATAGTTTGGCAACAATCTCATATTCTGACAAAAGATTACATTCAGTTTCTGAATACAGTCTGAAACATGTAGTTTGGATTTAACATTTCTGAAAGTTTTAGAGTGTTCATGCTGTCATTTTGATGAAGGAGTTGGAATCTGAATTTTTCTAGAATACCTGAAGTATGCATTTTCTCTGCATAATGAATCCTGACTATCTGAATGGAAAACTTCCATATTGTAGAAAAGAGAATGATGAAGTGTTTCAGCTATTTAATCAGGAAAGAGTTTTCTTTTCTCAGAAAGTTGGGGTGAGTTTGTTTTTAAAAAAGTGGTCAGGAAGCCAGAGCTCCTTCTTTTAAAGCATCCTCAGCACTAAGATTCAAATCTGACCATTAGATTCCCATCACTGGAAGCTTTTCTCTGGTTCTGTATCACTGATGGAACAAAATCTAAGATCCACTACATGGTGCAAAGCCCTTCATATCTGGCCTTACCTGCAACTATACCCTTGTCTCCCTCCCCTTCTATCAGTATACATGGCCCTGTCATTTATTGACTGTGTGGTTCCTTCTGTTAACCAATCTTCCTCTTACTCGTACTTATTGACCTTTGAGAAAAATATCTAAGTTCTTTCCCTTCAGTTTCTTCAGTAGGATAATAGAAATAATATGAGGATCTTCTTTTTGGGTCATTGTGAAATTAAATGGGAAAAATATATGAAAACCTTAGCTATTGTTAATAATACAAGTGCTTTATGTGTACCGGGCCAATTTCGAAGACCTTATCATGTATTATTTCATTCTATCCCCATACAGGTATAAGGTCAGTAATATTAACATGGGAACATGCACATCTCCATTTTACAGAAAAAGAAACAAGGCAAAAACTGAGCCTAGGCTACAGAATGAACGCAAGCTAAACATGGGGTCAGGACACAGCATATGCTCTTGACCATAAAGTTTGAGTGACTTTGGAATTTCTTGTGAGAACCACTTTGTTATCTGAAGTGGAATCCAAAGGCTGTTCCTTTTTGTTCAGGCAGAATTCAAGAATTATTTTCTTGTAGGAAATGTTTGTAGGAAGTGTTTGCTCTCCATGATTTTGGCAACTTTGCCCTGAAACCATTGGAGTAGCTTGGCAAATCATTGTAAGATTTGTGAGGTATAAAACAGAATGAAATTTTGAGAAAACTGTGAACTTGTAGAGAATTCAATTTATCAAATTAGAGTCATGAACATAAGAGTTTACCAAAATAATGGTTTAAAAATTAGTGGATATATCAATATAGACAGACTTCCTGAAGTTCCTTTTAGAACATCTTATCCAATACATCAAACCCTCATCTGAAGCTTGGGTAAGAATATGTAAATGATGTTATATATGCATGTGTATATAAATAAATATTATTTACATTTACTATAAGTATAAGCATAAAGATAATTATATTAAATGTATGTTTTTATCTTATGTTTTTAAAGTATGCATGCTCATATAATACCTAAAAAATCGGCATAAAACAAAATGAAAATATTATATATTTGCTCAAAATTTTAACCAATTTAAAATTTTATTCATACAAAATCATGAACAACATCAAGTATAATTCTCTATGATAGAATGTCATTTTTAAAAAGAAGTTCTATGCAACCATTGCTAGATATCTACTAACTGACAAAATAAAAATGGAGGACAAAATAAAAATGATTGAGACTTAATATTCTCTTATCTGCTTCGTTTCCTGTGTTCAAACAGTTTATTGTTTCAGGATCCTTATCTGTTGCAGCTGGGAAAAAATCCACAAGAATGTTGGTACGTGGCAGTTCTTCCTATTTTCCTATGATCGTAGGACTAGAAATAAGTTACCCAATCATAACAAGAGAGTAGAGGTTGGTGAATTCAACTGAGACACCGAGTCTTATGGAATGCACAAGAAAATTCTCTTAAGACATTCACATGGTAAATTATCAAAAAATCATAGAGATTGTGAATGATTGCTGGGGCGATTACTTTGAGTATTTGATGAATCTGAAGCTCAGAAAAAGACGTCTTGATTTTTTTTAATGTTTTTATTTATTTCTAGGAGAGAGAGAGAGACAGCGTGAGCAGGGGAGGGTCAGAGAGAGAGGGAGTCACAGACTGAAACAGGCTCCAGACCCTGAGCTCGCAGTCAGCACAGAGCCCGACGCGGGGCTCGAACCCACGAACCGCGAGATCATGACCTAAGCGAAAGTCGGACGCTTAACCGGCTAAGCCACCCAGGCGCCCCAAAGACGTCTTGATTTTTATGTGTTGTGAAACTTGACTAGTTCTAGTTACTTTGAGTGTACACTTTCTCACCACTAATCGCACACCTGAAAGCCAAAAGCTCTATTCCTTTAGTGATTCATTATATGCTTCATAAGTCCCTGTTATGTGTTCTCACTAAATCATCTATCTGCCAGCTACATGCCCTTCCTAGCGCATTCACTCTGCCTTTCTCCATAGATGGCCACCTCAAACACCAATCCCTTTTCTCTTACCTTTATTCTCTGTTGATGACCTTGCTTCCTAGTCTGAGAAACCCAAGCCCTTAGAGAAGAACATTCAGACTCCCACTCTAATATCCACTTCGTGGATCAGATCCGTACCAGGTCGTTTTTCATTCTAATTTCTTACCACAGGTGACTCTCTGTGATTTTCTTCAAAGCCAGTATCCCTACTTGAATACTAGATTCCATTCCTTTTTTCCCTACCCGAGTGCATCACTCCAAATGTCTTTTTGCTAGATCTTTTCAACCAGCCTATCAGCATCCAGTTATTGCTGTAAGCATTAAAAAACAAAACAAAACAAAACAACTTTGACCTTATTTTCTCCTGATAGCTATGGGCACAATTTGCTTTTCCTCCTGTAGCTAACCTCCTCAAAGGAATTATCTGTTCTCTGTCTCCAATTCCATCTACCCAGTAAGGGCTTTATTTTCCAGTAAGGCTTTATTTTCTTCCCTATCACATCTCCGTAACTGCTCTCCTTAAGATCACTGCTGTATTCTCTGTTGGCAATGCAGAGATCAATTCTCAGTCCTCACCTAACTTGACTCGTGGGCAGCATTTAGCACACAGCGGATCACTCCCTCCTCCTTCCAATAATTTCTTCACTTGGCCTCTAGATCACTGTGATTAACTGGTTTTCCTCCTGTCTTTCCAGCGCCTCCTTCTCAATCTACTTTCCTTTGCTTCTCTGACCTTTGAAAATTGAGGTGCCCCAGAACTTAGATCCTTGTCACCTACCCTACTCACTCTTTTGGTGACCTCATCCATGCTCATGTCTTCAAGTGACATTGTATACCCAAAGCCCTGAGATAAATACTTCCAGCCTAGATCTCCCTCTGGGCAGCAGGCTGACAGATCTCACTGCTTCCACTTAAGAGTTCTAAAATCTCCAAAACTCTATCCTAGTCTTCCTCAAACCTTCTCCCTCCATTTCCTCTCCATCTCAGCTGTTGGGAACACCCTCCTTCCAGATTCCGAGGCCAAAACCCTGAGAATTATCCTTGATTTCTCTTTCTTGGACAATCCAGTGTATTAACACATCCTGTTGGCCCTACATTCAAGCTAAATCTGAGATTGACTATTTCTCATCCAGTCTGCCACCATCTTTCTTAATGGGGCTCCTTCTTCAACTGCTGGCCCTCTCTAAACTAGTCCTGTTTACACATCAGTGTTCCCATTCATCTAACTGTGTTGCCCCTTTGCTCAAAATCCTCCAATGGCTCTGTATTTTCCTCAGGGTAAGAACCAAAGTTCTTTTTAAGCCCCACAAGGCCCTGTGTGAGCCAGCTCTCCGTTCACTCTCTTTCTTCAGTGCCTAGTATTGTTTACTTTGGCTGCACCCTTCCAGCCAACCACCTTGCCCTCTAGCTTCCTCCAAACAGGCCTGCAGCACTCTGGCCTCATGGCTTTGAGCTATTTCCAGAACCACAAGGACTCTCCACTCCTCCTTCTGTGTATCTCCCTCAGCTCCTGCCTGCCTCGTCCCAGGTGGCATTTCTTTTTAATATCGCCACTTCCACTCTCTAGATTTCCATGACATCCTCGCTCCACCCCATTAGCCTGTAATACTTAGTCACTTTTTAAAATACTATGTAATTTACCTATTCATATCTTTGTTTTCTTGGTCTTTGCTGCTAGAATGTAAGCCCTATGAGGATGGGGATCTTTGTTCGTTGATGTGTGCCCAGTATCTAGGATGTTGCTGGGTGTGTAAACAACCTTAAACCAAGATTTATTTAAATGAATTGCTACCGAAGGAAGGAAGCATGTGCTTCCTATATTAATAGAAAATTCCTGTTCTTTTTTAGGTGCAAAACAACTTTGGAATGAGTTTTGCCAGTGTGTCAATTGCTCTAGTCGGGCTTGTTTTTCTTGCAATCCAGTTAGCAGTTAATAAGTATTCTCTCAAGGAATGTCAGTCTTCACAGTCACGGGACTTATGCATTTGCATGGGCATCTTATCAAACGTATGTTTTCAAAAATTATGTTTAATTATAAAATATTTCAAATGATCTGAAATGTGCAGAAGAATAATACATCAGGTATCATGCTACCTTGATTTGAATCCTGGTTTGCCATTCATTAGCTCTAAAATGAAGGCAAATTAGATAGTGTTTCAATTTACTCATCTTGTTTAAAAAATTTTTTTAATGTTTATTTATTTTTGAGAGAGAGAGACACATACAGAGTGTGAGTACAGGAGGGGCCCCTGAGAGGGAAAGAGAGGGAAATACAGAATCCAAAGCAGGCTCCAGGCCCTGAGCTGTCAGCACAGAGTCTGATGTGAGGCTTGAACTCACAAACCATGAGATCACGACCTGAGCCAAAGTCAGAGGCTTAACCAGCTGGGCCACACTGGCACTCTGAATTTTGGGGTATATTATTTTTAAAGGGAAGTTCCTTAAGGACCTTTTCAGATGATTTTGTTGTTTGTTAGATATTCTCCCTCTTCTGAGGTCAATTTAGAATTAAGATTTTCCTTTAAATTTGTCTTTTTTCTCTGTGATGACCTATTTTATGACCTATTTTTACTGCCTGGCTCCCAGCCCTCCTGTTTGCTGGCATAGAAGTTTGTGCCTCATTTTTTTTCTAAAATGTATTGTTAATTATCTAAGTTTATATTTCTATGGGACTTTCCTCCCTATCTGGGATTTGTAGTATTTTCCTTCTGGAGCAATTTTGTATTTGCTTCTTCAAGGTTCCTCAGTGATAATAGCAGGATTGCTAGTCTAATAATTTTGTGTTTAATATTTCAGTTTGGTGTTTAGTTTCTAGGAATGGCATAAAGGCATAAACCTTCTAATAAAGTATCATTAATGAAATGGTGGTCCATTTTCCTGAACTACCTACTCCTCTCCCTAGTTGGCTATGATTCATATCCCTAGATGTTAGGAAGAAAGCAGAATTTTGCCTCTACATCTTCTTCACCCATGACTACTTCACATAGGTTGATAAAAAATGCAGTGTGTCCCTCTCTCCAGGGAAATTCTTTTCCATCGATCGATCGATCGATCGATCGATCGATCTACTTATTTTTAAAGTTTATTTACTTATTTTGGGAGAGAGAGAGAGAAGGCACACAGGGGAGAGGCAGAGAGAGAGGGAGAGAGAGAATCCCAACCAGGTCAGTGCTGTCAACAGGGAGCCCAACATGCAGCTCGATTCCACGAACCGTGAGATTACGCCCTGAGCCGAAATCAAGAGTCAGACGCTTATCCAATGAGCCACCCAGGCACCCGTTTCCATGTTTTTAGGTTGACCTAGTCTCTTAAAGAGGGTTCTCTTTAAAGAGGGTTCTTAGAGAGGGTTCGTGTGTGCCTGTGTCTTAAACCTAATCTATGACTCACTTTGTTCTGTTTTAAGGGAGGGAGATGTTGTATTTGGGTTCTTGATGACATTTTTTTTCCCTCTGAACGTTTGTACTATGTTTCATATGAGGCATCATATCCCCTAGGGCCTGATGTCTCTAATGCTTATCCTTACCTTGCTGGGATTGTTCATAAGCCTCTCCGTCATAGCCTTGTGGTGCTCAGAAAACTCACGTAATCGGAGAGAGGTGGGTTTGTTTCCATGATGAATAATTCACATGGTTTGTAGGGCTTAAGGTTCACTCTGATTTCCAGAATTAACAAGATATACTTTTATGTAGTAATGATTTGTGGGGTTCCTGGAGTTAGAGATGATATGAAAGTGAGGGATGGAATGAAGGCTGGAAAAGGTTTCTGATGCAAAAATATAAGAGGAAACAATGTATTTAACATAATGTTCAATACATTTATAACATCATAGTAAGATTTTATAGTCATATAAGTAGTATAATAATAAATGACAATATCAATAATAATAGTTACTACAATATAATAAATATAATAAGTATATTAATATTTTTTATACAGATATAATTAAGTTCAATTCTTTCCTTGTAACCTGTCAGTTTATAGCTGTATAACCAGGAAAAATCATGAATTTTACATAACTTAACAATAAGATGAAAACATTTTCATTGCCTTCTGAGATTTATTGTGAGGACTATGTATATAAAACTTCAGCATAGTAGTAATCAGCAAACACGTATTATTGGCGATGATCATGATAATTAAGGAAGGGATGGAAGGAGAGGGAGATGATGACCCTATTCTTGGAGACTGATATTTTATTTTCCAGGCGATTTCTTCACCTTCTAATTCTGTGTAAGCAGAAATGCCTCCTGATGAAACTAAATCTGGGAGCACGGAGATTCAACCTCAGCTCTCCAGTGAGTTGAGCTTCACCAAGAATCAGGAAGACAGGAGCCTATTTATGCTCTTTAATGGCACCAATCATGAGAAACTTGAATATCTGACTCAATTTTTTTTCTGTTCTAATTATAAACCCCATTAGTAAGTCTGGACATGGAAGGAAAAACACCCTTCTTTAGACCTTCTTGTTTTTGTAACTTCCGTGGTCACTACTCCTAAGTTGTTCCCAGAATCGGTGTTCTTTGTTCTTACCCACCTGCTCCATTGCCTTACAAGGTTTAAAGGAGGAAGGTAGAATAATTCCTGTTTAATGAATTCTCTCTAAATCCAACTCCCAACCACCCATTGAGAAGGGAAACGAGTCAGATATTTTTTTCATTGCAGAAAAATGCTTCTTGCCTTTAGCTGATGTCAGCATTGTAAAAGCTCAAATAAAAAATCATCATTGTCATCGTTACGGTAATTTTTTCTTACATTTGAGGGGGGAGGGTCAGGTCTCAGAGGTTTAATTTTGGTCAGCTTCTGAGATTCCCACAAGTCCTGCTACATAAATGATGGTGTAGACTGGGAACTTTGAGAGCAATATCAACATTTGTTCTTCAAAGGGTGGTGAGAAACTGTAAAATGGAGAAGGGAGAAGGGCTTTAGATTCTTACAGATCTGGGTTTAAATTTTGATACTGTCACTTACTACCTGTGTGAATTTGAGCAAGTTACTTCATCCCCCTGACCTGTTTTTTCTCATCCATAAAATAGGTGTAATAATATCAACTATCTCATCGATTGGAATAAGGGTTCAGCCCGTATAAGTGGTGAAGCAGAACTGCAAGTACTAAATAACACTGGTTTCCTTGCTGCTGCTGCTGCTGCTGCTGCTGCTGCTGCTGCTGCTAAGGCTGAGGTGGAGTGGTGGTCAGATGTGCAGGGAAGATGGCAGAAATCCTCACTTCCATTATGGCTCCTCCTATCTGCCCCCACCCCCTGCCATGCCATCAATGGCTATCTTTTCAAGGTGGCATTTGATGTTAAGGTTCCTTCTGATATATCTGGTCCCTGATTTATCTTCTGCTGAAGTGCTTATGTTTCAGATTTAGAAATTAATTCCCCCCTCTTGACACTAAACTGAGTCATTCCTAATGTCCATAAGTTCATACCCATAGGCAACTCTTAGCTCCTTATTTACCATATGGGTAAAAATTCTGTCACACTCGTCTTTACTAATTGTTGCCTCTTTTCTTCAGAACACACACACACACACACACACACACACACACACACACACTCATTATATATATAATATTGACCCCTGGACCATATATATTTTTTTATCTGTTATCTATATATATTATATACTATATATATATATATATATATATATATATATAGCATATAGTCCCCATGTAGTATATATATTTTTATCTGTTTTTTAATCAATTCAGCAATATTTAGGGAGTCTCTACTATGTGCTTGTGCTGTATGAAAAGTTTGACATAAAATAGAAAATGATGCATAGTCTCTGCTCTCAAGTTGCTCATAGTTGGAGATATATACCCACAGAAATGTATAATTATGCAGTAATAAGGGCTATGATAGGAAAAATATAGGAATCTTGGGAAGACATACGAAGTTCTAACCTGGGTTAGAGGGGATATCATTTTTTTAAGAAGACTTTTCTTCTAAACTGAGGTCTGAAAGGTTACTAGAATTTGCACAATGAAGGGGGATTCATGCAAAAATCTTTAAGCTGGAGAGAATTGGGGATATTCAGGGAACTAACAGAGAGTTTAGTGTATCTAACTTTGATGTGTGAAGGACAGATGGCAAAATAAAGCTTTGGAGAGAGAAAAAGTACACGTATCACAGAGACCCTAAGACCAACTCAGTGAGTCTTCAGAAGCAATAGAAAATTTCTGCAGTGACGTTGAGCTGACTTGTATTGACTTGTGAGAGCTGATTTTAAATTTGCAGGGACCACAAGTTAACCTGTTTTTGGTAGCTGGAAATTGGTTATGGTGGTAATATTTACACCTCAGAGATTGGTAGAAGCCACAAGTCACATTCCCACCCTCACCCTCCAACTTGGGAAAACCAGCTTTTGAATATCTACCAGCACATCACTGGATAGATATGGACAAACCATGCGTTAATTTGACATTTAGAAATCTCCTTTGGAAGGAATTAGTGGAGTAGAGGTTGGTTAGGAATTTGATACAGTACACAAAGCAAATAACTTCAGTAGAAGGAAGGGTATTTGTAGTAACATATCAACATTTTCATCATTTAATTCTATTTTTCTCATCTAACATGTTATAAACAAATAAATCATTTCTTTGTATTTTTCTAAAGATAACAGCTAACAAATTTTGATCAAAACACATTGACATCCTGTAGTGGATATTGTGATTGCCCATCCAGCACCCCTTCGCTATCTGCAAATTGATGGCATCCTTGAGATCTGGGGGAGAGGGCGCTAACCTCACCCTGGGCTCCACCATGATAGATCCAGATCCATCAGAGCACTTCCATTCGTGACTGTGAAACTATCTTCATTAAGTTGGAGGCTTTCTTGACAAATGTAAAATATGAGGAACAGATCTGAGAATTAAGATACAGCTGGAACTAGAGGTATTAACGGCCATGGCAAAGACTGACCTCAGTATTAAGCTGAAGACAATGGAGGAGAATTTCAGAAAATAGAAATTGAACTCTAACATAACCACTGGTGAAATTTAAGCTATTTCTGGAATTGGAAGTCTCATAAACACATACATTTTGTTTGTATTATTAAACGACATTTGTTGCAAATAGCTTCTCCCATTCTGATTTTGTTTTGTTTTATTTTGCTGTTTTTCTTAGCTTTTGTTACACTTCCACCCCACGTTGATGTTGTAATTTTATTTACTCACGTTTGATAATGACTTATGCATTTTGTGTTTTGTGCAAGAAACCCTTCCTTACCTCAAGTCCATGGAGACATTATTATACCTTTTCATATTGGTACTTAAAACATTTTAAAAAATTTTTTAATGTTTATTTTTGAGACATAGAGAGATAGAGCACGAGCTGGGGAGGCGCAGAGAGAGAGAGGGAGACACAGAATCTGAAACAGGCTCCAGGCTCTGAACTGTCAGCACAGAGCCCAATGTGGGGATTGAATCCATGGACAGTGAGATCATGACCTGAGCTGAAGTCAGACACTTAACCGACTGAGCCACCCAGGCGTGTCCCCCCCAATTTTTTTTTAATGTTTATTCATATTTGAGAGACTGAGAGACAGAGTGCAAGCAGGGGAGGGGCAGAGAGAGAGGGAGACACAGAATTTGAAGCAGACTCCAGGCTCTGAGCTGTCAGCACAGAGCCCAACATGGGGCTTGAACCAATAAACTATGAGATCATGACCTGCGACGGATGCTTAACTGATGGAACCACCCAGTTGGCCCCTTTTCATATTGGCATTTTAAGGATTTTCTTTTTATTTTATGAGCTTTAATACATCTGTATTTACTTTTTCTATAGAGAATGATATCATCATCATCATCTTCCTTTTAGAAAGCTAATAATCATTCTAGAACTTTTCATTGAACATCTCAGTATGGACTGAGATGATTGAAACATACATATATGCAGGCATCTATCTGGAGCTTTCTATTTTAGGAACTTTTTGTTGAACATTGTTTTAGTTGCACAGTATAATTATTGTTGGGTAGTACAGACATTTGACAGTATAATTCTTTCAATCTTTCAAGGAATATATTTCTATTCATTTTGTCTTCCTCAATTTCATTAACGTCTTATAGTTTTCAGTTATTCTCCTTAATTATATGATTTTTCCTTTCAAGATCTTGCTCATTTTTCAATATATTTGTATCTACGAGTGAGGGCAGTTTTCTTTCTATTTTAAAGATCAATGTATATTCTTAGTCTCTCTTTCCCTCTCTCTCTGCCCCTCCCCCACTGGCTCACTCTCAAAATAAATAAATTTTAAAAAACCTTCAGAGATAAAATTATAAGCTGTAGAATCATTTTGTCCCTATTTTCATTGAACAATAATTCGTGAAGCCAAATGTTTAAAATAAAGCCACAACCCAATAAAGGGTTAGACAAATTGTCACAATTTAATCCTGATTAGAGATTAACTGGAATCCTCCATCTCTCAGATTCCCTTTCTCAGCATGTAATTGGAGAGTGTGTTCCACTCTGACCGTAAGTAAATTGAAAATGGAGTCGGGGAGTCTAGCAGGGGGTGCTCTTGCACACATGCCACTCTCCCCAGCCTGCTTAACCAGCAGGAGGAAGGAACATAAGAATTATTTTAACAAGAGAGGATATTTCACATAAAAATTTTATCTTCTGTGGCGCCTGGGTGGCTCAGTCGGTTAAGCATCCGACTTCGGCTCAGGTCATGATCTCGTGGCTTGTGAGTTCGATCCCTGCGTCGGGCTCTGTGCTGACAGCTCAGAGCCTGGAGCCTGCTTCGGATTCTGTGTCTCCCTCTCTCTCTGCCCCTCTGCTGCTCACAGTCTGTCTTACTCTCAAAAATAAATAAACATAAAAAAATTTATCTTCTGCTCTTAAGGAAAAGAATGAAGAACTCTCCCTGCCGCTGCGAGAACACACTCACCACCACCTGCAGCCAGTGAAAAGCCTCCATACCCTCAAATCTTTGTTCTTCGCCAATGAACTCTTGTTCAAAATAACCCTCCCTAGTTTCCTTCTGAAACCTATTAAAACCTGGGCTTCTCTTGTCTTTTTGGACTAACTTGCAGTTTGCCATACTTTGCTTGTCTCAAATTACAAATTCCTTTGTTATTCCTCAACTAACTCATTTTGCTGGTAAAATAACAGGCTGGTTTTGTTTGTTTGTTTGTTGTTTTTAAGGTTAACACTACCAACCTGCAATAGTACACTAAGCAAGGGGAAAACACGGGATCTAGGAACGAGGGAATCCAGTATAAGTCAGGGCAGTGGGAAGTACTCGGATGACCTCAGTATGACAAGCTTAGAGGCCACCAGTCCAGACTGGAACGGGGCAGACAGGTGATCCAGGAAATAACCTGCACTCCCTTATTCTCCAGGGTTAGCATGAGAAAAAGAGGATTGACGGGCAATTTATACAACACTTGGAAGATACTGGGAGATAGTGTTAGGTTTTCCGGGCACTTGGCTGGCTCCATCAGTTAAGCATCCGACTCTTGATTTCAGTTCAGGTCATGATCTCCTGGTTCGTGAGATTAAACCCCATGTGGGGCTCTGCGATGACAGATGGAACCTACTTTGGGATTCTCTCTCTCTCTCCCTCTCTCTCTGCTCCTCCTGTCCTCAAAATAAATAAATATTAAAAATGATATTTTCAAAAATAAGCCGCTAATGGCTTATTTTTCATAATTTTTCAATTTATGAAAAGTTTTGGAACAATACTGAAAACAGTAGAAAATAAGCTTGATCAAATATTCCAGTATAGTTATTTTAGGAGGGCAGGGGGAAAGGTAGAGGGTTCAGAAAAGCTAAGAAGCTCACACAAGGACTAGGAGTCAGTGTCTGCCCCTTTGCCCAGGATTCTAGGTGTCTCTTACTCTCCCCACTAAGCAGATGTTTTTGGTCACAACAGAATCAATATATTACACGGTTATAATTTTCCCCATGAAAGTGCCATTTGGGGAGCTAGAAGGGGTGCGGGACCTGGGCAGGTAAGTGGCCCGGAGGCTGCATCCGTGGATAAGCTCTAATTTCAAGGAAGGGTTCAAGGGGATTTTAAACACCTGGGCAATCCGTGTAAATCTTTCTCTTTCAGCTTCTGAAGTCATGTAAGTACAGAGACAAAGGTTTTCTTTTTTAAGAACCATCTGGCCTGTTTTGTGAACAGTATTTTCTTATTTCCTTTCTTTTTGTAGCCCAGTTTCCCAAGGAATCCTGGAACTTGGTGTCAGTTTTGGCCTCTCTGGGCCTCTTACTTGTATTTATTTGTTTAAAAAAATTTTTTTAATGTTAATTTATTTTTAAGAGAGAGAGTGTGAGCGGGCAGAGAGAGAGGGAGACACAGAATCCGAAGCAGGCTCCAGGATCTGAGCTGTCAGCACAGAGCCCGAAGTGGGGCTCGAACCCACAAACCATGAGAGATCATGACCTGAGCTGAAGCTGGAAGCTTAACCGATTGAACCACCCAGAGACTCCTCTCCTGTATTTATTGAACCCATACTGTGGGTTGTAGAAACCAGAGGGTGGGTGGGGAGAGATGGAGAGCGTGAGGCTGTGATGATTCCTTTGGGAGTATCAGAAAATACCCCCTAAGCGATAGCGACTTTCCATTTGTAACACGCAGATGCAGATTGGTGCCTATTTATTTCAAGGAAACTGAGCATTCAGTTTGAGAAAACAGTTGTTCAGATGGGATCTGAAAGCAAATTTCTTCCGAGTTTGGAAAGACAAATCCAGTGTGTACCCGGAGAGGAAGCTTCGCTAGTGGAAAGATGTTGCATGGATGGAGAATACCTGCAAATACACTAACTGCAGGAGGAACTACATGGCCTGCAGGAAACCATAACTATTATCTCTTCCTTTCAGGCAGCAGAGGCATGATTAAAACTCATCTTGACAATTTTGCCTCCACCGAAACAGAAAAGTCACGTTGGCCTATGTTTCAGCATTCATGATTGGGAAAGACAGCAGCGCATATGGAAAGGACCCACATGTGGGTACCGGAGAGGGTAGGCATCTCAAGAGCGATGGGAAGGAGGGGCTGGTGAAACCCGCATGTGATACTGTTTGGAGGCCCAAAGATATGTGTCCATTTTCGATTTGCATTTTGCTATTGAACCTTCTCACAAAAGAGTATCCTGTCCAAACACCAAAGACCATCCTCCATCTGTTTCCCATCTAAATCTCAAGCCTCATCTCTAATGATTTGCTGCATGCATCATGCACTATTCTGGTCTCCCAGGAAACACCATCCACAGGCAATTTCTTCAGGCGATCTGCCAGCAGATGTGGTCCCATTTCCTTGAGAGAGACGGGAACAGATTTAAATCCTGACTCAAATGATACTTGCTCAGGGAATCTCTTCCTTGAACTCTGCATAGCCCTGCTCAGGTCCAATTGTTACATCCTCCTGTGTTTCCAGCGGCATCTGATATATTGGTAACATGGTCTCATTTATCTGTGTCCTACTCTGCCAGTTTGTGAGGGTGGGCGGGGCCAGCTCGATAAGTGCAGTGACAGAGCAGTGACTGACCCAGAGCCTGATGACCTTTTTGGATAAATATGTAAGTAAAGGAGTGCTTACTTACTTTCTTTCTTTCTTTCTTTCTTTCTTTCTTTCTTTCTTTCTTTCTTTTTCTTTCTTTCTTTCCACATTTACAACGCAGTTTTTAAATTTTATTTTTTATTTTATTTTATGAATATAATTTATTGTAAAATTGGCCTCCATACAACTCCATACAACACCCCGTGCTCATCCCAACAAGTGCCCTCCTCAAGGCCCATCACCCATTTTCCCCTCCCCCCCACCTCCCCACCCACCCTTTGTTTGTTCTCTGTATTTAATAGTCTCTTTTGATTTGCCTCCCTCCCTCTCTGTATCTATTGTTTTCCCCTTCCCTGCCCCCATGGTCTTCTCTTCAATTTAAGATCCACGTATGAGTGAAAACATATATCTGTCCTCTGATTTATTTCACTCAGCATAATACCTTCCAGTTCCATCCACGTTGCTGCAAATGGCATGATTTCATTCTTTCTCATTGCCAAGTAGTATTCCATTGAATATATAAACCACATCTTCTTTATCCATTCATCAGTTGATGGTCATCCAGGCTTTTTCATAATTTGGCAATTGTTGAAAGTGCTGCTATAAATATTGGGGTACACGTAAGGAATGTTATTTCTTAATTCCAATAACACACTGGTCTGGTCCACAAGTTTCCAGAGGCCCAATGGGAAGATAGCATGTGGATTAATAAATTTCTGTCATGAAAGATATGTGTATATATCATGTAATGTCCTCTCTTCAGACACATACCTTAGTTTCCTGGAGAATGGGTGGGAATTTTATCACATCACAGAGACACATTGAGGTGACTGCCTAGAGGTGCAATTTGTAGTATCTTATAGTTTAAGGAAGAGCCACACAGGGTTATGTCTATAGTTAAACTCAAATAAAAGAATCCCGGATCTGTGACTCTCAACCTGTGTGTTCATTTTGCCATGTATTCATTTTTCTAGCTAGTTACGTTAGTAAAATGAACATCTTCGTTAAGCTGGGACCTGAATTTAGATATACTGCTTGGTCCACTTCTGCTTCGATTGGTCTATAAGATTTGTTATCAAGTCCATGCCCCTTGGTGCTCCATGGCTGCATCCTTGCCATCAAAAAAATCAGAGCAGCAGAGAGTCAGTCTAACATTTAGCAGCTCGTAGAGTCTTTTGTGTGAACACTTAGCTCCCACACTCTATCAGGAGAGGCCCACAGCGTTCTTCCTGTCCAGTCTCGGAGCCTGTCTGCTGCAGAGAGTCAGACAAATAGTGTCCAGAAGTCAGGAAGAGAGAGAAAGGCAATAAACATTGAAGTCAGAGACCAATTCAGAGACCCAGAGGCTGAGATACACTTGCAAGCAATGTTTCAGCCTTCGATTGTGTGTGAAGCCAAGTATGCCTTAAACAGGGAAGACGGGGGTACTGGGGTGGCTCAGTGGGTTAAGCGTCTGGCTTTGGCTTAGGTCATCATCTTGCAACTCAAGTTCAAAAGCCCTGTGTCAGGCTCCGTGCTTCTCTCTCTGCCCCACCCCCTCTCAAAAATAAGATAAACATTAAAAATTTTTAAAAAATAAACAGGGAAGACAGGCTTCTTAAGGATATCTTTGGAAAACTCCTGGCACAGAAATAGCCAAGTAGAGAAAGTTCTAGCCGAGATGAACATCTCTTTCTCTTCTGTGGTTCTCTCTCACCTTCTTAGTCTCCACTCAGCTGTTTTTGTTTTTTCGGTTCTGTAAATGGTCCAGGCTGCAGGCAGACTCTGAGAGTCTCAAATTTCCTTATTCCTTTCTAGTTCCTGTTCAGTCCCTCAGTTTTGCTCTTCGATATAACAAAACCACAAACAAACCTACTGCTTAATCATCTGGGAAACTTATCTGTGAGACACATGCCTTGAGTATGAAGATAGTCATCAGGGTCATGAGCCAACCCATCTTCACTGCCCATCTGAAGCTCACTGTGAGAGGAAGCTCCCCAAGGCTCGTTGTAACAACCTTCTTCCCCGGTGGATTGCTCAGCTCGTGAAAAAATGGACACAGAAAGTAGTAGCAGGGCAGGTCTTGCTCTCCCAACCCCACAAAGCTCCTCCAGGTAGGTTCAGGCTACTATTTTATTTCCGTTTCCAGTGGGCCAGCGATAGCCACAGTGCTGGGGGCACGCCAATTCATGGATTTAGACACAGATCTGTCAGGTTTGGTTAATACATTGAGCATAAAGAAGCTATCTGCTATACTTTGCCACTAGTTCATTCTCTCTGGGTGATGGGGAGGAAGGTTTTCACTCATCTTGGGAACTGGGAATAACAGTGAGCTCTCTCACAGAAGGGACTCATATTGTGGGGTTGAGGTAGGTAGGTTTCGTACTAACGATTGAGATCTCTTGCCTCTGCATCCGATGTGTGTTAAGGGAGAGGAATTTTTCAAAATGACCCTGTGCTCCTCCCTGGTTAATCTTTTTGAACCTCCTTCTATGGAATCCTGCCCCACTGTCGAGAGAGGAAATGTTCTTGAGTGAGGAGAGGGGAGGTGTGTAATTCAGTTTTCCCTTGAATGCTGAAGATGAACACATTATGAAGACTTTCCTTTTAAGGATTTTAGGAGAGGCTGATGACAGAGCTTTGGGAATCAATATTGGATTGAATATTATTGCAAAATGTTAAGTATATTCCAAAGTTTCAGAAGGGACAGTAGCTGCAGTTAGCCTCCTCTGAGGCTGAAAACAGGAATAGAGATTTAACTAACCATTCAAAGCCATTCCTTTGTGCACATAAAAGGGAGTGTGTCATTGACAGAATATATTCAGGTACATTTCTGTGTTAAAAAGACTGAGAGGCACATAGGTCAACATGTCTGTTTGCTTTTATGTTTACTCATCAGCACAGAGCACTGAGAAAGAACTTGGTAGTAACCCCGCACTAAGAGTAAGAAGATGTGGCTCATTTTTTGTTCCATTTTGTTCATCCAATCACAGACAGTGATCTTGGCCACTAACTTGGACTCTTTGAGCCTCAGTTTCTTACACATTATAATGAGATTTTAATTGAAAGATTGTTTTTGAAAACATAGGCAATCCCCCACCCATTCCTGTCAGTGGAGAACTTTTCACAGAGAGAGAATTCACTCATGACTGAATTTCTGTTTAAACTTCACAGTGCACCTGAAATTGAACTTTCAGAAGTATCTCTCCGTGATAACGCCTTACGGGAGAAGACTGCCCCAGCCCCACCATGCCGTACGTGGCTGATGTTTTTGAGGAGGGAGCTGCAATTCCTGGGGGTGAGTGGGCATCTTCCCACATCAACCAGAGTAGAATGGGACTAGGAGAGAGTATTTGAGTGTATGCACAGTTTCCCCACTTGTATTCGTGAGGCCTGAAAACCCCTGTAGATCAGGAGGCAATGTGGGGCCCAGTTGAGTAGAGAGAAGCATTTTGTTATGAAGACTAGAAGAATGGCCAAGAGGATCTGCCAATTCAGTTCAGTTGATGGTAGATTAATATCATTAACATCAAATTAATCATTGTTGTCTGCACCTCGATGGAAAGAACAATTATTGATGTCTTCCATGCACATGTAAATAAAGGCACATGAGAAATGCATTGGCCATCCCCACATTAGGTCATGCCAGTACCCATTCTTAGAGTAGCCTGATGATACTAGAAAATATTGCATTTCAATCCTGTCTCAGGATGTCTAAGACACCCAAACCATTTTCTCATGCTTGGCCTTCATGATAAGAAGTTTTTTTTCTACAGGTAACACAAATTCTGATCGCTCTGATATGCCTTTGGTTTGGAATAATGGTCTTCTCCGTGATCAGTTTTTCCAAATTTGAGGATCATGTTTTTTCATCATTTAAAGCAGGCTACCCGTTCTGGGGGGCAGCATTTGTGAGTAAACATCTACAATCACTTCTGAAATAACACTGCATGTAGCTTTTTTTCTTGCCCATGTCAGGTCTAAGCAATGATTTATTCTAGTATTTACAGTGTATATATGTATTGCAGTTTATAAAGCACTTGGATTAAACACATTGGTACACTTTTATCAGATGAGAAACCTGAGATACATAAAAGTTAAATGAATTTCCCAAGGGACATTTAGCTAATAAAAAATGAATCAAAACTTTTAGAATACAGGGGCACCTGGGTGGCTCAGTTGGTTATGCATCCAACTCAGGTCGTGATCTCATAGTTAGTGGGTTTGAGCCCCGTGTCCGGCTCTGCGCTGACAGCTCAGAGCCTGGAGCCTGCTTCGGATTCTGTGTCTCCCAAGCTCTCTGCCCCTCCCCTGCTTGTCTCCTCTCTCTCTCTCTCAAAAGTAAATAAATCAACATAAAAAAAAAACCCTTTCAGAATCCAATTCCAGAAACATATTCCTAACACTATTCATCAGTCAAGTTATCTTCATGAAGGCAGGAGAAAGAGACTGAGGAGGTGAGGAGGACAAGGTCAAACAAGGTCAAGGGCATCTGATGAATTCATATTATGTCCTGGAAACTCTTTTAAGTGCTTTCTCATTGTATCTCCTTTTTAAAAATATTTATTTATTTATTTGTTCATTTGTTTGTTTAGAGATAGAGAGCACAAGCGGGGGAGAGGGGGCAGAGAGAGAGTATGAGAGAGAATCTTAAACAGGCTCCATGCTCATGACCCAAGGATCATGCATGACCCAAGCCAATATCAAGAGTCAGATGTTCAACTGACTGAGCCACCCAGGTGCCCCTCATTATATCTCTTTTAATCATTGTACTATTTCTAAACCAGATGACTGAATGAGATCACGAAAATATATACCTTAATTGATGTATCGTTGACACGCAATCAGTTGCACATATTTGAAGTCTATCATTTGACACATTTTGGCACATGTATACACATGTGGAAACATCACATCAATATAAAAGCATTTCCATCACCTCCAGAGTTTTCTTGTGATCCTTGGTAATCCATCCCTCTGTTCCCTGTCCTCCTCAGGCAATCACTGATCTGCTCTTACTTTAGATTAGTTCGCATTTTTTAGGGTTTTATATAAAGGGAATTATAAAGCATATTCTCTCTACTCTCCAGCTTCCTTCACTCAGCATAATTATTTTTGATTACTCCATGTGGCCTTTTGTATTAACACTTCATTCACTAGGATAGATTTTAACTCTAAAAAATATTGCATTGGCTTGGCGCTCTGCTAACTACTTAGGACTCATCAGATTACCTACCTGTTCATGACTCTCCTTGAACCTCTGTCATATTTTATTTGACCCTCCTCTCTACTGTCTTCATGCCATACACTTTGCTTATTAGATGTCTGTCAACCCATCATACACTCTGAACCTTCAAAATTGTTTTGAATCTGTGCTATTGATTTATATTCTATAAATCCTTTACCATGTACATCTTTATAATTACTTTATGTCTGCACGACATATGTGAGACTCAAGATACGCATGTCACAAACACACATTTTCTGCCCAAAGGGGCTGACACTCTAACACACAAGATGCTCATACAAACAAACAATTACAACAAAATGAGAGCCATTTTATAACAGTCATGTACCAGGTCTGCTGGATCTTGCTACTCCAAAAGCAACCCATGGATTGTCAGGGTCAACATCACTCAGGAGCCTGGTAGAAATGAAGAATCTCAAGACCCCTCCAGGATCTACTGGTTAAAAGTCTGCATTTTGAAACAGACCCATAAATACAGAGAACAAATTGGTGGTTGCCAGAGGGGAGGGGGGTTGGAGGATGGGCAAAATGGGTGAAGTGGAGTGGGAGGTAAAGGCTTCCAGTTATGGAATTGCCGGGAGCCGCACCGGCCTCTCTGGATGGCAGTCACAGCAAGGAGATGGCAATGTTTGCACAGCTTCTGCCATGAGAAATGAAGACTAATATCTCCTTCTGCTACTACTGGATCATGTTGGAAATGAGCCTGCTGGTATAGACAAGGCCTCACAATATTCCATATCAGACCCATATTCTGAATACAGATACCTCATAAGGAAAAGCATATTCCTGTCTTCACAAAAGAGACTTTAGAGGAAAGCTCTATGGGCGATTGTCAAAAGGCTCTTCCTATGGGCCTTGCAGATCCAAGACTTAGATAATAAAGGGGGTTAAGAACACAAGAGTTACTATTGAGCCTGGTCCCATATCAGAAGAGCCTAATTTATAGTTAAAGTACAGATAAGTACAGAACATAACTTACTAATTGGTGATGTATGGCAGTCCTTTCCTCAAGGCCTACATTCCACAAACACCCTCCCTTACACTGGCAACTGGGATGAGGATTGATAAGAGTAGCTAAAACATAAACCCAGGTGCCAAGATGGACACATTTAGGGCCCCCATGAGGACTTCCACACACAAACCAATTCAGAAACATTCATCCTCTTGAGAGCCAGACAGAATGACTCCTAGCTTATCTATATACAACCTAACCTATATGTTATCCTGTCTTTCACTAAGAGCATCCTGTTATTTTCTTGGTGGTAAATTCACCATGACTGGGATAATTCTGTAATTGATATCACAAAAGACCTCTCATTGTAAGAAATTACTTTTCTCTGATCTCATATGGTTGTTGAACCTTTAAATAAAGACACCAAAACCGACAGGACAGAGATGCCTGCCTGGTGATCAGAAAGAATCTCGGGGCTCTCTCATTCTCTTTCGCCGACACCGTCCATCCTTCAGGGACCCCTGGACCTGTCGGAGCCGGCGCGGCCTCCAGCATGGAATGAATCAGTCATGGGAATAAAAGGCACAGCATAGAGAGTGTAGGCAATGGTATTGTAATAGCGTTCTATGGACACAGATGGGAGCTACACTTGTGGTGAGCACAGCATAATAGTTGGCTTGTCAAATCACTATGTTGTGTCCCTGAAACTAATGTAACATTGTGTGTCAACTATACTTCAATTAAAAACCTAATCTGGGAATGCCTGAGTGGCTCAGTCGGTTAAACTTCCAACTTCACTTCAGGTCATAATCTCATGGTTCGTAGGTTTGAGTCCCATTGTCAGCGTGGAGCCCACTTCAGATCCTCTGTCTCCCTCTCTCTTTGCCCTTTCCCTGCTCTCTCTCTCTCTCAAAAATAAATAAACATTAAAAAAATAATAATCAATATTTTAACAAGACTGTCACAGTATTCATATGCACATTTAATTTTGAGAAGCCCCCTATAGGAAACAAGAATAAAATTATAGTGAGCTTATGGGGAACATTAATACATAGCTTTATAGAGTACCCACAACTTTACCTTATATTTGGGGGATAAAGGGGAAAGGGGAAGTAAAGACGGGCAGAGACTCACTGAACTTCTCCCTCCCTTCCTTTATACAGTTTGCTATTTCTGGATTTTTGCCAATTATGTCTGAAAAGAAGCATGCTATATACCTGGTGAGTTGCAATTCTGTCTTTATCCATCCTTGAGGAGATGAGAAAAAATGGAATTTTAGGAGTCTTGAAGGAGATGTGTCATCATCTCCCCTATAATGAGTGAATGTGGAATCTATTTTGTGTTAGATATAATCATCAAAAATATAATCATTACAATATCAATCATCTTCTTTAAAAAAAACCAGTAAGACATCATTCCCTTGCCACTTGTTTTAAGAAATATCCCCACACTGGGCCCTGTCCCTGTGAGTACTGTCATATGATCAAATGGATGATTTGTTTCTGATTAAGGAGATGGCTTGAGGAGAGATGATGTTTTGTCCGTGAGGGTCTTCCTGAAGGCAGCCCTAGCAAGAAGGTTATAGATGCTTAGAAAGCAATGAGCATATCATCAAGATTTCCTTTTTCTATTTACATTTTGAACCATGGCAGAGTTTGCTGCATGCAACCAGCTGTAAAATTGCAGTGAGATCTGTTGAATGTGCTGGTAGGTGAAGGCCCAGATCTGAGTGTTGTCCTTCACCATCAGGTGTGGGGAAGCCTGGGAGCAAACACTGTCAGCAGCATCACTGCAGGAATAGGAATCTTCATCCTGACCATCAACCTGAAGACTTCCTGGGTTTATTTCTGCAGCTGCTGGGAAACTCAAGGAGATGACTTCTGCTTTGTGGCTTGTTTTTCCACTGTATGTATTTCTTGTGGGAGGGCTAAGATTCTGGCTCCCAATCCAAGTAAGAGCCCTCTTTCCCTTTTCCATGAACCCCATCCTCTGCTGTAACCTCTATCATGTAATGTAGTGTTCTGGGGGTGCATGTGTGGAGATGCTGGCTGCCAACCCCTTCCCGGCTGAATTCTGTGAGGTTGGAGCCACTTGCCTTGAACTACCATCGTGTGGCGTCCCCATGTGTGTGTCGCTTCACTGGGACTGATCATGTTGAGGGGTGATGAAATCAGGGGCTGCTATAATGGAACACATTTTCAGGGCACCTACCCCCATGACTCCACTTGTTGGTCATTGTTCAACAGGAAGTCGTGGCCATGATCCTGTTTCTCACCATCCTGGGGTTTTGCAGCGCTGTGTCACTCATAATCTATGGAGTTGGAGAAGTGTTCCAAGGGAAGAAGGTAGGTAAAGGCCTGATACTCAATCCTGAATGACAAACTGAAGAATTTGAGCTTCATCCTAAAAGTACAGCCTGGATATCCGGGAACATTTCTACTGGAAAATTATTTTTCCATGTGTCGGTATTTTGGTTTCCGAAGCTCATGTTTGAAATCATGTTTTCCCACTTATAAGAGCATAAATCTCATGATATGTCCCCATGACTGAACATTAGGAAAGTAGAATTTTCATAATTTTAGAAAAGGCTCTGTGTTGAGCATGAGAGACAAATGTGAAGGTAGTATGTGATGGAAACCCTCAGGTATCTGGGCTTATTTTCTCTTCCAGGATAGCTCTCTTATATTTGTTCCTACTCTTTCTTTTTTCTTGGATTTCATCTTCCTACTTGCTCTGAAGCCTCACTCTTCTTTCCTTCCCAATTCATGTTTACCAACTGCATTTCTGCTTGCCTTACCCATCCATTATACCTTTGATGTATGAAAAAGACTCACCAATACTTGATGCACATACACTTACTCAAATCTTCCAGATGATACATACTCTCTCCATCTGTCCACTTGCTGAAGCATTTGAGTCTGGTGGCCTTTTTTGATCACTTTCCTCCAAAGAGAAATAAGACAGAAGATATAACAAAATTCAGACACATAATAGTCTCACCAACTTGTTATTGACTGATAAAATTTCTCCTGGGCTCACTTGGCCAGCCAGTCTGGCTTGCTTTATTGGAGATGGAAGGAATAATTACAGTGTAATGAGAGACAGAATGAGACTCAGAAAGCCAAAAGAGATGAGAAAGAGCTCTCGAACAAATCATCTAGTGGTGGAAAATTCCTGGTAATTGATATTAAATCATTTTTCTCTCATCAGATTCCAGAAGACCGTCTTTATGAAGAATTAAACATATATTCACCAATTTACAGTGAGTTGGAAGGCAAAGAGGAGATGTCTTCTCCTGCTGATTCATGAGAATCTTGTATTCAGAACACTCTGAGTCACAGCAAAAGGTCTAAAATAAGCCAAGATGTTTGTTTAAGGGACTACCGACAAAATTTTAATTCTCTCTATGGTCTTCCAGTTTTACATTAGGATTCATTCTCCAGACGGTACTATTCTATCTGTTGTTTCTGTTCACCTAAACTCCCCAATGCCTCGCCCATTTTTAGATATGATCGACTCCTATTTTTCTTGTTTTCTATTGCTGTCTTGTACCAACTTTTGTGGGAAGTCAACGAATAATCAGTTAGCATTTACTGTGTGCCTATAACAATGCAAATAGAGGAAACAGGAGGAAGGCTGGTCGAGAGCTGAGTTAAACTTTGACAGTTTGATCATGTTTGGCTCTTAACCCTTTTCAGAGCTACAGATATGCGTGATGGATGTCCCCCTACTGGGCTGTAAGCACCTAAAGGACAAAGCCCGTTCAGCAAATGTAATACTGAGGACCAATTAAGTGTTTGAAGTTTTCCACACTTGTCTCTTTCACTTCATGTTTCCCAGTGTCCTACATAATGAAAGCTCAAAGGGTATTTATGGAGTGGATGGGGGAACATTCTGAGAAGATATACATGGGGTCAGGCAACAGGTAGAGTTGAGAGAAAGAAACAAATTACTCTAAAGTGAATTTGGAAGTGAGAAGGAGAACAAGTTGGCAGATAATTAGCAATAGGAATATAGTCAGATAGAAATTTGAATAGAATTCTGCAGGCTTGTATTAGTCATTTTGGTGGATGTTATTCATATCAGCTTAGCAATGGATGCTTCCTGCTTATGTCTGATCTTCTGTGGACAGCCCAACATGGAATGTTAGAAGCATCACTTATCTTAGAAAACACATTAGAATCCCAGGCCTATTGCTTATTAGTTGAGTGGGTTGTGGCAAGTTATTTAATTATTTTACTTAATCTGGTTTTTCTAATCTGTAAAATTAAGATATTAGGAATAATTTAAATGCCAGGATTGAGGGTATATTGTGGGAAAACACACACACACAAACCTAACTCTAATGGCCCCCATCTCTAATTCCACTTCAATTTTCTCTCTTAAATATGCTTTGTACTTGATCATCTCACACCAGGACCCCAACTTGAAATTTTCTGCCCTATATTCTGTGCTCCCTGAATTTCTTCTTTCTTCAAGTTTCTACTCATTCTTTAAGTTCTTCTAGTCAAGATTGTTCTTCTCTCTAAATGATGAATTTTTCAAACCAAACACACACACACACACACACACACACACACACACACACCTTACACTATAACTTTCCATATGCAAATTTTTTAATGGTTATTTATTTATTTTTGAGAGAGAGCGGGTGGGGGGGGGGAGTGGGAAGGGGTAGAGAGAGAGGGAGAGAGAGAGAATTCCAGACAGGCTCTGCACTGTCAGCACAGAGCCCGACATGGGGCTCAAACTTATGAACTTGAACCAAAATCAAGAGTCAGATGCTTAACTGACTGAGCCACCCAGTTGCCCCTCCGTATAGAAATATTTTATACCCTGTCAATGATAATATATTTTTTTCAAAGACGCAAAGTCTCATAAAAATCTATATACTTCTGAATCATCAGTACTTGCACGGACACAGTTTTGTTTAATAATGTTTGCAGATTGATGAGTGGGCAGTGGGGAGTTTTAGTAGGTTATTCAGTATCTTGTAAGATGGATGGGTAAAAAACAAGGAAACCATAAATGGAAAGATCATTTAATGAGGAATTTGAAATGAAAGAAGAATAAATTAATGGGGACCTGAGATAAAATGGAGTCAGTGGGGATAGAGTGAAATGGTCATGTTTAAAACATGGAGGAAAGAGAAATTGGTAGATCTTGCTAACAAGTTGAATTAAAAGACAAGATTAGACAAGCAATTGTTGTTGATGAACACATTCCGTCGTTGGGTCTAAGGTCAAAGGAGAATACCAGGTAAGTGTGCCAGAAATATGGATTGTCAGAAATATGAATTGATGAATCTCGTGTAGGAAGTCAGAAATATTAATTGATGAGGGGCGCCTGGGTGTCTCCGTCAGTTAAGCATTTGACTTTTGGTTTAGGCTCAGGTCACGATCTCATGGTTGTGAGATCGAGCCATGCACTGGACTCCTCAGTGGCAGAGCCTGCTTAGGATTCTCTCTCTCCCTCCCTTTGCCCCTCCCCCGTCCCTCATGCTTTCTCTCTCTCCTTCTCTCTCCCTCTCTCTTTCTCAAAATAAATAAATAAATAAAAGAAATATGAATTGATGAGGGAGGAGAACATACGTATAGACCTAAATTAAGCTCGGTCTTAGCTTTTATTTTTAGGAGACCAAAGAGAAATGCAATAGAAAGAGCCTGATGGCATCCAATACAGTGTTTTGGTGGAGACGAAATTTGGTGTTATTATTGGAGAGATTGTTAATGAAGCAGATTAATACTCTAAGGGAATTATTTTGAGATAAAAGGGAAGCCAAGTTAGACTTCACCTGCCTATAATCACAGGGGTGACAGGAAGGAAACAATTCTAGAGTAGAAGATACAAGAATTAGTCATAAAAGTGCTTTGTGAAACAGCAGATGGCACGTAGTTCAAAGTTGAGAGAGGTCAGATAGAGAGAAAATAACTCACCATCGGAGACAGTATCTGCTGGCAGGGCAAGAGAGAAGTCTCCTCCAGGTGAGGCACAGAGATGGGGAGAGCAAATAGCAATGGTGAATGAATCCCAGACATGCAGAGAAATTCGAACCAGAGCCATGTGGTGAGTAAGTGAATAAAACATTTGCAGAAGCATTTAGACAGAGAGAATGGGGGTTTATGTGATGTGCGAAGTAAGAGAATAGATCACGAATAGAAAGTCACAAAGAAAATAAGCAAAATGATTACGTTGCTGTTGAAATTTTTGTTATTAAGAGGAGGAAAATGTAATTCACATCTTTAGCTTAAGTAGATGAGTCCTGTGGAGGGTCTGAAAAGTCATCCTGGGGTATTATTTATAAATCATTAATAAAATAATTATGTGTTATATACTTAGAATGCCAAAATTAGAAAGTGACAGGTAGGTATTAATTTCCCCAGACTATAAAAGTGATCACATAACCACACCCTTGGTATGCTTATCTAGCCTTAGTACCTCAGGTTTTCTACTTTCATCTTTCTGAAATAAAATTGTGTTTCTCAAAAATTGATAGCAGCATGAAAATACGTTCTTTCACTGTGTTGCTTGCTAAACTGTATCTCCATTCTTGATCACATCACTTCCATGGCATGTATATTCCCTTCCAAACTCCTAAGCTGGTCTCCCGGGGCCGCTAGAAATGGATCCAGTCTGGGGTGCCTGAGTGGCTCACTCAGTTGAGCATCTGACTCTTAATTCCAACTCAGGCCATGATCTCATGGTTGGTGAGTTCGAGCCCTGGGTCAGGCTCTGTGCTGGCAGCACAGAGCCTGCTTGGGATTCTCTCTCTCCCTCTCTCTCTGCTCCTCCCCTGTTTGCTCTCTATTTCCCAAAATAAATAAAAATAAACTTAGAAAAAAGAATACAAAAAAGAGAAATAGGTCCAGTCTACCTTTACAACTGTACAATGCATTGTCACTCCTTCTCTCACTCAATTCCTATTTTAACCACGCTGTTGACTATATCTTTCCTGTGCACACGACACAATTTTTGGCTCAAGACCACTCTGATAGTTGTCCTGCCTCTGCCTGACTTTTATCATATGCCCACTTCAGGCATACCCTGAGCAAACAAGTGATTGCTTCAAATTATCTTTCTAAAAATTTCAACTTGAAGGTCATCTTCTCCATGAAGACTGCCTGATGCACACCTGTTTATCCAGCCTTCATTTCTTCCTTTATAACCACTTCACCCCATGATGCAGCATATGATCATTTTTGTTAGTGTACTTGTGACCTTTTTGATGTATCCTCAATTCCTAATAGTTGTGCAATAAATTGGAATAATTTCAGTTGTCTGTGTTTGTGTATGAGGGGAAGAGTCTGACCAAGGATAACAGAATCAAGGCATCAATTCATTTATGCCTAGGACCAAGAGCACGGTGTAGAGTCCTCTTTTTTTTCACCAGTGTTTTATCAAATGGAACAATCTACAAATAACCCTATAGGCAGAGAACAGTTGTAAGAACAGTTGTCAGCCACGTCTTGCCAATAAATGGTGGGTAAAAGTGTAAAAGAAACTGATCATGAGTCTCATTTTGGGGTGCCTGGGGGGCTCAGTCAGTTAAGCATCTGACTTCAGCTCAGGTCATGATCTGGTGGTTCATGAGTTCGAGCTCCGTGTCGGGGTCTGTGCTGACAGCTGAGATCCTGGAGCCTCCTTCAGATGTTGTGTCTTCTCTCTCTCTCTGCCCCTCCCCTGTTCACCCTCCATCTCTCTCTCTCTCAAAAATAATTATTAAAATAAAAGAATCTCATTTTACAAATTGGTCCTGACTCTAGTTTATATGCTATGCTATGTGAACTGGGAACAGTCTTTGTGGACTTGACACTCTCCATCTGAAAATGAGCAGAACATTGTTGTTGAAAATGCATCAAAAGATTTCCAACAGATCTTTCTGTGCTTTTGGTAATCACAGTTAATAAGTTTGTAGTTGGGATAGCAAGAGCAATCAGAGTTATTTGATGCTATTTAATGTGTGGCCTAGTGAGGTGTCTGGAACAATAATATTTGTTCCAAACTCTTCTGACAAAAGCTAACCAAAGGTTTCTTTCTGAAAATTGTCTTAGAAATAAAATTTCCCAAGTGATTCCATTCTATGAGGTTTGGGTCTACCTACAAAAAAACACTGATAAAATAAGGTACTGTATCCATACTTTCAGCTTGATGTAGAGTGTTGAGGTGAATTCATATATGCAAGAATGTGAATGTCCATTGATAGCTGCTATGTTTCATGAGTGTTTTCCTCCTCTGGAAGACCTCTACTCACTTCACGAACAGTCAAGTGAATTTAATTTATGTCTCTCAAACAGTTCTCTCTGGAACGCCCTGCTTTTGGTGAATGATATTGAAGAACTGGGACTATTTAGAATGTGAACTTGGGAATATAATACACTCAGAAGCAAATCACAGTAGCTACATTAGATAACAGCTCTCTGATCTTGGGCAATTTAATCTTTGCTTATTTTTCTTATTTCTTAAATGGGTATATGAAATACAACTATTTCAAATTCGTTATGCCTGCCCAAATAGCGTGAAGTCAAGTGCCTGGAATGATGACTAGGACATGTTGCATTCATAAATATTGATGCCTAATCTTGAACCAGAAAAGAGACACACCTTCCCAACTTCTCAGAAGTCTTTGACAAAATTCACCTGTACCTTGTCATTTCCAGTTGGGGAAAGTGGGTGTGGGATCCTGGAAGGGACCAGGGAAGGTAATTATTAGCAGCTTTCACATAGAATATTTCTTAGTAAATTGAAATGCATGAAATGTACATTAGAAGATGATACTGTCTTATCTCTAAACAATCAGAGAAGTAGATGGGGAGGGGCTATAGAGAAAAATGCTTTCAGATGAGCTTTGGGAAGGAAACTTGTAAAAGCATTTATCTTGGGTGATGAGAAATATCTTAACACATACCCTTAACCTATTAGGAATGAACTCCTAGGAAAGCACCGTGCAAAAGTCTCAATCTGAAACAAACACAAGGAACAGAGAGATAGATGATCGAGGGAGATTCTGGACTCTGACATTCAGCGGTGACAAAAAGGTGCCCGAATAAAACAACTTATTTCCTGTTCTTGTTCTTTGGTGGCCTCAGATAAAGTTTTGGGTTGGATTCTAGCCCATGCTTCTGTAAGGACTTGGTCACACAGATAGATTTAGGCCAGGCAGAAAGAATATTGGCAATTAGTCTATGTGAGAAAGTTAGGAATGTCTTAAAAAAAAATCTTTTTTAATGTCTTTAGTTTCGAGAGAGGGAGAGAAGAGAGAGAGAGAGGGAGACACAGAATCTGAAGCAGGCTCCAGGCTCTGACCTGTTAGCACAGAGCCTGATGCAGGGCTTAAGTACATGAGTCTCTCATGTACTGTGAGATCATGACCTGAGCCGAAGTTGGACACTCAACCAACTGAGCCACCCAGACACCCCAGGAATGTCTTACATGGTGTAGTAGTTTTCAATATTTTTTTTTGTTTCAAGAGACAAGACTCCCAGGATAGACAACTATCACTTCCAGCCTCCAGCCACATTTTTGCCACTTGTAAATACCATTGATATTTTATCTAATAGGATTCTACGGCTATGGAACAGAATGATGGCTGATCCCATGTTGAATTTCAGATATTTTACTCTGTCACAGAACAGAAGATAAGAATATGGTGCAAATCCTGCACTTCAGGAGTTTATATTCAGATAGGGAGAGAGAAAAAGAAAGGAAAATTCACTTGGGTGAATAGAAGACACTATTAGAACTATTAGAGGAAAAGTATCCTTAGCAGGGAAGGTACCACAGGAAATCAACAATTCAATGTCAAAAAGCTGAACTGGAATTCTAACTCCCATGGGAATAAAGCTAACGTTAATTGAATTTCCACTAGGTCTCTAGCCTTCTGCTGGAGGCCTTCTTTTAGTTCACTTTAATCCCTAAAACAAACTTAGAGGTAAACAATATCTCTCTTTAAAATCTGTAAGGTTCTTTACACAACAAGAATACAAATAATTCACTGACGGTCACTTAGCCAGTAGATTCCAGAGCTGGGATTTAAACCCAAGCCAGCTGATTTAACAGCCATGTTGTTTCCACTTGGCTCTACCACCTCTTTCTGTTATGGAAGGTGTAGAATAGATGAGTCCTGTCATCTTCCAACTGATTGATTGTTCATTTGTTTCTGGTGTAGAAAACTTGGAGTGTTGAAATGACATCAGCATCAGGATGCATAAGATATCTCTCTTCTTTGTTTCCCCTTTTAATCAACAAATTTTCCATCTGTGAACCAAAGCACCTCTACGGGAGCTGTGGGGTTCAGAGCCAAACACCAAGGGACCCAGGCAGAGTTTTGTTGGCTTGTGCATCTGGAGTCAGGCAGACAGATGTCAACAGGGGCTGCAGAACCAGCAGGAGCTTGCTACCTGGCCCCAGACCCCCTTGGCCTCTGGTAGGGGAAGACCAAGAGAGGGCTCACATGGGCAGACACTCACAGGCAAGAGAGACTTTGTAGAAGTCCAGTCTTGCCAAGGAGAGATTCTAGCACTCTGTCTGAACAAAGCAAATCAAAAACAAATGCCAAGTTTTGACACATTGGAGAGGGCAAGAGGAACTTCCAGTGGTGCCCCTTCCTTGAAGAGCCACAGCATGGAGGCTGAAGTGGTTGGTAACAACCTCTCTCAGGGAAAAGTGAGAGCAACGAGTGAGTTCCCAGCTACCACAGCTGTGCAGCTCACTGCTGGAGAAAACTGTTTCTCTCCTGTAGCACCCTGAGTTTTGAGGCTCTATGACTGGGGGTTTGGAGGAGATCAGGAGACAGATAAGAGTGTCAAAGAGCATGAAAGGCATGTAGTTCCTGCTGACTGCTTTTAGGACCCCAGCAGGAAGCCCACCCTACATGGAAACCCTACAAAGCCATTAGGCTAATAGCAGATTTCTCAGCACAAACTCTACAGGCCAAGAGAATGACATATTCAAAGTGCTGAAAGAAAAAATTGTCCACCAAGAATACTGTATATAGCAAAATTATCCTTCAGATATGAAGTTGAAATACAGATTTTCCCAGACAAACAAAAGCTTAAAGAGTTCATCACCACTAGGCTTGCCCGGCAAGAATCTCTGAAAGCAGATCTTTGGGCTGAAATAAAAAGATGTTAGTTAAGGACACGAAAGTACACGACACACTGGTAGAGGTCAATATGCCTTTGGGTTTAGAAGACTCCAATTTATAACAGGTTGGTATGTTAGCCACCTAATAACTATAGTATAAGTGTTAAGAAAAATAGTGTTAAAAATAACAATAGCCACAATAATTTATTAAAGAATTAGGAGGTAAATTGTGACATCAAAAGTATGAAGGGGAATGGATGGGGGGAGATTTTGTGTCATTAACATTAAGCTATTCTCAGCTTAAAATGACCTGTTTTATCTGTGTTTTATGTAAGTCTTGCTGTAACCAAAGAGCAAAAGTCCTATAGTAGATTAGGGTGGCCACTTTCAGAACAAACAAAAGCAATAAATAATAAGGATTGGGAAGGATGTGGGAAAAAGAGCCCCCTTTTACTCTGTTGGTGGGAATGTAAATGGGTGCAGCCTTTATGGAAAACGGCATGAGGGTTCATCAAAAATTACAAAAATAGAACTGTCATTTGATCTAGCAATTCCACTTCTGGGTATACATTGAGAGCAAGATCTGGAAGAAATATTTGCACACCCACACTCGTTGCAGCATTATTCACAGTAACAGAAGAAGTGGAAGCAACTCAAATGTTCGTCAACAGACCACTGACTAAAGAAAATGGAATGTTATTAAGCCTCAAAAGAGAAGGAAATCCTGTCAAATGTATACCATGGATGAGCCTTGAGGGCATTATGCTAAGTAACATAAGCCAATCATAAAAAACCAATGCTGTATGATTCTGTTATGAGCATCTAAAGAAGTCAGATTCATAGAAATAACAAGTAGAGTCATGGCTGCCAGAGATTAGGGATAGGAAGTGAGGAGTTGTTCAGTGGGTATAGAGTTTCAGTTTTGCAACAAGAAATAGTCTAAGTGCTGTTGCACATGTATGTAAATATATTTAACAGTGCTGAAACTGTACTTAAAAAGGGAAATTTTATGTTGTATTTTTTCTACCATAATTAAAAATTAAAAAACAATTGTTGGAAATGGTTGGGGAACCAGATTCAGGAAGACACTGCCATTGCCTATCCTTTAAAAAAAAAAAAAAAAAAATCACAGCTGTTTCCAGGAAATGAAGATGTGGCTGCTGCTGTCCATGGTAGGAAGGTGCAGAAAGCCCCACCAGTGGCCACACAGCTCCCCTGAAACACTGAGGCAAGTGACCAATAGGAAAAGCAATGTCTCTGTTAAACTTCATGCTTGCTGAAACATGCATCCACACCTCTTCCCGGTATTTTAGAAAAAAAAAGAAATAACTTACATCTCCCTTTCCTCTAACAGATCTTATTCTAGCATGTGTCATTGGCAGAGTACAAATTGCCTCTAGGACACTAGCTAAGGGATCTGGAAAGTACTGACCCCAGTCTTCCAGCCCCTTTTACACCAAGTGAGATATGGAATGAGAAGGTCCCCCCTGGTTTCCACTAAAAAATCCAACGTACATATTCAAGATAATTTTACTGAATGCTTGATGATGATCTATATACATATTCCCTTTCCTGTACGGGTTAATTTGTATCTTCGACCAGGAAGAGGGAAATTTAAGAAGGAACAGGATGTCAGGATGGAAGCGGATGTCTCTTGCCAGAGATGAGTCTCCATTACTAACTCTGAGGGTTTTGGTATGTGTGGAAGTGAGAGCTGGAAGCTATAGGTTCAAGATAGCCTTTTTCCCATGTCTCTGTGAACATGTGCAACCATGGTTATGGATCTAGAGTACTGTGCATAATGTGTGGTCCACGCTTTGCATCTTGGAGGGTAGATTCACTCACTAAATATAAAATCTTTCCTTGTGGTTATTGTGACATAAATAAGCCCAGTGATGGCGCTAAAGATAATTCTATTTCCTGTGTGGGAAAAGGGGGCCTCACAGATTATTCCAGAAAGAGGAACCTCTTTGAAAAACAACATTATCTCTCTTGCCTCTCTTCCTTTCGCAGTCATAATGTGATAAGATATGTAATCTCTTTTGACAACTATGTGCTCTTTTGTGTTGGGTGTTTTTTACTTAGCAACCTTATATTGATGGTCATTTGTGTTTTTTCATGTACGCTGTAGCATTCCATTGACCACAATTTGTTTATCAATCTGCCTATTGATAGGCATTTGGACTGTGTCCAGGTTTGGTCTATGACAAATTAAGCTATTATGAACACCCATGTTTAAGACTTTATATGGACACAAGCTTTAATTTCCCTTAGGTAAATACCTAGAAGTGGAAAGGCTCAGTCCTATGAAAGAATTTTACATTTCAGAAACTGTCAAGATGAAAGAAAGAAAGAAAGAAAGAAAGAAAGAAAGAAAGAAAGAAGGAAAGAAAGAAAGAAAGAAAGAAAGAAAGAAAGAAAGAAAGAAAGAAAGAAAGAAAGAAAGAAACTGCCGAGTTGTATTGACAGGAACCCCAGTGAAATTGAAATTTAAAAAAGACTTAGGGGGTGCCTGGGTGACTCAGTATTTTAAGCGTCCGATTTCGGTTCATGTCATGATCTTGTGGTTTGTGAGTTTGAGCCCCGTGTTGGGCTCTGGACTGACAGCTCAGAGACTGGAGCCTCCTTTAGACTCTGTGTCTCCCCTTCTCTCTGCCCCTCCCATGCTCATGCTCTGTCTCTCGCTGTCTCTCAATAATAAATAAATAAATAAATAAATAAATACAAGTTGTATTGTCAGAGACTCCAGTGAAACACAATGGGATGACGAGACTTGGAATGGGGACATGATCATGAAAATGCCCCCAAAACCTGAATTCCCAGGTGTTCCTGTACCCTGTAAACTGGCAGAGGCTTTCTTACTTGCTAGAGAAAAATCTCTCCCTTGCTCTTGCTTTTGAGCTTGGAGAAGTGCAAGCATGATCCGCTTTTAAAAATACAAATTGGAATTCAAATTAAAAACATCTGTTCTTAGAAAGATGTTGATGTAGAATAAAAAGATAAGAAAAGGCTGGGAGTAAAGAGTTTTAAATCATATTTCAGATAAAGGTCTTGCATGCAAAATATGCAAAGACCTCTCAGCACTCAATAACCAGAAGACGAGCAATTCAGTTTAAAAGGAGGTGAAAGATTTGAATAGACACTTGACCAAATAAACAAACAATGATATGAAAAGCGCTCAAAACACAAGTTAAAATCACAATGAGATTATTTCATGTCTATTAGCGTGGTAAAATGAAAATGACTGGCCATACCAAGTGCTGACATCATTGTGGGCAAACTGGAATGTAAAATGATACAATCACTTTGGAAACTACTGTCTCTCTTCTGTAGCACCCTGAGTTTTGAGCTTCATGATTAGAGGTATGGAGGAGATCAGAAAAGAGACAGATTAAGAGTATCAAAGGGCATGAAAGGAGCCTGTTGGAAAACCACAGCTGTTTCCAGTAAATTAAGATGTAGTTGCTGTTGTCCATGGTAGGAAGTTGCAGAAAGCCCCAACAGTGGCCACACAGCTCCCCTAAAACTTAGGTCCCTGAAAATACAATATAAGACTTATTAAAGACATGTATCTGGTACCCTCTGCAGTTGTATTATCTTTAAAATTTAAAATTTGTGCTTGGTTTTTTATAGTCTGCTCTACGGCTGCGGAATGTATGTATTTATAAGTAATTTATGGAAGCTTTGTGACTTCCCTAGAGTGCATTGGATTGGTATTTAATGGACCTAAGAATTTTATTCATTTTCCTCAAGGTTTCTAATGCAATTTATATCACCAGCCAAGGCCACAATCCTTATCATTAGCATCCCATATTGCTCAAAGCACTAAAACTGCTTAACTCAAAGCTTTCTCTTCTTTCTGGACCTCATTCCCAGCTACTGCAGGCTGGAGTCTCAGGAGCAATATTACAGCATGCAAGAGACCATCATTATAAATGGGATCTTTATGATTAGCTGATTATGTAGATAGTTACTTCCAAAATCTGATAGACTTTATTCCTAGAGCCACTTCTGGTTCTAGTCTACTCATTTCCCCTAAAAGGAGCAAGGATTTCAGTGTACAGGGTTTATTGGCCAGCTCAGAAAGTTGTGAGAAGGAGTGGGGAGAGTAGACAGGAAGGGAGAAGGAAAGCCAAAAACAAGATGGTTAAATCCATCATTTTTGGCAATTGGGATTCGATTATCCAAATACCTCCCAAAAAGTGTGTAAAGAAACTCCCAGAACTGTCAGCTGAAAGCACTGGAGGCTGAAACATTTAGCCATCTTTTTGGGAGTGTGCATAAGCATTTAACCTTTACTGTGTGCTAATCTTGTGCAATTTATATATCTTACAAAAATTACCTCCAGGTTGATGGCCTTTGTTTTTCATCTGCATGGTTCTTTTTTAGGTACTAAATACTGTTTTTTAAAAAACTTTTTTTTGTTTATTTATTTTAAGAGAGAGAGAGAGAGAAAGTACATGCATGGGAGAGGTGCAGAGGGAGAGAGACAGAGAGAGAATCCCAAGCAAGTTCTGCATTGGCAGCACAGAGCCTGATGCAGGGCTCAAACCCATCAACCATGAGGTCATGATCTCAGCTGAATCCAAGAGTTGGATGCTTAACCGACTGAGCCACCCAGGCTCACCTAAAATATGGAATGTAAATAAAATATAATTATATAATGTATAATTTATCTATCTGTACCTATCTCTCTAAATATAATCTTCTCAATGATCTCCTCACATTCAAAACAAAAACTAAGAAAAATACCACTGACATTCATTTAACGACATTAAGGAAACCAAAGGTTAGAGAGGCTTTATTATTACCTCAGTTGCAGACCTAGTCATTGGTATAGGGTGAGCCTACACCAATACCAGTATAAAAATTACATTTATATAATGTAAAAGACATACATTTTATATGTTAATATATTTATACTTAGTAATGTATTATTAATATTATTTAGCAATGGAGGGGCAGAGAGAGGGAGACAGAATCCGAAGCAGGCTCCAGGCTCTGAGCTGTCAGCAGAAAGCCTGAAGTGGGGCTCAAACCCACAAACCATGAGATCATAACCTGAGCTGAAGTCAGACACTTAATCAACTGAGCCACCCAGGTGCCCCAATATCATAATTTATATTTATATATTTATGACTGATACTTATGGCTCTAATCTTATAATCTTCTTCCTCCCCTTTCCCAATTCCTGATGTTACTCACCAAGTTCAGGCAGCTGTTCATCTGGTAGTGGGGAGTGGGTGGGCAAGGAGATGAAAATGGTGGGCAGTAGGCAGTAAGATTGAGAGGATTTGAGTTCATGGAAGGAAAATTGTGTATTTTCACCTTCCGGGAGACTAGAGAGAATTTAGCTTATCTACTGCCTGATTTCCTAAGTAGCCCCTTACAGTGACAATTGAAATTGTTTGGAATTCTTCTGCACAGAGATTTGTCTATTCTCCCCATTTATTTATTTATTCAAGCACTTTCTTATACCAGTATGGATATTTATTTTATATGTTGGATTCGAATCCAGTACTACTTTATTTAGCTTGCTGCCTAAAATGCTGCAGCTTTGAACATTACAAACTCTCTCAATTGGCTCCTCTGTCCCTTTGGCATCCTTCTATCATTATGTTTCTTTCTTTTTTTTTTTAAAATTTTTTAACATGGATATATTTTTGAGAGACAGAGTACGAGCACAGGAGGGTTAGAGAGACTGGGAGATACAGAACTAGAATCAGGCTCCAGGCTCTGAGCTGTCAGCACAACTATGCTTTTGTCTGCCCATGTCCTAACAGAATGCCCTCCCTTCCACAGACTTTCAGATCCTGTGAAAAATGTAAAGAGCAGAGCATGGAAAATCAATATGGGAAGAATATGACTTTTAATTAATGTAGGAAAAAATAGGCTCAATAAACAGCCAAACTTTTTTGGGTCTGATTTCTACCTCTTGATTTTCTGGAGCAATTGGTTCTCTGAGTCAAAAAAAAAAAAAAGTAAATCAAATAATTAACAAGCCATAAAATAAAAGGAATGTCCTTCCTGATTTTGCAGAGCAACTGATGGGACCCAGGGCTGTGGGTAAATTTTTGAAAACCCATCTCAGAAGACCGGGGTAGAATATCATGTGTTATATCTCAAGCAAAATTATAATCATAATCATAACCAACCAATAAAAGTAGTGGTTGAAGAGTTTTCCAGTGTAACCAAGAGAAAAAGGCTCTCACAAGGATTGATTGGTACCTATCATCAGTATACTCAGTTGTAGTGGTTAGTGATTTTTCTCCTGATGTTTGTTAACAAAATGCTAATTTGTGCAATTTCGAGTTTATTCTTAGCTCCTGTTTGGCCCTTGGGATAAAAGCCTGAATCACTTGTCCTCTTGTGACTGATGTTTTACTCTGAAAAGCCTTAAATACGGTACTTAAGAAAACAGCCTGGGAGGGGCGCCTGGGTGGCTCAGTCCGTTAAGCATCCCGACTTCAGCTCAGGTCACGATCTCACAGTTCGTGGGTTCGAGCCCCGCGTCAGACTGTGTTGGCAGCTAGCTCAGAGCTTGGAGCCTGCTTCTGATTCTGTGTCTCCCTCTCTCTGACCCTCCTCTGCTCACGCTGCCTCTTTCTCTCTCAGGAAATAAATAAAAACATTAAAAAAAAAAAAAAGGAAAAGAAAACAGGCTGGGAGTGCAATCAAGATCTAAAAGCAAGTTCTGTCGTTAGTTCATAGTCTGTGGCTTCACTATCTCAAGCAAGCACGAGTTTATTCATTGCAGTTTCCTGCAGCTGCCCTGTGGTGGGCTGTGTAGGATGACCCACAGGAAATAATGGTGACTATACAGAGCCGAAGGTGATTGCCCAATTACTCTTCAGATCAGATCAGACTCCTCAGTGGAAATGGTGTTAAGAAACGATGGCCCAGAGAGGCTCTCACCTCCCGCTTGGTGCAGTTCTAGAGGGATGCAAAGGTAGGAAGAGCCCATTTTCTATTCTCAGCTTCCAAGAAGAGTTCTGGGTTGAGCGGTTGGCGGGTGATATAGGAATGTGGGTCAAAAGTCTCTAGTATAGGCTGAGGTGTGAATGAACTTGGGGACAAGTTAGCTTGCTCCTGACCCAGCTTTAGAAGGATAGGCCTCTCATCTATGTGGAAGTGAATGTTCAGGCTGTGGAATTTTGCCCCCTTCAACACCTACTTCAAAGGGAAAACATCAAGTAACTTCCAGAATCAATGGAATCTGAGTCAGAGAAATTGAAGGAAGGGAAAGGGAAGAAGTGGCTGACTGAAGGTCAAGTGGGAGAGAGAGTCCTCCTTTCCTGGTAAATGGCTCTGCTGTGTATATTCAGGTGCAAAAGGCAGTTCAACACACTCTGGCTTCTCCCCACCCCCACCTCCACCCCAACCTGATTTAAGGGGGAAACTATGAAAGTGATCATCAAGGGAAACTTTTCTGTTCATTCTTTATTACTCTTTCTGAGGTCATGATCTCACAGTTTGAGTTCGAGCCCCACATCAGGCTCTGCATTGATGGTGCTTAGACTGCTTGGGATTCTGTCTCTCCTCTCGGTCCCTCCTCCGCTTGTGCTCTCTCTCTCTCTCTCTCCCTCTCTCAAAATAAATCAATAAACTTAAAAAAATTTAAAAAGGTATTATTGTTTCTTGAGACACATAAAATCATATACTAGCATGTTTTGCCCCGTACTTATGGGACTTAAACACACACAAAAATGAACTGGGAGCTGATGTCATCTAAATTCACAAGTTCAAGTTTTGTCTTCAGGATGGTTTGCTCAGACCCGGATCCTGATCCCTGAGCAGAGGATTGTCAAAACTCTGTCAGTGGTTCGTTTTATTGACAGAGTTACTGCTCAATTCCGTTTATAATTCTCTGAGCTCCTCTGGGAGGATATTCAGAAACGACCAATTTTTTTTTCTTTAAGACAAAAGAATGAGACAGAAACCGAGAAATATAAACAAACCACACTAATTATAGGTCACATTAGAATTAGGGCAGAGCAGGGGCTCCTGGGTGTCTTAGTCGGTTAAGCATCCAACTTCATCTCAGGTCGTGATCTTACAGTTTGTGATTTGAGCCCTATGTCAGGCTCTGTGCTGACAGCTCAAAGCCTCCAGTCTGCTTTGGATTCTGTGTCTTCCTTTCTCTCTGCCCTTCCCCTGATCATGTTCTGTCTCTCCTTCTCTCAAAAATAATAAACATTAAAAATATTTTTTAAAAAAGAATTAGGGCAGAGCACATCAGGCAGCACAAACAGGGTGCATCAATGACTTATTGTAGCAGTAATGGTGCATAACAAACAATCCCCTGAAACTTAATGGTTTAGCTCAATAAATATGCATATTGTTGACAAGTCTGCACATGGCTGTGCATGGCTCTTCTGAAATCCCCTGGGATCAGGCATGTGAATGAGGGTCAAAAATTGCCATCTGATTGAGGATGACCTCAGCCAATATGAATGCTATGACATCTCTCATTTTCAGTGTCTTTTATCCTCAAGCAAGGTGGCTCAGCTATGTTTTCTTAGCTTTGTTTTTCTATGTTTCTCATGGCATGAACTCAAGAGCCTGTGCTTTTAAAATTTTTTTTAATGTTTTATTTATTTTTAAGAGAGAGAGAGACAGCATGAACAGGGGAGGGTCAGAGAGAGAGGGAGACACAGAATCCGAAGACAGGCTTCAAGCTCTGAGCTGTCAGCACAGAGCCCGACGCAGGGCTCGAACCCCGCGGGGCTTGAACAAACTGTGAGATCATGACCTGAGCTGAAGCCGGATGCTTAACTGGCTGAGCCACCCAGGTGCCCTGAGCCTGTGCTTTTAAAACATTTGCTGATATCTCTTTGGTCGAAGTGAGTCACAAGGCTGAAATCAGAATTAAGGGGAGAAGGAAATATATTCTACCTTGTAATGGAAGCAGCAGTAAAGTTGTGTGGCATTTGTATGAATGCAGGGAAAGGTAAAGAATAAGGGCTATTGATGCAACAAATCTATATGCAAGAGGAGTCTACGACAATTAAAGGGGCCTCAGAAAACCATGTTGAATTCACCTGGCTCATCAGAACTTTTTATAAATCATTACTATGCTTGTGGTATAGGAGAACATTAGCAAAGGCCAGTGTGCTAGAGAAATTGAATTGTCATTTGGTTCACACACAGAAATGCTGACTGACATTGAAGAAGTGATATAATCTCTTTAAAACCAAGTTTTCTTACATGGAAAGTGAAGGCTCTCATTTTACGTAGTTTCTATTCACACGCGCTTCTAAACTCATGACATAAATCAAACATTTATTTTCTATTACTGTATTGTAGACTTCTAACAAACAGGAATTGCATGTTTTATTTGTTACTATATTCCTAACTAACAAAACCTGTAACAGGGTCTCACGTATTGTAGACATTTAATCAATATTTGCTGACTGAATGAATGGATAGTATTCTTGTGAACAAAAAGCATAACACATAGCACTTACAGGACTTTCTATAATGATTGAATCACTTTCCATCAGTCATTTTTTTCCCTAGAAGATGTAAATGTAAACGTTCTGCATGCATATCTGTCATGTTAAGATTTAATAATAGTAATGATGCTAATTATAAATTTAATTTTTTTTTAAATGTTTAATGTTTTATTTATTTCTGAGAGAGAGAAAAAGACAGAGTGATCAGGGGAGGGTCAGAGGGAGAAGGAGATACAGAATCCGAAGACAGGCTCCAGGCTGAGAGCTAGCTGTCAGCATAGAGCCTGATGCAGGGGCTCAAACCCACAAACCACGAGATCATGACCTGAGCCAAAGTCGGACGCTTAACCGATTGAGCCACCCAGGCACCCCGTTAACTATTAATTATTTAGAATATACCAGTTCTGGGGCATATAGGTGGCTCAGCTGGTTAAGCGTCTGACTTTGACTTATGTCAAGATCTTGTGGTCCATGAGTTTGAGCCCTGTGATGGCTCTGTGCTGACAGCTCAGGGCCTGGAGCCTGCTTCAGATTCTGTATCTTCCTCTCTGTGCCCCTCCCCTACTTGCACTCTGTCTCTCTCTTTCTCTCAAAAATAAATAACTTTTAGAATATACCAGTTCTAATTTTATATGTGCAAATCTGTTGAAATCATATACACGTATAAATCTTTTGAAATCATGTGGCTGTATGGCAAGCAACAGGAGGTAGTTACCACAAGCACATCCTTTTTATAGTTTTAAAACTTAGGGTATGGAGATGGTAAAAAAAAGACATGCCCAAGTTTATATAGTGTGTGACTGAAATTATAACTTAGACAGTGTAACTTACCATCACACCAAACTTACCTCATGATACCACTTTTCCAAAGGCCTTTTTTCATGTCTAGAATAAAGGGATTGGAGAGTAGATTTGTTCTCAAAATATTTACATTTTACAGCACTAAAGATTATGTTGATATACCAAGTGGAACAACTGGATGGTTTGGCCCAAATCCTCTCAAGAAAGACAACATCATCCCAGTAGACCAAACAAACCTGAAGATCTTCTTGACGGGAGAGCCCCAGATACTGGGGGTGAGTGAGCTTGACCTCCAAGCATAGTATTTAGGGAAATAGCCATTTCCAGAGAGGAGAACAGTTATCCCTTGTGACTCCCAAAGTGTGATTAATCAGGTCATAAACTGACCTTCTTAGCGGAAGGAAATAGATTTTTTAAAAATCAGAGATCTGGAATCTGAAAGGAAAATGTGTTTCTCTAGTGAGAGGGGGGAAAGAGGATTACCATAAAATCTTTAGCTTTTTAAATTATGTTTATTTACTTTTGACTGAGAGAGAGAAAGAGAGAGAGAGAGAGAAACCGTGAGTGGCAGAGAGAGAGACACACACACAGAATCCAAAGCAGGCTCCAGACTCTGAGCTGTCAGAACTCACACACAGTGAGATCATGACCTGAGCCGAAGTCGGATGCTTCACCGACTAAGCTACCCAGGCACCACACCAAAAAACCTTTCTAAACAGTCTTGAACTTGAGAAAAAGCCATGGATTCCTAGGAGTTTCATTCTGGGAACCCTTTCAAAACTGAGGGATGGGAAATAGCTCTGTGTAAAGATCACAAAAATAATCTTTCTAGGAGCTTGCATGATTCATACTCTGAGCATATCTTCTTTTTCATTCCCCAGGTGGCTCAGATCCTGATTGGTGTGATGAAAGTATGCTTATTTGCTATAGGTCTGTGTTTTCATTTATCTGACTTTCACTACTGGTGTCTTCCTCTTAACATGATCTCAGGATATCCTGTCTGGGGATCCTTATTTGTGAGTATGTTGGAACATTTCAACTTCCTCTGTGGTAGAATTCTACAAATATTCCTTCCAGCCTTCCCTTTCACAAGTCAATGATGTGACCTGGGATTTTACTTCTTAGAGCAAACTATGTGACCTAAAGACTTTGGGGTTCTGGTGACCCCTAAGGCAGGTAGAAGAACAGGTGCAGGCTCACCAGACTGCATTCTTTCATTTTCAGTTCTTCTTATCTGGTGCTATGTCTATTGCAGCGGGAAGAAAAATGACACTGAACTTGGTAAGTATTTCCCTGGGCCCAGAGCAACAAGTAAAATCAGAAGTGTTCTATTTCAAGGCAAAAGAAATGATCTCTGATTCTCTGAATCATCTGGGCCCTATGGGGGTCATGGCAAATTCTTCCTTGAGGAAACTGAGGTTTGACTTACCTTTTTTTTTTTTTTGCCCCTATTGTCTGAAACTCTATCCCTGGGATTAATCTGTGAATATAGAATCCAATCCTTCAGCAATATTCCTCTTTCTTTCTTAGACTTAGGAAAAGTATTTGAGAATGTGGCTTCAACCCCTTCAAAATGAGTGAATGTTTTTGTGTTCTCCGAAGGGAGGAAGAAGAAGAAACAGAGGGATGTAAGGGACACTGATCATTCTCTTCCAGATCAAAGGCAGCCTGGGAATGAACATGCTCAGTGCCATTACAGGAACGATAGGGATACTCATGTTAATAGCCGAACTGAATATTATGCTTGAAACAGAGAAAAAGTGTCTTATTCTTGTAAGTGTTTCTGAGCTGCTTTTATTTTCTGCAATTATATTTATATTCTCTAAATGCGTAATAATGACTGTCTCTCAATTGATCTTGGCCTATCACCATAAGCAGTAAGATCTGGGACTTTAATCTCATGGGGAGAATTTTCAGCCCCTTGCCGCTAGGACCTACCAGAACAGTGATCTCTTTTTCTCAAGTTCTTCTCCAAACTCAGTTATGTTAGAGAATTGATCATTAGGACCTTTCTTTAGTCTTCAGGGTCAAGTTAAGATGGTGATGGACTGCTGCGCTGGCTCAGCAGGCTCTGTGTCATTGGCGAGTGGGTTGAGGAGGGTCAGAACACCAAGCCAAGATGCTCAGAGCCTCTGAGGGTGCATGTATGTACAAGGAAAGGACAATGATAATCGCTTTCACAGACCTGGAGGTTCTCTGCTCTTTAGATGGGAAAAAGGTATAAATTCAAATAGGGATGAAAAGAACTTGAAGCGGACAACAGAGAGAATCTCTAAGCCAAGAAAACTATGAAGACACATCTGATTTCATCTGAATTTTCTTGCACTTAATGAAGTTCCAGAATAGAACTCTGCTCTTTTAGGGTTTGCTTTTCAGTTTTTCTATTTTGGTTTGTGATGAGAGGGAACGTACTTGTTTCCGTAGGGAAGAAGGAGTCAAATTGGAATCAGAGAGTTCAGGGCCAGGGGAAGTATCTGTCTATTAATAATACTCCTTTCCTTTTCCTCTTTGCCCTCCTCATGGAATCTGCTCCTTTCTAGAGGACATTTGAGATTGTGATATTAGTCCTCTCCCTGCTGGAAGTCAGCATTGCTATCTCTCTCTCTGTATTTGGGTGCAAGGTGACCTGCTTTGTCACCCAGGTAAGTGTTCAGGACCTGGTGGAGGGTTCAGATTTGTCACGTTTTTGTTTCTCTCACTATCTCTCTCTGCTCTCTGGACCAAAGAGAAGGATAAGGAAGCAGAGTGATGGAAAGATAATTATGTACATGATCTTTCCTGAGATTGAAGAAGACAGAAGAACACATTGTTGGAGCTATGGTAGATGTTTCCAGGAACCTCGTAGGTCTTGCGGGATATCGATCTTTATCTAGTGAGGGGTGTAAGGCCCTGAAGGAAGGGACACTTAATTCTCAGGTTCTAAGATACAGAAAAGAGGTAGGGGTCACCAGGATGAATGCAAATCTCTAGCTGAAAGAGGATGTGAAAATGATATGTATTATTCTCAATATCCACAGGTGGTGGTTATCCAGTCAACCAACGACCAGGTGTCTTCAGCAATAGACCCTCAAGAACATGTCTACGAGGAGCTGGAGTTTGGATAGAATAGTTCCTGCTTTTGAAAATATTATTCATTGTGTATCTCTTCACCTGCCAGGAAATGTTCTCATCTGTGCACGGGAGCATAGTTATTACAAAACCAAATAAATACATTTTCCCCTCTATTGCTGCTGATTGTGATTTTGAGTCCCAATCTCCCACTTTGTCCCATAGCCAGTCAAATGACTGGGATGTACGGTGTCATTTCTCATGATAACTTGTAACGGAACTACACCACACATACAGAAAACTGGAAAGATCATGGTTGTAACAGTGGCCTAATTTTTTTTTAAGATTTTAGTTTTTAAGTAATCTCTACACCCAACATGGTGCTCAAGCTTACAACCCAGGGATCAAGAGTCCCATGCTCTACTGACTGAGCCAGCCGGGCGCCCCCAACTTTTAGATGTATAGAAAGCAGACATCCTTGTGTAAGCAGCACCTGAATCAATGAGTAAACATTACCAGGGTTTCAGAAAATGGTCAATGCCCCTTTCATTCACTAAGATCCCAGGGTAACTGCAGTCTTGACTCTCACCACCAGTATGAGTTGTGTCTTTGAATTTTATAAAATGGAACCTTGTGGTATATATATATAGCTGAGTATATACACTGGATATGACTCCTTTCTTCTACCGTGTTTGTGAACTTCATTCATGCCATTGCCAGTGACAATACTTCATTCACACTGCTGCAAGATATTCTACTGTAAGACTTATAGAACAATCTATTATCTATTTAAATATTGATGAATATTTGGGACACTTTTTAAATGTTTTATTTATTTCTGAGAGAGAGAGAGAGAGACAGCATGAGTGGGGGGGCGGTCAGAGAGAGGGAGGTACAGGATCTGAAACAGGCTCCAGGCTCCGAGCTAACTGTTAGCACAGAGCCTGACACGGGGGCTCGAACCCGCAAACTGTGAGATCATGACCTGAGCCGAAGTCGGACGCTTAACCGACTGAGCCACCCAGGCACCCCTGGGACATTTTTATTTGAGATGAACAGCACTGTACAAGCAAACTGTATCTATATACTTTGTTACATGCATGTGTAAAATTCCACCGGGTCTACGCATAAGACGGGAATTGTTAGGTCACATCCAAAGAGCATGTAACGTGCGTATGCCTTCTAGCAATGCGTCGGTTCCAGTTATTGCAAAGCTTTACCTTGATATCATGTGATTTTCATTTTAACCATTTTGATATAGTTGTATCACATTGTAATAGTTTTAATACTATTTATTTTGATAAGAACTTAAGTTTATTTTAAAAAATTGAGAAAATAATATAGAGTTCCCATACACCTCAAATCATCTTATGTCAGTATAAAATGAACTAATATTGATACATTATCATTAACTAAAGCATCATTATTATTCAGATTTCTTTAGTTTTTAATTAGTGCCCTTTTCCTGTTTCAAGATCCCACCCAAGACACTACATTACATTTAACTGTCATGTTTTCTTAGGCTCCTCTTGGCTGTGACTATTTCTGAGACTTCCTTTGTTTTTGATGACCTTGATTGTTTTGTGGAATACTGACCAAGTATTTTGTAGAATGTCCCTCAACTGGAGCTTATCTGATATTTTTCTCATGATTAGACTACTGTTTTGAGGTTTGGGGAGGAAGACCCTAGAAGCACAATATCATTCTTATTACATCCAATCAAAGATACATACTATCAACATGACTTACACTGTTAACATTGGCTTTAATCACCTCACTGAGTACAGTTTTTCAGTTTTTTTCCACTCTAAAGTTAGCTTTTCCCTGACTTTTTATACTGTACTCTTTGGAAAGATGTCACTATATAGCCACTGAGTGCAGCCTGGGATCAAGGAATCAGGAGTTAACATCTTCTGCTTTGAGGGTGGAGCAACCTCATAAGTGATTTGATATTCTGCCCTGGGGTTTTGTCTATTCTCCCACTTATTTATGCATTCAATTATTTGTATGACTTCATGAATATTTATAGATTCCTTGGGTTATAACCTAATAGCACTTTAGTTTATTGCTCAAGTTGTTTCTGTTTCAGTCACTGGGAGAGCATTCAGTGGCTCCTGTGTCCCTTTGGTGGGCCCTATCATTGTGTCTCATTTTGAACACTTCCTTCTTTTATGACATGACAATGCTCTCAGGCTGATCTTACATCATTCTTGCTCAAGTCTTAGAGTCAGCCATTTCATCACACAGGTGCTCCTTTTATTGGAGCACCATATCAGAAATCAAGATCTGGGTGCTAGGAGTGCTTGTTAATATTGGGATGTCATTTCTTTTAGGTTCTCTTAGCTAACAGAGCAAAATATATACATATGTCTACTAATTCATGTGCCTTAGTTGAGCTTTTCTAACAAGATACTATGTACAGACATTCAGTCTATAGTACCATGTTTATACACATATCTGTAAATGTTTCTATCTTTAGCCATCTATTATATGATATATCACATCTGTCTTTGAAAAAAAAAATCACAGGAAGTGCCAAAAAAAAAAAAAAAAAGCCAAAGAAGCCCTGTATTTCTACACTTTTAAAAAACTTTTCTGTAACCCATGGACTGTTTAGAAGCATGCTGTTTGAGGGGCACCTGGGTGGCTTGGTTAAGCGTCCGACTTTCGCTTAGGTCATGATCTCGCGGTTCTGGGTTTGAGCCCCGCGTCGGGCTCTGTGCTGACTGCCAGCTCAGAGCCTGGAGCCTATTTCAGAGTCTGTGTCTCCCTCTCTCTCTGACCCTCCCTTGCTCACACTGTCTCTCTCTCTCTCTCTCCCCTAGAAATAAAATAAAAATATATAAAAAAAAAAGAAGCATGCTGTTTGATTTCCAAAAATTTTGAATTTTCCACCTATCACAATTCTGCTATTACCTGACAGCTTTGTATGCTTTCTATTCTTTTAAATTTGTTGAGTTGTGTTGCATAACACATGAAGTGACCAATACTGGTAAATATTCCATGCACATTTGAGAAAAATGTATACTCTCTTGTTGGATGGAGAGGTCTGTAAATGTCAGTTAGGTCAACTTGACTGATACTTCTAAGGTCACCCATATCCTTACTGCTTCTCTGCCTGGGTGATATATCAGTTGTCAAAGAGGTGTTGAGGTCTCCAAATATAATAGTGTGTTTGTCTACTTCTCCTTTTAGTTTTATCAGTCTTTTTCCTCATATATGTTGGACTAACTACAAGTGGCCATTGAGCACTTGTAACATGGTTACTGAGACTAAGAAAAATGAACTTTAAATTTTTTAAGATTTTAAATAATTTAAATTGCCATATGTGTGTCTAATAGCTATTGTACTGTATAGAATAGGAATGGAATTGCTTGATCTTATAGACACACTATTAATTTTATTAGACTTTGAAAAATTCTGGTTGTATTATTCTAGGGGAATTGATAACAGTTTGATTAATTGTCAGTGAGCCAACAAAGCAACACAAGCTTTTATAGAAAAGCTTATATGTGTAAAATATCATCACAAACGTTTAATGTACTTCGAATGATGCAATACAGTTAAGTACCTTAACACTAGATTAATGATTTTTTAAAAATAGTTTATTGTCAAGTTGGTTTCCATATAACACCCAGTGCTTGTCCCCACAAGTGCCCTCCTCCATGCCCATCACCCCTCTTCCTCTTCCCCCCACCCCCATCAGTCCTCAGTTTGTTCTCAGCCCTCAAGAGTCTCTCATGGTTTGCCTTCCTCCCTCTCCCCCACTATTTCCCCCCTTCCTTTCCCCTATGGTCCTCCGTTAAGTTCCTCCTAATGAAATATCATAATCTATAGCATTTTGTGTAATTAAAAGTATTTTTTGCATATATTTTCTGTTTTGCTTGATGTATATCCCAATATGAATGGAGTAAGAACAAGCAAGCCATTTGAGAGATAAGGAAACTGAGGTTTAGCCGGGAAGGATATGCATCCAAAGTCACAGAGTGTAAAAATGATGGACCAAAAACTTCATGCAAACTGCTTCCACAATTGGTCCAGGAAACTCTACATTGACTGCACTGTTTTTCATCAAAGAAAGGGTAAACCTCAGAGCTTTAAGAAAGGAATAGAGCTCTATGTTTGCACATTTGGGAGTTGGAGGGATTGAGATTTTTTCTAACATGCAGGAATGAATGAATTAGGAAAATGAATTGTGATCTCAGAAAATAAATCCTGGCTGATGAAGAACACTGTGGTGGAGGTAATATTAGTCACTAACATTTTATGTCCCTCTACATTTCCTGTCTCCCACACAATGCTGGGAAGGTAGGTGACCATTTAATGAGCTGCAACAAAGAATGACACATGGTTCTAGACCAAAGTATCTAATTGCCAAAGGTCCAACTTCGAACTTTGTCTTTCTCTACCTTGGCAAAATTAAAAAAAAAAAACCTTTTGGAGATATTATTCTATTATTCTATTTTTTGGAACTCATATCAGTGTGGGTCTAAACAGCCAACTAACAATGAACATGTAAAGTATGCGGTAAATGAACTTCTGATGTGTTAAGCCACCAACATTTCAAGGTTAAGTTTTGTAACAGAGCGTACACCTCACTTGTGATGACATCCAACCATAACAAAAAGGAATAGTAACAACCAAATTCTTAATGCTATAGATGCTAGCTGCTATCTTCATGACTTTGAACCACACAGTGGTATTCTCACATGCGTATATTTATGCCTCAGTGGTTACAGTATAAGATTCTTGGTACCACTGTGGATCCAAAAATACAGAAATACGGCTTCATATTTGTTTACTAGTATCTGTTGGATAACAGGAAGGTGTTTCCTCTTTATATTCAAGTTCTTGATAGATTGAAGTTTGAGGCAACAAGTCTTGATAAGGACTTTCAGAAGGTGATTTCCAGCAAAAAAGTACAGAAATCTGTAAAGAAGCCAAAGAATTATCTGTAAAATAATCTGTAAAGTCTGTAAAATAAGCCATTAAGAATAGTATAATCTAAGTCCTCAGTGATTTGTCTCCAAATATATGCTCTCTTACTCTAAAGATTAATTGTGTGGACTTTGGACCCAGAGGAACCCAATGGCTGCTCTCCAACAAAGGTAGAGGGTGAGTTCAATTTCAATCATGACTAAAACTACCCAATGATTCAATAAGTGGTGTTGGGAAAACTGGACAGCAACATGGAGAAGAATGAAACCGGACCACTTTCTTACACCATAAACAAATGTAAATTAAAAATAGATAAATGTGAGACTTGAAACTATAAAAATTCTAGAGAAGAACACAGGCAGCAGCCTTTCTGACATAGGATGTACCAATTTCTTTCTAAATATTTCTCCTGAGGCAGGAGAAACAAAAGCAAAAATCATTGGGATTTCATTAAAATAAAAAACTGCTGCACAGTGAAGGAAACAATCAACAAAACTAAAAGGCAGTACATGGAATGGGAGAAGATATTTGCAAATGACATATCTGATAAAGGTTGAGTATCCAAAATCTATAAAGAATTTATAAAACTCAACACCCCAAAAACAAATAATCCAATTAAAAAATGGAAAGAAATCTTGAATAGACATTTCTCCAAAGAAGACATCCAGATGGCCAACAGACACATGAAAAGATGCTCAACATCACTGATCATCAGGGAAATGCAAATCAAAACTACAATGAGATATCACCTTACCCCAGTCAGAAGGACTAAAATTAACAACACAAGAAACAACGGGTGTTGATGAGGATGAGGAGAAATAGGAACCCTCTAGCACTGTTGGTGGAAACACAAACTGGTGCAGTAACTCTGGAAAATAGTATGGAGTTTCCTCAAAAAGTTACAAATAGAACTACCCTAAAATCCAGCAGTCGCACTAGTAGGTATTTACTCAAAGGATACAAAAATACTAATTCAAAGGGATGCATGCATTCCAGTGTTTATAACAACACTATCTACAATAGCTAAATTATGGGAGCAGCCCAAATGTCCATCCACTGATGAATAAATAAAGAAGGTATGGTATATATACACAATGGAATATTACTCAGCCATAAAAAAGAATGGAATCTTGCCATTTGCAAAAAACATGGATGGAGCTAGAGAGTATTTTGCTAAGTGAAATAAGTGAAATAAGTTAGTCAGAGAAAGACAAATACTATATGATTTCACTCATATGCAGAATTTAAGAAACAAAGCAAATGAGTGAAAGAAAAAATAGAGAGAGAAGCAAACCAAGAAACAGACTCTTAACTATAGAGAACAAATTGAGGGTTACTAGAGGGAAGGTCAGGGGAGGATTAGACTCAAATGGTGGAATAGTTGACGGGGATTAAGGAGTGTACTTGTCACGAAGATCACTGAGTGTTGTATATTAGTGATGATTCACTGTGTATTGTACACCTGAAGGTGATATTACACTGTATGTTAACTTAAACCCTAAAAAAAAAACAACTACCCAATGATTAATTTTTTCCAGATATTTAGCCAGGTGCATATCAGTCTACTTGGCTTACTAGTGTTAAGTTTTGAGGAAGATAAAGGAAAATATAAACATGTCCATTAAAATAATTCTTGAACAACAGAAATAGGGAGAGATATTAGGGCTTTTAGCCTTCTTCAATCATTTTGGTAAGAAGAATTCCTGCCCAGCTAATATTGGGACAGTAATATGAGGCATTACTGATAGGCTGGAAAATAATGAGTTGCTAATAGAACATAAGTTTCTGAGTGTCTGAACACGTTTTGTGTGATTATGTACATAAAATTTTAAGTATTTTTGTTTTTTGTATTTGTGATTTGTTGTCTGTCTCTTATAATGAAAGATTATTTATGAGAGAAAATAATGTGAGGTTTTTTTTAATAAAGGATGATTATTGTATTTTCATAATTTTTGACTAATGCTTGACCCATAAGCTGTTACTAACATTTCCCTTCTTCTCTTAACAATATAACCCCTTTTTAACCTGGAAAATGGAGGTAAAATTGTGGCTATATTTCCTAGGGTATCTTTCAGCTTAGTATAGGAAAATAAGTACTAGCCAACAAAATGTGGGAATAATAATAAATCTCACTTTGGAGTTACAGACTTAGAAAGACAGATATGTTTTCTTGTTTCCCTTTTCATTTCTGCTGGTCGGGATATGGATGTGATTGCAGGAGCTCCTTCATGGATCCAGAGGTGAAAGCCACATTTTGAGGATAAAGGATCTACCTTTCCATCCCTGTTTTTGGTGGAATTATGTTTCCATAGAAGACAAAAACCTGGCTTCCAACAGCCAGGGAATATTTGATATATAAAACACCATGTATACCGTTAGAGAGTAGATGTAAATACTGAGAAATATCTAAGAATAACTAAGAAGAGCATACTCTCCAATGTCTACTCTAGTGAGGGCCATGAAAATTAGTGTACAAAAAGCCAGAGAGGAAAATGGATAAGTTAATATCTCCCAGAGAAGGGAACTATGCGATAACTTAATCATTCTATGCCATTTTGGGGGGCAGGCTATCTCTGTAATTCCTGCCTTAGAAAATATTATAAATGCCATAGCTCAGTGATTTCATATTTCTCTTTCAATCTCCAGGTTGAAGTTTTATCATTATCTTTGGTCAAGCCCACATTTATATAATGTAAGCAGAAATGGGGCAAATAATGTGTCTTTCAGCCTTCACTGCAATTTGAGCTACTACAAATATACAATAACTCCAGAGCATATTGGAGTTATTGGATTATTGTCCTTCGTGAGTTGGTGAGTGTATTTTAGGTGTGGGGGAGAATGTAGATGTGTCTATTTGGTGCCTCTAGAGAAGAATGTGATTGAGAATGTTCCTCATCCTCCTTTAAGAATAGAGGGGTGCCTGGGTGGCTCAGTCAGTTAAGCGTCCGACTTCGGCTCAGGTCATGATCTCACCGTTCGTGGATTCGAGCCCCATGTCGGGCTCTGTGCTGATAGCCAGCTCAGAGCCTAGAGCCCGTTTCGGATTCTATGTCTCCCTCTCTCTCTGACCCTCCCCTGTTCACGCTGTCTCTCTCTCTCTCAGAAATAAATAAAACATTAAAAAAAAAGAATAGAAATTCTGTATATTTGAGCTAGATATGAGTCTGACGGAACTCTGTAGCCTCCATTCTGGCTCAATGTGGTCATGCAACACATGTTGGCCAGTGTAATGTGAGAGAAGATACATATGTCCCTTCAGATCCATGACCTTACAAGAATAAATATGTCTTCCCCTTTTCTGTGTCTTTTCTCATTGGGGGGTGCACAAGTATTCTGTGGTGGGCAGGATATTATGGTGATTTCCGTGAGTATGTTATATGGCAAACAAAACAAAACAAATCATTATCCAGATGAGCCTAATCTAAGTATAGGACTCCTTTCAAGGCAGAGTGTTCTCTAAATGGAGGAAGAGGAAGTCAGAGAGATTCAAAGCATGAGAACTTTTGACAAAGAGGAAGCACTCTGTGGCTGACGTGGAGAGAACCACTTAAATAGATCGAGAGCAGCTTCTAGGAGCTGAGCGTGAGGGACTCCTGGCCAACAATCCCAGTTCCATAACACAAGCAACTGGATTCTGCCAACGACAACAGAGAACTTCCAGACAACTCTAGACTTTCCAGGAGTCCAGGGCATCCAGTACATGGACTTCAGCCTCATGAGATTCTGAGTAGAGAATCCAGTCAGGTCCATCAAGACTTTTGATCTACAGAACTGTGAGGTAATAAGTAGGTGGTAGGTATTGTTTTAAGTCAATATGCTTGTGGTAATTTGTCAGGCAACAACAAAAAATTATTACATATTTTGGTCCTGGAGATGGGGTAATAATGTAATATTACTATAACTATATCTAGGATATATAAATAAATATCCAGGATATGGGAGTAGCTTTGGAATTAGGCAGTGGGCTGAAAGGAGTTTGAGGAGAATTTTGAGGAGTAAAATTTTGAGGAGCAGGACAGAGAAAGTCTCAAATGCCTCATATAGTTTGTTAGTGGAAATAAAGGCACTGAGAGTACGGTCAGTGTGGCTCAGAAGGAAGTGAGGAACACATTAATGGAAACTGGAGAGAAGGTCCAGTGGCTCAGTGGCAGAAGTCTGACAGATTACAGGTCTATGGAGAGCATAACCAGTAAATGGTGAACATGGATAATCAACTGAGGAGATTTCCACAGCATTGAACATAAGGCCTGGCTTCTTCTTGCCTACAATTAAAAAAGAGGAGAAATGCCACCAGCAGACGACACCTTTGGCCATGCCCACGGGTCCATCCCATCCATGGTCTTCCTTTCCTGACTGCCTGCCCTGTGGAATTCAGACTTGCTTACCAGCCCTTAGACTCATGTGATCCAATTGCTTGTGATAATGTTATATTCTTGAAATGAGGGGGTTTTCAATGCCATATACCTATCTATTTTCTGTCTAAATTAACCCTAATTTGACACATAGCTGCGTCAATAATTTGAACACATCAGAAAGAACCAGGTAATGAGGAAAAAAATGCTACTAGCTCTGTGTTACCTAGATCTGTTACCTATAATAATAAAACATAAAATTCTAACTATATCTGTGTTTCCAGTCAGCTGTATTATCAACTGTATTTAACTGGAATAAACTATTTCATCTCTTTCAGGTTTTTAAATTAGGTATACCTTGATTTTTATTATTTTTGGATGATATATACATTATATTCATCACACCAAAGAGTGTACTTCAGATAGTAGATTAATAGATGGATGGGTGGATGGATGGGTGGACAGATGTTGAAGTCATGGATAGATACCCATGGGTGAGAGCTTCTGTATGGAATAGAGAATTACACACTGTGTATCCCAGGTGTGCTCAACACACAACTAGTAGCTCCCAGGTTGTCCACAGAATCACTTCTAGTTTATGTTTTTGTTCATTTTACCAAGGTAAAAGGAGCCATCGGCCACATCATTTAATGAAATAGTTGAAATCGTCCTCATTCTTCTAAGAATTGTACATACCCAGTGGATATTCCCGTCATCCACATCGTAGATGAGCATGGAGAGAGGAAGTGAAATTAAAAATTGCAGACAAGTTAGGATCATTAGGACAATCACAAGTCCCTGTTAAAAGAAAATAAAATGTCATGCATTACCTTCCACTTTGATGATAGTTTGGAAAGCCTTATGTCAGAGCCCCACATCAGGCCATCAAAAGGGGAAACATCACAGTATATAAAATGGTGCAATGAAATTGGGTCTGAACCCAGAAATCTATGTGCTGCTACAGAAAAGCAAGAGTTAGAGATGATAGTAAATATTATTGAATATACTCATACAAGATGGGAAGTAAAACTAGATGACGTTATAGAATTCACAATAACAGTTCCACTTTTGATTTTTATTAAATTATTATTATTATTGGTGATAGAGATGGGTTATTAGTAATATTACTATTGAAGTTATTGTTACTCTGTCATGGAGATCAGAAATGTTGCCATTGTTTGCAAAGCTGACTCTTCTCGATAAACGAGGCGTAAATGGCAAGGGTTCAGACCTCCCCAATGAAATACTAAAATTTCTCAGTTTTCCACTGGACTCAATGCTAATTAAAACCAGAATGTCTCCTAAATCTGAAACACACTTTAACATAAAAATTTTAAAAACTTTTAATTTTTAACTTTTTTGTCATTGTCCGCATAAGTGAATTGTGTCTTCCCACACTCCAGTGTTCTTGATTTCTTTTACTGGTTTCTTCCTGATTTCTTTCTCCTCTGTCTCAGACCATTTGTCTGAATTTCTTTCACATGGATTTATTGTAAAAAAAAAAAAAAAGGGAATACTCTCAGACAGTGGCAAGTCTGAATAAGCATTCATTCTCCAGATAGCTTTGGGTATTGACTTATTTTTAAAATCCCAGCAGTAATGAAAATTATAATAGAAAATAATTTAAAAATAATAAAGGATAAAGTAAACATTTCCCCATTCTTTGACTCAGATTTTAATATCATTCTATTTTTTCCAGAAAAAAATAAAATTTAGATCACAGAACTGGGACTCTCTGCCATTGGAAAGAAATCGTTTTTTTCTCTTTCTAATTGTCACACCTGTAGAGAAGCATTTGGAAGGAATCTGGAAGCAAGAATTTTTGTCATGTTCTTGAAACATACCAATGATCAGGTCACATCTTCATTATGCTCAGATAAGCATTCGATCTTCTCAGAATTCAGGGGGATAATACTTACAATTGCAATTGATTTGATGCCCAAACAGGCAGTTTCCTTCTCGCAATCATAGTGGAAATTTTTTGTTAAATTGTATGACAGAATACAGATCCCAACAAATGAGACCAAGGTGCTAAGAGTGTTAGCGCCTATATTCTTCCTCAGCTGAAAAAAAAAAAAAAAAAAGGCATAACAGCTTATAAGTTAAGGACCAGGGGTTTCTAGACCCTAGATGCTGGAGAGGGGTGGGGGGAGAATTCTGATTTCATTTACTTATCCATGGGATCTACAGGCATTCATTATCCTTATAGTGCCAATTTGGTTCAATGATAAATCACAACTGAGAGAAGAGTTGGAGAGGATTGATCTTGCATAAACACATACCATGGATAGGATAAAAACATTAAGCACATTTTTCAGCATCTCTTGCTTTCTCCTCTGTCTTAGCTCCTCCCTCCACCAAAGATAAAAATCTGCCTTGCTCAAGCCTAAGCCAAGCTTTCTCTTTATTAACGTCACCCACCCCATTACCATAACGAGGCTTGAATAGCTACATAAATCTTTACTCGCTCTTCAGAATTCTAAAATCCAGGGAGATCCAGCCTATCTGTTTCTAGACAGAGGATGGTCACATGATTCATTGGGCCCAAAGGATAGTTACATGATGAAATGTACTACAAAATAATGAATCCCCTGGGTGACTGGGCTTCATGTGAGGAACTCAGAATGTTGTAAGTTCTCATTTTCTCCCTGAATGATGAAGGGGAGAATTATTAGCTTACCAGTGATTTTGTTTGCTTCTTGGCAGACACAACAGTCAGAGATCCAGAAATGATAAACTGTTTAGAAGATAAGAAAGGTATTTACAGAGCAGTGGCTTCTTCCAAGTCACCCTTCCACCCTTTTACCAGGTGCATATCTTTCTTCATATCTAGTGCTTCCCCTCCACCCCCCCCCCCCCCCCCCCCCCCCCCCCCCCCCCCCCCCCGGGCCACCTCTTCAGAACTCAGAGGAAAGCAGATCATTAAAGTGTGTGCACCACACAATAGTTACCCTTTTATTCTTCTGAACAGTAAAATTCCCTTAACTAAATCAGAGAGGTGGACAAAAAAGCCACAGGGCAAAACAACTTATTCAATGTGGAGAAATAAAATAAATAGAGTAAATATAACTCAAAGACAGACTTTGGGGTGCAGAAAAGGGAAAATGTGAACTCAAATTACATCGCATTTTTCTCAAAGTATTTGGCCAAGAAGGGTGATCACTTAAGTAGAGTAACACCTCCTTGCCCTTCCCATCCAGCAAATTCTCTAATCCAAGTATTATTACATTTCAGAGATACTGCTCCCAAGTGTCAAACCCAGTAGTTTTTCCTCACCAAAACGGCAAGATTGTACTGAATAGCTTCAGGCTATCCAACAATGAATAGAACTTAAGGGCATTATTATATTAGAATATATATTAAAGTTCAGGGCGTCTGGGTGGCTCAGTCAGTTAAGTGTTGGACTTCAACTCAGGTCATGATCACGGGGTCAAGTCTGCAGTTTGAGCCTTGCATCAGGCTCTGGGCTGACAGCTTGGAGCCTGGAGCCTGCTTCAGTTTCTGTGTCTCCCTCTCTCTATCTGCCCCTCCCCTGCTCATGCTCTGTCTCTCTTTCTTCCAAAAATAAATACACACTAAAAAATTTTAAAATAAAGTTCAGGTTTGAAGTTAAATCTTAACTAAGTGTCATTGAAAGTACTCTAGAATTGGCAAGATGCCACACAAATTGTGTGATGAGTTGATGAATGAATGAATGAATGAATGAATGAAGGACTGAATAATAATAATTAGAGATATAAGTGAAATACTCACAGACAAAGCCCCCCATAAAGGGAAGCCTGTGGAAATTGAGAAGAAAACAGTTGGGTACATTTCAGAATCAAAAGTAAAAAATCCAATTATCCCATAAAAGATGCATTTCACACCAATCATAATCTGAGCCACCTGAGTAAGAGACAAAACAAACCAAATTACCAACCATTCAAATTAACAAAACAGAAACAATGCTTTAAGGAAAATGGTGAGCATTTCTCAGGAGAGAGAATCACTTAGTCCAAATATCATGGTCATCCATGTTCAAGGTTTGAACCCCTTGAATTTTATTAAAAGATCTGCTAAGAAGGATCAGTTCCTGGAGAGTCTGCTTTTTTTTTTTTTTCAGAGGTCTGCCTATGTAGGTCAATCTTGTGCCAATAAAATGTAGTCACCATGAGGCCCATCCAACAGATTAGGACTTCTACAGTCTCCTCTTAATGTATCCCCCCATCCCCATACAAGTGTGGTCCTTTGCTTTTAATCAAAGTGTCTTTCTTCTACGCCACAGAATGGTTGACACAGGTAATAACCTGATGGCTCTATGTCAGAATAATAAGCCAAAATAATCCTCCACCCTCAATATATGCCCCAGCTTCTGGTTCAAAATTCGTTATTAGTAGTTTACTTACTTACCCCCAGAGCTTTTAGATTCCCCTTCAGGAATTTCTGCAGCTTGTCTAGTGAGTGTTTCAGGGTACCAGGCTTTCCAGTCTTTCCTAATGGTGTAATTTGGTTTTGGTTTGGAGGAATGTCCACAGTATTCCCACCAGAATCCAAAGTTTTGCTCATTCTGTAATAGATGGCGTCAGATATGTACCGTCATAAGCTCAATACTGTTAATCTTATTGTAATGGAAGTAGATATTGGGCTTCTTTTATCTGAAGTCTTTATCATATTTGAAGGAAAGGCATTGGCCAAATGATGTTTATGTGTCCATGCTGCTGACTCTGTTATCACTGATGAGGTAAGCAAGGAGAGAGATGATGGAAGTTGAGGAATATCAAATCCTACATAACTGTGAGCTATCCTCCAAGGGTAAGGAAGGCTGTAAATCTCAAGTCATTTTTTTTTTCTTTTTAAAGTTGTATGTGGTCACAGACTCGTATAAAAGTACCCACTATGGGAATGATGCTATATCTATTTAGCCTTATCTCTGATGGAGTAAAAATAACCTGAGATTTAAAGGCAAAGAGTTTTGAATTAAAGATATTCCCCCTTTCTTTTTTTAATTTTTAACATTTATTTTTGAGAGACAGAGAGAAAGAAAAAGAGAGAGACAGAGCACGAGTTGGGGAGGGGCAGAGAGAGAGGGAGAATCCAAAGCAGGCTCCAGGCTCTGAGCCATCAGCACAGAGCCTCATGTGGGCCTTGAACCCACGAACCATTAGATCATGCCCTGAGCTGAAGTTATAGGCCCAACCGACTGAGCAACTCAGGTACCCCAAGACATTTCCCTCTAATTTAACTAAATGTATCATGTAACTTATCATCCAACCCAAGATAGTTTTGGGAATGAAAGAGAATAGGAGTAGTATCCATAATTATGCTGGGGAAATAAGAGAGAGCTAGGGATACACTATATAAAAGCCGCCTTAACTTCAAGTACTGTGTGGCCATGAATATTGTATTTAGTCAAAAGCCTAGGTTTGTCAACATAAAATATAATCATGCTTATGGGTTCATAGATGTGACACTGGAAATGATGCATCCAATTTTCCTAGTATCATCAGATGTAATATGACATAAATTCTAGTATTATCTTCTCAAGAAGTTAGGATGTGATTTGGTACTTGTCAAAAACAATGATGGATTTCCATTGTAGAGCAAACCCCAGAATGGATTCCCATGAAACGAACTCATTTTGAACCTTTTTTTCCCAAATATTACCTTTTTATTTCTAGATCATCTTTTACTATACCAATTTTATGAATATCTTGTACCATTAAGTGAAGTTTGAAAAATGGGGGCAGACTTTATTCCTTATTACATTGGTATTTATGAATTCTATCGCTCTCCCTATTATGTTTTAATTTAGTTTTGATTATATTTTATACAATTTTTTCTTATGTTTTCTCCTCCCATTATGCTAATGCTATTGAATTAGACCCTTTATATAACTACTTATGTATAAGTTTCCTGAATCAAAGTAGGAATATAGTTTCTGGCTCTTGAGATCCATGCCCAATTTCTTAGAGAAAAAAAAAAAAGAGTTAGTGTACATCGATTCCAACACTGCTTGAGTGTGTAAATCTCTTTGCAGTCTCGATAAAAAAATTAAGATACCATGACATGGAACTCTTATGGGACACTTAAGATTAATCGTAAGCATTCAATTTTTCTACTCCCAGCAGTTGCTTCTAATTAAAGGGTTGAAACAAGGAATTTATTTTATGTGACCACACTGGAAGCGCCAGAGAGATATTTTTTTTTCTATTCCTTTGGTGGATGAATCTTGTCCATTAATACTTCATAAATAGAAAGGATCCCATCAATCAGTTATTCTATCTTTTTAAAATGTGACCCTTATAGACAAATATGGTAAATAACTTGCCCAAGTTCACAGACAGATTTATAGATGTGGGACCAAAGAGCTGTTGGACTGATAAGTAAAAATCCACTCTTTAGACAAAACCTGCCTCAAACTAACACATCCCTTTTTTAGCTTCCTGAAGCCCACATGTAACAGGTTTGAGTGTTTGAGGAAGCCATTGCTTTCAGTGTAACTTTGTTGGGGGAAAAATTATTGACCCCCAAAAGTATCCCCTATCACTCCTCACTGCAACTGTCATTATTTATTCATCCATTCACTTGACAAATATGTATTTTAGATTAAAAATATTGATCATAATATTTACTGGGCACATTTTAATTCACTACTGCCTTTAATGATATTTTACTGGGGCTATGTCATTATAATCTGTAATATTCTATCAATTAGTAAGCCTGTATTGAGCTTCTGACTGCCCCTTGAGGCTACCATCCAACTGGTCAGTATTTTGAGTAAGACTTTCACATTTACAGCCATCGTCTTTCTAACAAATGCTTCTCTTTTCTACCTCTGCTGCCTAGTTTAGAATGACATGGACGTATTTCTTGGTTACTCAACAATACAAAAATTAGCCTCATTTACCACAATGTCCTCACCTTAAGTATTAAATTCAAAGCCCCATGACCCTTTGTAAGTCAATATAACTTCAAACCCACCTAATCCCCCTCATCATATCTCTGCCACATTAGTTATAAAACTCTCATGATTCTAAGAATATTATTATGAACTTAGCTGACTCACCATGTCCATTCTTGATGTTCTGAATTTCACTTGCAGATTGTAGACAGAAAAGTTTCCATGTCACAATTCTAGCCCAATTATTTCCCTGTATCTTAAATTGAATCTTCTAGAAAATACGGCTGGAGACAAACTTCCTCGGTAAGCTAAGCCTTACTGTCTACCCACTGATGGGGAAAGTGTGTTTGCATAATCAGAAAGTCAGAAAGCAGGACTGTAGACAAGATCAGGTGTGTCTGAATCACTGAGACTTTCTGCACGATCTTAAAAAATTTTCCTGAAATATTTGACATTGAATATCTACCAGCGGAAAGAAAGGAAAAACTGTCTCTGCCTTGAGCCCACATTTGGTTCAGTCTCTGTCTGTCGGTTCTACATCTTTCCCTCTCAGACCATAGACAAAAGTACTTTCTGGTGCTCTGGATAATGGGAGGGGGAAAAGTTCTACCTACCTAGCTTTGTTCCACCACAGATGTGGGAGGCTGTAGTCTTCTTAAGCTTATGTCTCTGGTGTTGTCTATCAAAGACTGTGCCAACATGTAGGGGAGAGAAATCTATGCTTTGATCTCTGTGTTTCCTCATTTGCTGTATTTCCACACCTAGAACTCTAGATAAGCAGTTTTGATGTATATCAACAAAGTTGATATAAATCATATTTCGTTGCTGAAAAATTAGAAGCGTTATCACCGTGGGGCGCCTGAATGATCCAGTCGGTTAAGCGTCTGACTTCAGCTCAGGACATGATCTCTCAGTTCATGAGTTCGAGCCCTGCATTGGGCTCTGTGCTGATAGCTCAGAGTCAGGAGCTTGCTTCAGATTCTATGTCTTCCTCTCTCTCTCTCTCTTTCTCTCTCTCTGCCCCTCCCCGCTCATGCTCTGTCTCTCTCTCAAAAATAAATAAACTTAAAAAAAAAAGAAGCATTATCACTGTAATCCTCAATACCAACTGATAGTTTTATTTCTGTGCTCTCTTTCCATTTCTTTCCATTAGTCTGACAAAGATTTTATTTGTTCTTTTAATTTACTAAATAAAATTCTTTCCTTTGGAGCAATTTCTAGGAAATTCATATTTTCAACCAACTTTTCTTGGTCTTTGCGTTAGCACCTTATTAACTATAATTTCATTAAAATTAAATAAACATAAACATAAACAAAAAAAATTACTATATTTCCAAAGACACTTAAATTTATAGCTATCTATCTATCATCTATCTATCTATCTATTATCTATCTATCTATCTATCTATCTATCTATCATCTATCTATCTATCTCTACCTATCTATATCTAGCTAGCTAGCTAGCTAGCCAACTAGCTAGCTATCTATCTCACTGACCAGGCTCAAGTATACCAAGAAAAGTATTACTATATAACTGTACTATGGTAACATTACAATAAAAAATCAATAAAAATGATTAAACTTTGTTCAGATTAGCCAAGGGAAAAAGAGAGAAGACAAAGATTATTAATATAAGGAATAAACAAAGGGACATCATTGCAGAATCCAGAGATATTAAAAGGATAACAAAGAAATACTGCGAACAAATTTATGAAGTAAATTTGAAGTCTTGAAGGAAATAGAATAATTACATGAAAGACACAGATTATGAACATTGACTCAAGAATAGATGACCCCCATAGTTTAATATCTATTACGAAATTGAATGTACAGACAAAAACTGTTACAACAGCAACAATAACAAAACCCACTCCCTCATGTATCACTGGCTAATTCTACCAAATATTTAAGGGAAACAAACTGAACATAATCCTTTCCATGTTATGAGGTCAACATCACCATGACAAGACAAAGATATCATTAGGACTACATGGTGAGAACTCTTGGCGTAGGTGCGGAAATCCACAACACAATGTTTATCACATCAAATTCAAAAGTATATCAAAAGGTAATTCACCACAACCAACAGAGTTTATTTCAGGAAGACAACAGTGGTTTAACAAAAAAATCGATGTATCCAATTCGTCATATTGACAGCATAAATACCTAAACCCGTATGATCTTCTCAATATAGAGGAAATGTGTCTGACCAAATGTATTTATTCATGATAAAGAAAAAACTCTCAGAAAACTCAGAAAAGATGTGAATTCCCATTATCTGGAAAAAGCCATATACAAAAACCTACAGTTACAACATACCCAGCAGTGAGATACTGAATACTTGTCCCCCAATACTAGCATATCTGCCTTCCCCACTCCTGTTCAACATCTTCTAGAAGTCATAACCAGTGTAATATGGCAAGAAAATAAAGACCTAAAGTGTGGAAAGTAAGAAATACAAATGTCCCTATTGAAGATATCATTGTCCATGTAGAAAATCCTAGAGAATCTTTTTAAAAATCTAGAACTAGTAAATGAGTATAGGTGACTTTGTTAGGCCACAACTGAATGTTTTCTTCTAAATTTTTTGGGCATGTTTCCATAGACCTTAGTCTAGTGTTTAAGACACTGTTAAATGCCAGTTAATATATTGTAGTTGACAAAATGCTATCAGACTGTGGCAACAGCTAAGTCAGAAGCACACAGTGGGTTGCCAGTTTCAGATTATTGTAGGCAGTACAGGCAGAATTGCATTAAGCCATCCGCTAGTACTTCCTTAAATTGTGATTAGCCATAAACCAAGAGAGGTCACATGTGTCTTTTGACTGTAGATTACAAACTGAATATGTTCCAGGCCTTTCCAACAAGTTGAAATGTGATGATCACTATTCCCTTGTCACACAGTGGGTGGGTTACTTCAGGCTGAGTCAGGATCCACAAAGCAAAGGAGAATCAAGACCAGCAGGGGATCAATATCTGAAAAAGCAGAACTTGTGTGCAGAAACTGTGTGTATTTTCCTATTTTCAAACATCAGTCAGACTCTACTCATTGGAATGGTTTTACAGGACCCTGAACTGAAAAAACCATAACTAACTTCATGATGTCAAATATTGATGGGACAGATAAGACTACAATGGAAAACAAAGGAAATTATGACTACTTCAAGGTTAGAGGATAAGAGCAGGGTTTACATTAATTTATTTATGTCATGGAAATTTGTACTCTTGAGGGAAAGTGTCAGAGGCCCCACGATCTACATAGCTGGCCTATTGTACATATTGTACAAAATTGTACATATTGGCCTACTATAGCATTAACATTATAGTCTAAAGTAGATGGATTCTCAGAAATTGTGGAGATCAGCCATTCTGTCACATATCTTCTAAGGCCCGACCAGAATCCCCAGATATCTACAACCTTTCTCGTATGTTCCTTTTCTTCATACTGCCAAGCATATGAGATGATGCTAATGCTGATGCAGATAGATCATACACTTCATTGATCATGTCCAAATGGAATCACAATTGAGGACAGAGGAGGGGACCACAGCACAGTCAACATCAGCAAATCTATGACCCTTGATCCCCCCACAAACACTTAAGACTCTATACTACCTGATAGAGTACGACTACTATACTAATCTGATTACTGATTTACTCTGAATAATACAATTAGAGGAAGTCCAGGAATGGTTCAAAAGTTGATATCTCAGACAACTAAGCAGGTTGGAAAGCCACCTCATCATATTCATGATGAAGAGAGGCTACGGCAAGTCTGCAATCGTTGGAGGATAAGTCGACAACCACCTGTGGAAGAAGAAAACAACAACACAGTAGATGATATTTCATGATACGATATGACATTTCACTTGCCCATGGCCCTCATTCTCCTAACTTGCAGACCTTCCTTGGGGCCAGTATTTCTGACACGAACGACTACGTCCAACCAAGCAACCTTCTGCTAGTGCCCAGTCCAACCTTTTTAAAGTTCATTTATTTATTTTGAGAGAGAGAGAGAGGGAGAGAATGAGAATCCCGGGCAGTGTCTGCACCGTCAGGGCAGGTGCTGGGTCTGATCTTAACTCTGCGGCTGTTAGTGGCAAAACAGAATGCAAAGGGCTCCGAACATGAAAGACGGGCTTAAGTGTTCTTTATGCTTTGAACCGCTCAGTAAAACTTAAAGAGGTAAATGTACAAATGGCGGAGAGTACCCTAAAACGCATTCTGAGACCCCTGGATCATAGAAACTCACTGAGGTCACATAGCAGCAGACAGCGCTGCATCCAAATGCAGACAGCAACACCGAGATGATGAGTCCCAGGATTATGAGGACCAGCTTCATAATCATAATCCCCTGCAAATTAAAATCATGCGGAGAGAAATAATTAAAGGCCTGAGCAAGGGAGCCCCTGCCGTGGACCCTACATGCTGTCCTTCATAACCAGTGGACATATTGTCAAGGGGAGTCTGGGCAGACACAATCTGGGTAGAGATACACATGACTCTAAGTTACAGATACAATCTGGGCAGAGATACACATGACTCTAAGTTACAGACTCCCAAATGTGTAATTTCACTCAGCTGTAATTTTCACACAAATGAAGTGAGATCCTGTGATCCACTTTCTTCCTTGATATGACCCACTGATAAAAAGCCTGCTCATTTGCAAACCATTCCTTATTGAGGTGTCTACAAATTGGAGTGTTTTAAGATCCCTTTATATCTCATAGTGATTTTCACCATATGATCAGTAGATCAGTGTCGGTTTTGTTAAACATACTCTCTAGAAAGGATCCTGGACTTTGTCTGTCATTGTGCTGAACAGACTCAACATCTAGGCTTTTCTTTACCTTGATGAAGACAGCAATGACAATCATTGATTGAGTTCGTTGACACCCATTCTGATTTTATCTAAAATAAGGGATTTACTTAGCTTCACCTGATGTACTTAAATCCTAACATTACCAATAATGTGTAGTACAGAGATATTTATTCACTCAAGGTCAAAGCCCTGTCTTTCTTCAGATAATTTATCAGTTTTAAGCTATGTCCTATTGCCCAATTGTCTTTTTTGTTTTTCAAAATTTTGTTAAACTTATTTTATTATTTGTTTTGAGAGAGAGAGAGAGAGAGAGAGAGAGTACACACGTGAATTATGGAGGGCCAGAGAGAGAGAGAGAGGGGAGAGAGATAATTCCAAGCAGGCTACACACTGTCAGCAAGGAGCCCAATGCGGGGTTCGAACTCATGACCTGAGCCAAAGTCATACACTTAACAGACTGAGCCATCCAGGCACCCCCTTCTCCCACTGCCCCCTTGAGATGAAAAGGACACCTGCAAGGAATTTTATATATGTGGGTAAATATCAGGAGATATTTTTTCCACTGGATCTTTCAATACTTACAATTATGAAATAACGAACTAAAGCTGATCCTGAGAAGAAGTAATTGGAGTTGTCCATTCTGATTGCAAGGATTATTAGCGACACTCCAGCTAATATGGCAGCCACAGTGTTCATTCCAAGGCTGCCACAGACCTGAAACAGAATCAGAAACGGAGTCCCTGTTCTTACCTCCTCAACTCTGGCAAATGATTGTACATATGCATGCATTATATTTAAAAGGTAAGTAAAATTGGAATTCTTCAAAATTATGCCCAAGGTTACTATCTACAACTGCATAATGTCTCATCTGAGCCAGACAGAGACAACATGGCCTATGGTGAATAGGAAAAGAATCATTCTGGAATCTTAACTCAAGGCAAAGAAAAACCTGGGAGTCTGAGACAGCTTGATCATTCTGGAAACAAAGGCTGACTTAAATTCTTTTAATGTTTATTTATTTATGAGAGAGAGAAAGAGACAGAGCATGGGTGGGGGAGGAACACAGAGAGAGGGAAATACAGAATCTGAGGCAGGCTCCAGGCTTTGAGCTAGCTGTCAGCACAGAGCCCGACGCGGGGCTCAAACTCACAAAGCTGAGATCATGACCTGAGCTAGAGTTGGACACTTAACCAACTGAGCCACCCAGGTGCCCCCAGAAATGAAGGTTGGTTTTAATTTTCTGAAATTGTAGGTAAACGCACCATTTTTTTTGTTGTTTTCCTTCCCGACGCAATAGACATAGTTCCAGAAACGATTAACTGTACAAAGATGAAGTTCAATGAGTTAGTCTGTGAGTGTATTCTCATTCTACAATATTTCTCCCTAACACCAAATATTTCTCAATAATTTCCCCCAAATTTTGTGTCTATTTATAGATGATAACTATTAAAGATTTTATGTATGTTCTAAATAATACAGAAATCAATCTACTTACAAAAATTGGTCCCAAAAGGAAAATGAAGGTATATACAGTGCTCTCTAGGAATATATATTGTTTGTGGAATGAAAGAAAGACCTTCACCATAATCCACAGACAAATATTCATTAGGCCAATCATGATCTGCGTCACCTAGAAAATGAGAAAGTGTCTCTAAGTTAGGAGGAATCAGCTTTACTCTTAGAATTATTTGCCCCGCATTTGGAGGTTGTAAATGTCTCAGGATTACTTTAATTTGGGGTATTCCACAATCAGTACCTAAATTTACATTCAGTGTTCCCAAATGTACATATAAAAAAAACAGTTTGGTGATTTGGCTAAATGGTGTATGTGGTCTCTTATTTTAAAAGTCCTGGGGTGCCTGAGTGGCTCAGTCAGTTAAGCGTCTGACTTGAGTTAAGTTCAGGTCATGATCTTGCAGTTTGTGAGTTCGAGCCCCACATCAGGCTCTCTGTTGTCATCAAGTGGAGCCTGCTTTGGAAATTTTGTCCCCTTTTTTCTCTGCCCCTGTCACTCTTGTGCACTCTTTCTCTCTCTCTCTCTCAAAAATAAACATACATTAAAAAAAAAAAAAACAAGTCCCATAGTCCTCTTGATATAGGAATTACTGTGACCACTCCACACTTTTTAGGTAATTGCATGGCTTTGACCTAGAGCAAATTTAGGAGAATGTGAGCCACCTCAAAATCCTTAGATGACCTTCATTGTACTTACCCCAAGAATAACTGGCTCCCCCTTTAAGAAATTCTGCAGATTGTTCGGTGCCTCCTGAGGGAAAGGCAATGGCCTGGACTGGCCCAGGTACATGGCTGGATATCGTTGTTGAAAATCCATAATTGTATCCTTTGATGATGTTTCTCTCACAACCTGTGGCGCACCCTGCTGGGGGTGTTGAGTCACAATACAAGTGAAGCATGTGTTGGCCAGAGAGGTCAGGTAAAAGGATTAGTCTCTTTGATTCCATGCAACAGTTAATGCACATAAATACTTGAAGTAAAAGATAGGTACTGTGCTAAATGCAAGAAATGAGACCACACAGAGCCACTTAAAGTGATTTTTACAGTACAATACTGTAAGTGTATTTTCTATTCCTTATGATTTTCTTATAACATTTCCTTCAGTTTTACTTTATTGTTTACTTTATTGTAAGAATGTAGTATATAATACATGTAACATAAAATATATTTGTTAATTGACTGTGTTATTGGTAAGGCTTCTATTCAACACTAGGCTAGAAGTAGTTGGGTTGGGGGAGATTTTTTACTGTGAGGGGGCACCCTGAACAATTACTTTCAAATGGAAAATGGGTAGGGAAAAGCCATACACAAAGTAAACTAGTATTTAGATGTTACATTTGCCTAAGGATCCAAGTGGAAATAGAAGCATTTGTGTTTGATGCAGCCACTAATCTTTTATATAGAATTGTTCCATGATATTCTCACTTTACTCTTACCCTTGTTTCAGTGATAGTTATTGAACATTGTCTTCTCACATTGAACATCTCTGTTGTTATTACCAACAGAATGTCTGTGTTAGGTATGGAAATAAATGTGTATTTTTTTCTTATATCTTGATAACATTATAATAGTATGATACTAATTTACTTTTTTAAAATAGTTTATTGTCAAGTTGGTTTCCATACAACACCTAGTGCTCATCCCCACAAGTGCCCTTCTCCATGCCCATCACCCCCCTTCCCCTCTCCCCCACCCCCATCAGCCCTCAGGTTGTTCTCAGCATTCAAGAGTCTCTCATGGTTTGTCTCCCTCCCTCTCCCCCACTATTTTTCTCCTTCCTCTTCCCCATGGTTCTCCGTTAAGTTCCTCCTAATCCTCCTATACGTGCAAAGGTATGGTATCTGATTTACTTTTTAAAAAACCTTTAATCTTGTTCCTTATTATTAATCATATCTGAAGCAAAAATATCCTGTTTTTCTGAACAGACTGTGACTCACTGTTCATGATGGTAGAGCCAACATTTTTAAAAATACTTTTTTATCGATTCCTGATTTACAAAGCAGCCTTTAGAACTGAGTGTCCACTCAAATCCGTATACTTCTTCTCAACAAGAGTAATGATTATACAGATCATTACAGATCAAGAATATCTTCTTTTTGGATCAAAGTTCTTTTATTGACCAAAAATATCAAAAGTAATCATTCGTTACAGAAAGTTGGATAAGGCAGCATTAAAAGAACTAGCTAGCCAGACTTAGGGAACACTGGAAAAGTACTCTGTGTTGCAAATTCTAGATAGAATATGATTTTTAGACCACTTTTTCTCTGTCTTTTGAAAAGGATTACGTGGCTGAGATAACTTCAAAGCACAATCTGAAAAAATTTTATGGGTCTTTAAAACTGCATTAAGGAGTGCCTGGGTGGCTCAGTTGGTTAAGCGTCCAGCTTCAGCTCAGGTCATGATCTCACAGTTTGTGAGTTCAAGTCCCACATTGGGCTGTCTACTGTCAGCACAGAGCCCACTTTGGATCTTCTGTCCCTCACTCTCCTTCTGCTCCTCCCCCATCATGTGCACTTGTGCTCTCTCTCTCTCAAAACTAAACATTAAAAAAATTAAAAATAAAATTGTACCATTAAGTTTGTTGCTAGAGAGTCAAGCATATTTTTTTTATGGGAAAAAAAATGCCCTCAGACATTTATGTCTTCTCAAATAACTAGTTCTACAAAAAGAGCTTTCATAATATTCTTCTCCTCCTCTGGCTTCCTCTTGTGGAACAATTCCAGGAAAACTTGGGTAAGTCTTAGGGACTGGCACGGAATTAACATGACCCCTTACAAGCCAATGGAATAGCCACTTAAATAAGAGTAAAAGAAAAATACATACCTCTGTCCTCAAACAACATTGGGTCTTAACTAGATATCTGTCAAGTTACATCAGTCCAAAGAGTCCGTCTCAGAGTACTTCCAAGGAAGCTCCCCAGAGTAGCAAGCAGTCTACGATCCGTGTATGTTATCAGGCACTACAGACTGTGGGAATTTGATATACGTAGATTTTCCTCAACAAAACAGAACTCCCTGTTGTATGAAGAGATAATGAAGCCTCACCCTAAAAGGCATCTTTCTGTGCTGTGTTTCTTGCAGATGGGTTTCTCTGATGGTGAAATTGCATGATGTTGACAGAGATAATCCTTTATCTCTGCTGTTCAGATAGCCATGGTTTTGAGTGCCAAAGCTTTGCACACTCTTCTCTCATTGTGAGGCCAAATCTCAATCCATATTTACCCGTCTCCTCCCGAAGACCTTTCTAAAGAAGGATGTGGTTGGGGAGATATTTTGATTTACAATTCAATCTTAATTTGTCCGTAGAAGTCCTCACCTTTGATAGAAAATATGGGATTTTTCCATAAATATGAGAGTTTTACCCTCTTTGCTTACAAATGATACTTTGTATGTTTCATTAACAAGGCTCGTTCCTCTACAGTGACTTTAGTTTTCTTACTCCCATTTCTACTACTTGACAGATAATCATAGGAAAATAGCACACAGTATTTATACAGCCTATGCCAGGAAATCCAAAGATGGAAGTAATGTGCTATTTGCCCGTATCTCTGCAATTATATTTTCAAAAACTATAAAGGAGCCTTTGTATATTCTGTAGCCTTGGCTAAATTATCCTTTAACTTAGAAAGTAGAAATATAACATCCTTTGGAGTCTATGGTTTCCCTGGGTTCTTGCGTGGGACCTGCCCATGGGTTCCCGTCATGAGTGATGGAGAATCTCACTGTTCCACAGCCCCACCCCCTTCCTGCAAGGCATAAGCATTTAAGGTAAAGCTTCTAAAGGGAAGAGAAGATGTTCTCTTCCTACCCTTGTGTCTGGAAATAGCCGTATAAAAGAAGGGTTAAGTGTCTCTGTTCTTGTTAGCTTCTGTTTCAAATCCATCAAAAGGAATGCTTTGCCTTTTCTTCGTGAATTTTCACGTCGTTCTTGCGCACTGGCCATGCTAATCTTCTGTATACGGCTTCAATTTTTGTACCTGTGCTGAAGTGAGTCCTGCTCTGCCTTTTCTTAACCTGAAGATTTTTCAGTATATTCCTAATTTGCTGAAAAGCTCTATTATGAAAGGAGTTTGACCTCTTTCAACAGCTTTTTTCCCCACCTACTGTGATGACCATACGGTTTCTTTCCTTTACGCTGTATTCAGAGGTGTCAAACAACCTGGTGCATAAAGCAGTTTGGTTATGAAGTATATTTTTTTAATATATATTTCTGGGTTTAATTTATTAATATTGGTAAGGATACATGGGTCTAAGCTCATGTAAATATATCCATATTTTATTTTCCTATATTTTTTATCCATATTTTGGGGCAGGAGAGCTGGTTGCTGCTTGCCTCAACAATAAGCTCTAAAGTGTCTGCCTTCAGCTCAGGTAATGATCTCATGGTCTGTGGGTTCAAGACCTGCATCGGGCTGTCTGCTGTCAGCATGGAGCCTGCTTTGGATTTTGTCCCCCACTCTCTCTCTGCCACTCCCCTACTTGTGCGCTCTCTCTCCCTCTCAAAAATAAACATTCTTTAAAAAGCTCTAAAGTTTTTCTTCCTCTTCTATTTTCAGAAAGGGTTTATGGAATACTGGTACTATTTCTTCATTGAGGGTTTGATAGGATTCACGAGCAAAGCTGTCTCCACACAATCTTCTCTGCGTGACAAGCCTTCAGTTACAAATTCAATTTCTGTTCATGACACAGGCCTGTTTATATTAATTGGGGTCCTCTAGAGAGGCAGAAGCAATGGGATGCACTGATGTGGCCAGTGACATCTATTATAAAGACTTGGCACGGGTGATTATGGAGACTGTGAGAAGTTCCAAGTGGCAAATCGGAGCCCAGAGAGCCAACGTATAGTTTGGGTCCAAGTCCAAAGACCTGGAAAACCAGGGAGCCTACTACAAGGTATGATGTTAAGGGCAGGTTTTATTTTTAATTAATTATATTTTGCTGCTATTTATATTCTGTGAAGAAGGCATCAGAAAAATCACACTCTGGCACAGATGGCCTATTGCATAATTCCAAACAGCATTCACAGTATGGTGTGAAGTGAATGACTTTCCAGAAATTGTACGGATCAGTGGTCCTGAGGCAATACCCTGCGGGAACAGACAAGTGTCCTGACTCTCCCAGACTTCCTGGTATGTCTCTTTCTTCCTTGTTAAGAAGGCTCCGACACAATGACAGTCCTGATGGTGTAAACACTATATACGTAATTCATTCTGTTCAAAGGTAATATGTTGATGGAAAGAGTAGGTGACTAGCAAAGTCAGCTTTAACAAACCTATGACCCTCATAGTTCTGAGGACACTTCAGGCCTCTTTGCTGTGTAGACATGAATATATTTTCAAGAACACAAACTAGAATAAATCCGAGACTTGCTCATGGAAGAGATATGTCAAGCAACTTAAGTGGGTTGGGAAGCCACATCATCATAATCGTGATATGGAGATGTTAGAGAGGGTCCACGCTCATTGGAGAGTAAGTCAACTACCATCTGTGGAGAAATCAGGACATGCAGCAGATGAGCATATGGTATGTCTTTTGCCCATGACCTTAGGTCTCCCAGAGTCCTGTGGATTCTTCCTGGGGTTACTTTTGTCTTGTTCTCATTGAAACATCTACACCTACCTAGGCACCTCCTCAATGTGTGCCCGGTCTAATCTTTCGTGTGTGGATCCCAGAGGCAAAACTGAGGGGCTTCTCACACAGATGTGTGACGTGAAACAGGGGCCCAAGACTTTTATATGCTTTACATGCCTAACAACGGTAAATATAAAAATGGCAGAGAATGTCCCAGAAAACATTCCAAGTCCTCTGAACCCCAGACATTCACTGAGATCACATCATAGCAGGCAGCACTTGCAACGAAATGTAGAGTCACCCAGATGGTCAGTCCAAGGGCAAAAAAGATTAGCCTCAGAATCATAATCTGCTTCCAATTAAAATCATGTATAGAAAAAGGTTCTGGGGTGGGGGGGCACCTGGGTGGCTCAGTGGTTGAGTGTCTGACTCTTGATTTTGGCTCAGGTCATGATCGCACGGTTTGTGAGTTTGAGCCCCTCATCAGGCTCTGAGCTGGCAGCGTGGAGCCTGCTTGGGATTCTCTCTCCTTCTCTCCCTGCTCCTCCCCTGTGCGTCTCTCTCTCTCAGGATAAATAAATTTTTTAAAAAAACCTTTAAAAAAAGCAAAAGTTTACAGGATTGAGCAAAATGAGTTTCTGCCATTGACCCTGCTTGCTCTCATCCATAAATGATTGGCATACTCTCATCCATGATAAAATGTCCCACCCTGGCTTCCTCTGCAGATAAAACATAAGTAACTATGCAGCATAATTAACCACTATATCATACAGACACTCTGATTTGCAGTTACACTCACAAAATGGCATGAGCTCCTGTTATATGTGTTTTTCCTGATATTACTAACTAACATGAAAAGCCTGTTGATTAGCAAACATTGCTTTATTGAGGTTTATGTACTTTGGAGTATCTTCACAACCTTTTTGCAGTTCATAGTAACCCTGACTGTGTCCTCAGTGTATCAGTGCAGAATAGGCTCTATGTGACGTCTGTAGAGAGAATCTTGGGCTTTGTCTACCATTGTTCTGAAAGGAACAAAACATCTAAACTTTTCATTGTTTACCTTATGGGGACAGGAATCAAATTCATTGAATGAATTCATTGGCGTTCATTCTTCTTTCGCCTAAATTAAAGTTTTAGTTAGCTTTACCTGGTACGCATGTCCACGTGACCATAACTTACAGCACAGGGAAATTTATTCATTCAGGGTCAAGGCCCTGATTTTCTTGCTTCAAGTTGTCTTTCAGTGGTAAACTGTGCATTTCTACCACCTGCAATAAATTTTGGAAGTCATTTTGTGTATGTGGAAAAATACCAAGAAATCATTTCCCTGGATCTGGAAGTCCTCACAACAAGGAACAAATCACCTAATATGTTTTGTATGTCATAAATGAATCTGCCCAAACTGACAGCAAAGGCTACAAGCCATTCCCCTGCTAATATGTCACTCACAGTATTCATCCTAAGCCTGCATATATCCGAAAGAGATTCCAAAACTGTGTTCTTATTTCACGTTCTTTAAACTGACTAACGATTACACACGTGTGTGCACTACATTTAAAATAGAATGAAGCATCATGAATTGAAATTCATGAAAAGTTATGGAAGAATTTGCTATCCTCTACAATGGATTTTTTCCATGTATTATAAGACAGAAAAGAATTCTGGGGAGTTCTTGTGGAAACAATCACCCCAGAACCTCAACTCAATGCAAAGAGACACCCAAGAAGCTGAGACAGCTTGGCCTTTTTGGGAACAGAGATTGATCTATTCTGTGACTTAATTTTCTGAAGCCATAGAAGGACTAGCCATCTTTTTTGTAATTTCCTTTCCCAACACATAGATAGAGTTCCAGATATACTTAACTGCATATAGGAATAGAGTGAAGTGAGTCAATCTATGAATGTATCTTCTGTAATTTTTTCTCCTAGCATTGAATGGTTCTCAATTCTCAATAGGTTTCCCCCAAACTCTGTGCTCAAAAAGAGCATATGAAACAAATATTAAGAATGTGTACATTGTCTAGAAAAATCAGAATGATTCCAATTTACTTACAAAGATTGGTTCCCCAAGGAAAATGGAGGAATTTTCAATTGCAGGCATAGAGGCGGAATACAGAAAAGAAGGCTTTTGCCGTAATCCACAGGCAAACGATGAAGCCAATCATGATTTGCTCACCCAGAAAATGAGAAAGTGCCTTCCTCTTAGGAGGAAGAAGTTTTACTATTTGCAAATTGATTGCCTCATGTCTGAAGGAGGCAGATAATGCAGAGCTCCTATAATTTGGAGAAATTTTTTTCTAAATGTCTAAATTTTATTTTATCTATTTATTTTTAATTTTTTTCTTTAACAGTCATTTATTTTTGAGAGACAGAGACAGAGCACATTCAGGGGAGGGGCAGAGAGGAAGACGCAGAATCCAAAGCAGGCTCCAGCCTCTGAGTTGTCAGCATAGAGCTGGATGCGGAGCTCAAACCCACGAACCGCGAGATCATGACCTGAGCTGAAATCAGCGCTCAACCAACTGAGCCACCCAGGCGCCCCTAAATGTCTAAATTTTAAATTCAGGGTTCTCAAATCCAGGACATTTTGGAGATTGGGCTAAATGGTAGATGTAGTATTTTACTGAGACAAGCCCACATTGTCCTCTTGACATGGGAATGACTGTCATCACTCCACACTCTTCTCTTAGGTCATCCTGTAGCTTTGACCTAAAGCAAATTTAGGGGAACATGAGCCACCCCAAGAATAACTGGCTCCCCCTTTAGGAAATTCTGCAGATTGCTCCTCCTGAGGGAAAGGCATTGGCCCAGACTGGCCCTGATGGGTGGCTGGATGTCTTCGTTGAGGGTTCATAGTTGTGTCTTTAGATGCTGCTGCTCTTTACAACCTGGCACTGACCTTGCGGACACAGGATGTGCTGGCCAGAAAGATCAGATAGAAGGATGAATCTTCGATTCCATACAAAATTCCCATCCATAAAGTTTCCAAGTAAAATACAGGCACTATGCCAAATGAAAGACATCAGACAATGTAACTGTTTTAACGCCTGAGCAGGAAAGGCATGATATTCGTAAGCATTTAACATTGTGTCTTGGCTACTTAAGAATGTTGTAACCTCTATCTTATTAAGCAGAGCTAGAAAGGCTAGTAAGTAATGTAATAAGTAATGTAAAGTTACTCTGATAGGAAACAGAAGGTCCTAGCCTGAGAGCTTGCTCCATTTGGATACTTTGTCTTAAAATATGCTGAACATCCCGTTGATGAAGCTGAAATGAAACATTAACCATTAGTGTTGGGGTCCCTGCCGAGCAAAGAGACAGGATTTAGTTTAGTTAGTTGTTTGGCTACATTAGAACTGTTTTTTTACATTCAAATATCTAAGACATACCCGACACTTATTTTTGTTTTGTTCCTGGGTTCAGGCTGTTCCTGAAATATACAAACAAAACAGCCACATTATAACACTCATGCTCTTAGACTCGGTTATATTTTCCTCTTCATTCCTCTGACTAACCAGCTGCACAAAATTCACAGCTCACAGGAAACCCAAAAGGGACCATATAGCCTCAGATTGGCCTGACTGTGTGGACGGCTTGAGCCCAAACCCTGGCAATTCCTCTCGTTGTCTGCTTACAGGAATTTCAAATGAAATACTTACACATTAGGAAACTCTCTTCTGTTGACAAGAAATCTTTATTTATTTGAGCACATAGAGCTTCCTGAGTAAAAACAGAGAATGATTTTTACATCTTCATCATGATGGCAATAAAATATTCTGTCCCACACACATATCTTTTTTGAAATGAAATCACAGGGTACTTGATGTTTTTACTGAAGCTTCAACTTTAGTCCTAGAGTACACTATAAAAATTTTGAGAAGTATGAAGAAAATACCTAGAAACAATAAAGGAAAACAGAACTATTTTTTTCTTCTCAATTACACACTGTAAAACCTATTCATCCTTTTATAGAAATTAATGCCTCCCCCGCCCCCCCCCCAGAAGAATATCTCAGGATAAAAATCACTGTTGTCATTTTCAATGAGAAGAATAAGTAGGAAAGACAAGGCATAAACAACGCTAGTATTTAGATGTTGTATTTTTTTGTTTGTTTGTTTATTTTTGAGAGGGAGAGACAGAGCGTGAGCAGAGGAGGAGCAGAGAGGGAGACACAGAATTCGAAGCAGGCTCCAGGCTCTGAGCTGTCAGCACAGACTCAAACCCACAGACTGGGAGATCAGGACCTGAACGGAAGTTGGCTGCTTCACCAACCGAGTCCCCCAGGTGCCTCTAGATGCTGCTGAATTTGTAAAAGGACCCAGGTGGCATTGTTTTTAATGCAGGCTAATCATCTTTTATACAGAATTATCCCATGATATTCTGGCTTTATTCCAATTCTGAGCAATGACATTTCTTACACTCTGTCTTCCCATACTCAAAATGCATTTTGTGGGGTGCCTGGGGGGCTCAGTCAGATGAGCATCTGACTCTTGATTTCAGCTCAGATCATGATCCCAGGGTCACAGGATCAAGTCCCACGTTGGGCTGAGTGTGGAGTCTGCCTGAGACTCTCTCTCTCTCTCTCTCTCTCTCTCTTTTTCTGACCTTCTCCTACCTTCCCTTGCTAAAATTTTAAAAAATGAAAAAAGGCAAAAAATGCATTGTTATTTCTGTGTTTTGTTAGGAAAAAGTGCATTTTTCTTATATCTTCATAACACTATAATTAGCTCAAAACTTTTGTCACTCCTCTCTGAACAAATTGTGACTCATTCTTCATGATGACAAAATGCATATTTTGCAGATTTTCTTTTGTTGACTCCTCACTGACAAAACACCCTCTTTGGAAGTAAGAGCCATTTCATGCAATATTTTCCTTCTCAATAGAATAATGGGCACCAGAGAATGTAATTCCATATCAAGTGCACCTTCTTCATGGACCACAGTACTTACACTGACAAAAACTATTCTTATTATTTGTTATGTAAAACTGGATAAAACAGCACCAAAGAAATGAGCTAGCCAGCCTTGGGGACCTAGATACTCCATGTTGCACATTCTGGATAGAATATGGGTTTTAGGAGAACTATTTCTTGCAAATGATCTCCATGACTGAGATCATTTCACAGCACAGCTTGGAACTGCTCTAAGGGCTTATAAAATTGTAACATTAAATTTGCAGCTAGAGAGTCAGGTAATTTTTTTCATGGAAAGAGAAACGCCCTTAGACAACGGTGGCCTTCTCCAATAATTAGTGCCATTATTGGTGCACCTGGGCGGCTCAGTAGGTTGAGCCTCTGACTGCGGCTCAGGTCATGATCTCACAGTTCGTGGGTTTGAGCCCCGCATTGGGCTCTGTGCTGACAGCTAGCTCAGAGCCTGGAGCCTGTTTCGGATTGTGTGTCTCCCTCTCTCTCTCTGACCTTCCATTGCTCACACTGCCTCCCTCTCTCTCTCAGAAATAAATTTAAAAAAACATTTAAAATTTTAAAAAAATAATTAGTGCCATTACTTAACAAATAGCTTTTGTAAGGTTAATATTCTCCTATAGTTTCCTTGCATGGGACAACTCAAGGAAAACTTACGTGAGCCTTATGCACCAGTACAGCCTGAGCAAACCATCTAAGAATCTATGGGAAAAGCCACATATGCAAGAAAATAGGAGAAACATATACCTCTGTCCCCCAAACATCATTCAATCTTAACTAGATGTTTGTACAAGACTGGGGAACATCATTTCATGACAGTCTATTTCTAAACCTGCCCCAGGAGGTTCCCTGAATACAGCAAGCAAGGATATGAGCTGTTCCCTACCAGGTGCTTTATTTTTTTTAGTGTCTATTTACTTACTTTGAGAGGGGAAGGAAAGAGAGAGAGTGGGGGGTAGAGAGAGAGAGAGACTCCCATGGAGCTGGACACGGAGCTCCAACCCATGACCCTGGGATCATGACCTGAGTTGAAACCTGGACTTGGATACTTAACTGACTGAGCCACTCAGGCGCCCCATGTAATTGATTTGTAGTTTAAAGATACAGTTTTTTACAGGTCAATTACTCATTAGTAAGGCAGTGTTAAGCATTTGAGCTCTTGTTTTTATTTCTATAAAGGTAAAAAGTGCATGACTTCAGAAAAGAAAGTGCTAGATGTTCCCTCCAATTTAGATATATAACTAGGCAGGGGTCATACTGTCCTTTCCTTGAAGTGTGCCATAAGGAATTGAACCCTTATTATCATGTTAAGAGTTCAATGAAGACTATTGCAAAAAAGAGTTGTAGGACATGTAGTATGGAAGTGATGAATCACTAAATTCTACACCTAAAACTGAAATTACACTATGTTAATTAGCTGGAATTTAAATAAAAACAAAACAAAAGAGTGATAAGATGAAAAGGTTCTGAGAGTCTGATATAAAGCATGGTGACTATAGTTAATAATACTGAATTATATACTTGTAATCTGGTAACAGAGTATATCTTAAACATTCACACACACACACACACACACACACACACACTCCAACCATGTGGAGTGATAAATAATTAACTTGATTGTGAAAGTCATTTCACAATATATACATATATCAATCATCATAATGTATACTTTAATATTATCACAATTTTATCAATTATACCTCAACAAGCCAGGTTGAGGGGCAGACCGTTAGAAGAAAAGGAATTTGGTTGGCTGTGCAGAAGCTTTTAATCTTGATGAGGTCCCAATCGTTTATTTTTGCTCTTGATTCCCTTGCTTTTGGGGATGTGTCAAGTAAGAAGTTGCTGCGGTGGAGGTCAAGGAGGTTGTTTCCTGCTTTCTCCTCTAGGGTGTTGATAGTTTCCTGTCTCACGTTCAGGTCCTTTATCCATTTTGAGTTGATTTTTGTGCATGGTGTGAGAAATGATCTAGTTTCATTCTTCGGCATGTTGCTGTCCAATTCTCCCAACACCATCTGTTAAAAAGGCTGTCTTTTTTCCATTGGATATTCTTTCCTGCTTTGTCAAAGATCAGTTGGCTGTATACTTTTGGGTCCACTTCTGAGTTCTCAATTCTGTTCCATTGGTCTATGTGTCTGTTTTTGTACCAATACCATACTGTCTTGATGATGACAGCTTTGTAGTAGAGGCTAAAGTCTGGGATGGTGATACCTCCCGTTTTGGTTTTATTTTTCAGTATTAATTTGGCTATTCGGGGTCTTTTGTGGTTCCATACAAATTTTTGGATAGTTTGTTCTAGTTTTGAGAAGTATGCTGGTGCAATTTTGATTAAAAGCTTCTGCACAGCCAAGGAAACAACCCAGAAAACTAATAGGCAACCAACAGAATGGGAAAAGATAGTTGCAAATGACATATCAGATAAAGGGTTAATATCCAGAATCTATAAGGAACTCACCAAACTACACGCCCGAAAAACAAACAACCCAGTGAAGAAATGGGCAGAAGATATGAACAGACTCTTCTCCAAAGAGGACATCCAGATGGCCAACAGACACATGAAACGATGCTCAGCATCCCTCCTAATCAGGGAAATACAAATCAAAACCACACTGAGATACCACCTCACACCAGTCAGAGTGGCTAAAATGAGCAAATCAGAGAACTCTAGATGCTGGTGAGGATGTGGAGAAACGGGCACCCTCTTACACTGTTGGTGGGAATGTAAACTGGTGCAGCCCCTCTGGAAAACAGTGTGGAGGTTCCTCAGGAAACTAACAATAGAACTCCCCTATGACCCAGCAATAGCACTGCTAGGAATTTACCCAAGGGATACAGAAATGCTGAGGCATAGGAGCACGTGTACCCCAATGTTCATAGCAGCACTCTCCACAATAGCTAAAACATGGAAAGAGCCTAAGTGTCCATCAACAGATGAATGGATCAAGAAGATGTGGTTTATCTATACCATGGAATACTACATGGCAATGAGAAACAATGACATCTGGCCATGTGTAGCAACGTGGATGGACCTTGAGGGTGTTATGCTGAGTGAAATAAGTCAGGCAGAGAAGGACAAATATCATATGTTTGCACGTATAGGAGGATTAGGAGGAACTTGACGGAGGAACAAGGGGGAGAATAAGGGGGGAAATGGTGGGGGAAAGGGAGAGAGGCAAACCATGAGAGACTCTTGAATGCTGACAAAAACTGAGGACTGATGGATGTGGGGGGGAGGAGGGATGGGCATGGAGGAGGGCACTTGTGGGGATGAGCACTGAGTGTTATGTGGAAACTAATTTGACAATAAACTATTTGTAAAAGTAATAATAATAATATAAAAAAAAGAAGAAGAAGAAAAGGAATTTGGGGGAGCCTGGGTGGCTCAGTTGGTTAAGTTCCAACTTCAGCTCAGGTCATGATCTCATGGTTTGTGAGTTCTAGCCCCACATCAGGCTCTGTGCTGACAGCTCAGAGCCTGGAGCTGGCTTCGGATTTTGTGTCTCCCTCTCTCTCTGCCCCTGCCCCGCTCACCCTTTGTCTCTCTCTCCTTCAAAAACAAATAAACATTTAAAAAATATTTTAAAAAAGAAGAAAAGGAATTTTAAAGATTATATTGAGGCTTTTGTAAGGAAGACTTGTGCCTGATCCTCTGGCCTCTTTATCCCAAGAAAAGTCGAGAAAAATAATCATCATGAATGTTTGATCAAAATAATAAGTTACTGATCTTTTCCATTTGAGAAGCTGCCTATGATAATGGTAATGGCTGTAGTGTTTCTCCAGATTTATCTCCATGAAAAGAGAATGAAAAATCCTTTGTTGATTAGAGATGACAGCAAGGATGCCGTCATCCTTTAAAAAGATGTAAACTTTTTACCTGTATTCAAGCCTCTACTGAATTGTAGCTAAATCCTTCAATCTGTTTTGGTTAATATGACTGTAATTGGCAGGAGCACCTGTTGATCTATTAGGTCACAGGGAGCTTGCCACTAATATGGCTAAATTATAATAAGTGCAAGTGCTTCAGGAGTGAGATCTGATTACAGCATCATGGTCTATGCTGATTAAACAATAGTAGTCAACAAAGGAGGATCCAAACAAGGGTTTGGCCTTATATCATTTTATTTTTCCAGTTTCCATGTCCTTGACTGCAGGTAACAGAAGCATATTCTCACATCAGTACTTCTGTCTCAGGTGTTGTAGTATAACAATGTGTCCTTCCTCTCAAGATTTTGGTGAAATGAAGGCTGATGTAGCATGCCTTGATAAGAACTTTCTGAAGCTGATTTCAGGAGACATAAGGCAGAGACCTGTGAATAAGCCAAAACATCACTCAGAATAGTTTCACTTGAATCCTCAGAGTTTTATTCCAGCCCTCTTCCTAAAGGTATATCCTGGACTCCCAAGTCTATCCCATGTTACGCTGAGCTGCTGTTATCCAATACATGTTCCCCAGAGAGGGCACAGTAGAGGTCAAGGTCAGTCACCACTGGCACTGCCAAGTTACCCAGTGATCCAGAGGCATGTCAGGGTGTGTGTGAACATTTTTGAGCTTATTTCCCCACGTCCATAAGATTTGTAGGAGGGAAAGGAAAAAGAAAGTCTATCAATTGAAAGATGTCCAGGATGATGCAAATCAGGGAGAGATACAAGATCGTTGTCTTCCTTTTTCTGTGGAAAAAGCAGCCTGGGTATTTCTGGGAACCATAGTATTTACAAAGGCCTAGAAAATTAATCTGTGCCTGTTATATATATATATGTGTGTTATATTAATCTATATAATAATCTGTGCCTGTTATATACATATATATACACATATGTGTGTGTGTGTGTGACTTTATGTCTATCTATATATGTGTAAAGATTTCATGAGAGACTCTATATAAGATTTTCTACATGTGTGAGGGATGATCATTGTGTTTTCCTAAAACGTATTTAGCGCTTTTTTTTAAAGACTTATATGAGGTTAAGGCTACATTTTCTCTCTCACTCCCTTAAAAAATAATTTGTATATATCTGAACAAATGGCTACTGATTTGTGACTTTACTTTTAAGGTTATTTTCATCTCAGTGTGGCCAGATTCTAAGACCTGGCCAAATGGATGTAAGAAAAATTACTGTGAACCCCTGTTGAATAGCACACTTAAAATACACATGTCTGTGCTTCTTTTTTCTTTTCCTGGGGGCTAGAATGAATGGACAGGGATGGAACTAAAACCGCGTGCATGGATACAGACCCGAAATTCACCAGACAAGAGAACAAGGCTGTTCTATCATTTCGGATGTTTTAAAGATATTTTCTTCTCATAAACTCAAAGGCCTGCACTGCAAAAACTTGAAACTATGTGGCTTCTAAACAATCCCCAGAGCCCATGCACCATCACAATGGGAGATGCCAAAACCAAGCAAAGCCCAAAGAGGACAAACTTCCCAATACCCAGAGGAATAAAAGGCTAAATAAATGAACAGAGGAGAAAGCCATTGATTGGGCTTCTTAACTCCTGCCTATGTGAGTCATAATTCCTATAGTGAGTAACATTAAGGTTATCAATGACTTATTTTTCAAAGCGGGGATTTGTATGATTTTTAATCCTCCTAATCAGCTGTTATTTGGCTCTGAGTGGAAGCGAGGGCAGGTAACCAGACCTGTACTTCGTGGCTTCTTAAATAACAAGGAAGCAGTTCCAGAACGATAGGGGGAAATGGCAAATTACTCAGAAATTCTGTACTTTGAGCCAACTATAACAAATGCAGGAGAGTTTGGATTTTCCACCTTGATGAGTGGGGTAGTGCATTAAGTTTGGGGGAGGGAAGTTGAACAGGGTATTCGGGTGGTCAGTGAACAGACTGATAGGAAATACTGGCTGTCTATCAATTTTCTATGTTATCTGCATCCTCAAATAGCAGAACTCGTAGGGTTTAAACTGAACAAACAACCGCCCGGCTGGTGGCTAAATTATGCAACAGACTTTGCGATTCAGTGTGGCCGTAAGACAAAGATCTGGGCATACAATGCTGACATAAAAGAAGGAGCCAGAGGCGCAACTTCTACGGGGAAGGAGAAGCCACACAATGAAGAAGCTAAAGCTATATCTCCAGGTGTGGACTGCCGACTTCCGAGCTGTTTCAGGAAAGGAAAACAAAATTACAACTTCCAAGTACTTTGGATCTGAGTTTTGGCAGCACAATATCAAGACAGTTTAACTTACCCCTTGGTGGGGCGATGTTACTCATGCTTTGAGCTTTTCAAGTGGAAGACTTATTTTTGTATCTTTGCCATGCCACATGGTGCAGCACACAAGTAGATAGTCTGTGTGTGTTGCATACACGAATCAATGAACCAGTAAACTAACAAAAAAAATGGAACAGCTCTGTGTCGACTGGTTGAAAGTTTCTGATTGTCTGAGGCATTAATCAGTGTGCTGGAAAGTATGGTCAGCATATAGAGCAGTTCTCATGGGACCCCTGAGTGGCTCAGCTGGTTAAGTGTCCACCTCTTAATCTAGGCTCAGGTCATGATCTCACAGTTCATAGTTTTGAGCCCCACGTTGGGCTCTGCACTGACAGCACGGAGCCTGCTTGGGATTCTCTATCTCTGTCCCTACCCTGTTCTCTCTCTCTCTTTCTCTCTCTCAAAATAAATAAGTAAACCTAAAAAAAAAAAAACTAAAAGGCCTGCCTTGGTTTGGTGGCTCAGTTGGTTAAGGAACTGCCTTTGGCTCAGGTTATGATCTCATGGCTCGGGAGTTCGAGCCCAGCATTGGCCTCTGTGCTGACAGCTCAGAGCCTGAAGGCCTACTTCCAAATCTGTGTCTCTGCCTCTCTCTGCCCCCCACTCATGATCTCTCTCTCCCTCTCTCTCAAAGATAAATAAACATTAACAAAAATTTTTAAAAGAGTGGTTCTCAGAAATTCTACGCCACCCGTTTGATCTTTGTTCCTCGCAAAAATTATGCAAATAATCATAGGCCACATCACTAAATAAAACAATCATCGCACCGTCATTCTCTCAAGAACTGCTACTTACCCAGTCAATTCTCTTGCCATCCACATTGTAGGTGAGCATGGACAGAGCAAGTGTAATTAAAAATTGCAGACAGTTTAGTATCATCAGTATAACCACAAGACCCTGTTAAAGAGAATAAAATTCCATTGGGTTGGATTTTACTCCCATTGCTGTATGAAAACCTGTATGGGGAGCACCTTAGTATTTTAGGAAATAATGGTGGTTGGGTGGCTCAGTCAGTTAAGCATCTGACTTTGGCTTAGGTCATGATCTCACAGTTCGTGGGTTGGAGCCCTGCATGGGGCTCTGTTATGACAGCTCAGAGCCTGGAGCCTGCTTTGGATCCTGTGTCTCCCTCTCTCTCTTCCCCTCTCTCACTCAGGCTCTGTCTTTCTCTCTCAAAAATAAATAAACATTTTTTTAAAAATTTAAAAAATAAAAATAAAATCTATTTTGACATTACTTTGCACACATCAACTTTCTTTTCATGTTTTGTCTTTTGTTCCTTCTTTTACTTTGAACAGACCTGTCTCTTTATATTTATAGTGTATTTCCAACAGGGTCATTGAGTTTGATCTTTTAAAAAATTTTTAATCCAATCTGCCCTTCTCTGGCTTTTAATTAGGCCATTTATGTTACTGTGATCATTTATTTATTTATTTATATATTTTTTTTCTTTTTTGATCTTTATTTTTGAGAGAGAGACAGACTGAAAGTGGGGAAGGGGCAGAGAGAGAGGGAGACACAGAATCTGAAGCAGGCTCCAGGCTCTGAGCTGTCAGCACAGAGCCCGATGCAGAGCTAAACCCCATGAACTGTGGGATCATGATCCCAGCTGAAGTCTGCCGCTTAACCGACTAAGCCACCCAGGCACCCTTACTGTGATCATTTATACGGTTAGTCTTAAGCCTTTCACCTTATAATTTGTTTTATATTTGTCCTGTCTATTTTTCTTTCCCTTTCTCCATTTACTGCCTCCTTTTGGATTTATTTCATATTTTTGTGATCTCATGTTATCTCCTATTTTTGCTTATTAGATATAACTGTTGTGCTATTAACAAGGTTGCTTTTGGACTTAAACAATCCTAATCCATATTCAATTGATCTTATAATACTTTATCTGTAATGTAAGAACCCTATAGTAGTATGTTTTTATGTCTACCCTCTTGGACTTGATGGTTTTGTTATTTTACACATGATTTATACATATTTTTATTTTTTATTTTGTTTATAGTTTACATATTTTTAAGTCCCCCAAGTACCTTGCTATCATTTTTGTTTTAAGAATCAATTAGCTTTTAAAGATATTTAAATAATACAACATTCTTATATATTTACCCAAATTGTCACCATTTCTGGTGTTTGTGCCTTGTGTAGATGCTCATTTCCACCTAGAAGCATTTTCCTTCTTCCTAAAGAACTTAACACTGTTTTTTGTACCATAAGGCTTCTGGTGATAAATTACTTTTACCTTTTTATGTATAAAAACATGCTTATTTTGTCTTCATTTTGAAAGGTATTTTCACTGAACATGAAATTCTAGAGTGACAAATTTTTTCTCTTTATATTTCAAAGTTTTGCTTCCCTGTATTTTCATTCATGCTGTTTCTGATGTGAAATCTGCCATTATTCTCTGTATGTCGTGTGGTTTTTTAATTCCTGCCACTTTGGCTGCTTTTAAGATTTTTTTAAAAATCTTACCTGTACCTGGGTTTCTCAGTTGGTTAAGTGTCCAACTTTGGCTCAGGTCATGATCGTACGGTTTGTGAGTTCGAGCCCTGAGTTGGGCTCTGTGCTGACAGCTCACAGCCTGGAGCCTGCTTCGACTCTGTGTCTCCCTCTCTCTCTGCCCCTCCCTCACTTGCATTCTCTTTCTCAAAAATAAATAAACGTTAAAAATTTTTTTAAAAGATTTTCTTTCAATCATTGCTTTTGAGAAATTTCACTATAATGTGCCCTGATATAGTTGTTTTTTTGTTTTTTTATGCTTCATTCATCTTCTTGGATTCTTTGAGAATACAAGTTTTACAAAATTTTGGGAAAAATTTACCTGGTTAATACAAATATTTTTTTCTGTCCCACAATTTTCTTTCTGTGGAGACTCTAGTTACATGTCTCTTCAATAACTTGAAGTAATTTCATTGGTCATTGATGTTCCTTTAATATTTTCACATTTATTTTGTGCCTCTATTTTTTACTGTGGGTAGTTTTTAATACTATTTTCTCAAGTTCATTAATATTTTATTTTCCAGAATGTTCAATTCTGTAATTAATCCTATCAGCCAGCTTTTCTTCTCAAACATGGTAGTTTTCTCCCCTAGAAGTTTGAGGTGGGACTTTGAAAAATGTCTGCGTGTAGCTTTTGAAAGGATGGAACACAGAACAGAGTAACTCTTAAGGTCAAGAGTAACTCTTAAGGTCATTGTCTGCTTCTTCTGACATCTGTGTCTTTTCTGAGCCTGTTTTAATTGGTTTACCTTGTTATGGAACATATTATTTTGCTTCTTTGTATGTCTGGCCATTTTGTATTATGTGTGAGACATTGTAATGTTCTTTTGTTAGATATGAGATATTTTTACAGACTGGCAGATAGAAATAGACTCCTTACTTGACCTTAGGTGAATGCAGGGTACTCTTCCATCTAATCATGTGGGTGACCCTTTCTCTGCTCTCAGGTATTCTTGCATAGGTATGCACTGATATAAGGACTGTAATTAATATTCAAGGGGACCTAATGTATAAACCTGGAATGATCTCTGTTCCAGATCTCTCTTCTCAAGTGCTCTCTCTTGCAAACGCCAGATGCCTCAGTTTCCCCTGACTCTCAGCTCCCTGCTCTTCTCAAATCAGAGAATTTTCCTGGTTCCATCTAGATTCTCCAACCCTATACTGTGGCCTGGAAATGCTTGCAAGTAGGTATGTACAAGTAGTCAATAAGCTTGCTTTGTTTGTATCATTGTTAGGGATTGAGTTCTTTGTCACCATCAATGTCCAGTGTCTTAAAAATCATCGTTTCATATATTCTCTTGAATTTGGTGGTGGTGGTGTTTCACGTGGAAGGAGGAACCCAGTCCCTGTCACTTCAACTTGTCCAGAAGCAATAATCCTTCAATCTTCTTCCTTTTGTTAAAAAAAAAATTAAAAAGTCCCCTAGCATAATACATTTCTCTCTTCCTTAAACATCCAATCTCCCTTTCTTCCACATGGCCTTATAGAAGAGTGTTTGCTCACAGGTACTGGTAATGCAGATAAAATATAAACCCTTAAGGTCATTTATATTATTATTGCTTTTACTTATATAAGGAATGTATACTTACTATAGAAAATCTGTAGAATAATTAATATAAAGCAGACAATAGAAATCACCCCAATCACAGACCAAGAAGGAAATAATGTTGGTACATTTGTATGCAATTTTTCATGAAGGTATCAAATTGGTATAAAGGAATTTTGGGCTCCCTGCCCTTGCAATGTCCATACTGAATGCAAATATTTTGCCTCTTGTTAAAAGGACATCAAATTTAGCTAGAAATTATGAATACATTCAAATGCAGAAACTTTTTTTTTTTTAGGCTTGTGCGTATGATATCTTATCTCCTGACCCTGGGGCTCATAAGTAGTCAGGCTTTCCAGCATTCAGAAGAAAAATACTTACAATTACAACTGATGTGATACCAGAACATAAATTTTCCATCTCACAACTCATGAAGATGATTTTTACTATGTTGTGTGAAAGAATCAGAAATCCAGTACTCGAAACAACCGCGCTGAGAATGTTCGCTCTCAGATTTCTTCTCAGCTGAAAAAAAAAAAAAGTTCATTCACTGAAAATATTCTGGACCCTTAACTTGTGTATTCTTATAGGCTCCATAAACCTTTCCCCAGAGAGAGATTCACAAAGAATTCTTAATACCCCTTCTTGCCAGTTAAATTAAATGGAAACCTGCAAGTGAGCAAAGGAAAGCTGGAGGCAATGGACAGCTGAATATAATATCCCACAGGAAAATATCATCAGTTGGGAGCTTTTATTCTCTCCCTTCCCTGCTATGGATGAGCCCAAATAAATGTCTACCCCATTCAAGCCTAAAGGCATTCATTTCTCTTTATGAACATTTTTCATGACCACAAAGTCTATCTCAAATTTTACTCATGCAGATTTGTGTTCTGAACACTCAAAGGAATAGATCTTGTCCAAACCAGAGAGGGCTTCTGATTGTATCCAGATCTACAGGGTGATCAGATGAATTCGTGGAAAGAAAAGACATTTGTACTTGTCCTCGAATGTATGAAAAAACATGGGATCTGGCTGAGTGGGCTTTCTATAGGATATCCGAGTGTGACATGGTCACATGCTACCTGTACATGAAATATGAATTAACTGATACATTACCAGAGCTTTGGTTTGTTTCTTTGCCGACACAACTGTCATAGATCCAGAAATGATAAACTGCTCATGACAGAGAAATGAACTTATTAGTACTTTTTCACATTAACTGTCCATGTCTAAAGGATCAACTTTACCCTTAATATTTTTTTTTCCTCTGAAAATCCCTTCAAAACTTTGAGTGGGGCAGATTATTGAACTGTATACAGTCATGACTAAATTTTCATGGCTGTCTTCACATCCTTATGAAAATAATGGACAGCATTTAAAGGTGAACATCGTTATCTAAAGTAGAGGGGATGTGGGGTGCCTGGGTGGCTCAGTTGGTTAAGTGTCCAACTTCAGCTCAGGTTATGATCTCATGGTTTGTGGGTTTGAGCCTCATGTGGGGCTCTGTGTTGACAGCTCAGAGCCTGGAGCCTGTTTCAGATTCTGTCTCTCCTTCTCTCTCTGCCCCTCCGCCAGCTTGCGCTCTGTCTCTCTCACTCTCAAAAATGAATACATGTTAAAAAACATTTTTCTTAAAATAGAAGGAGTGAAATAAAAGGAATCCTGTGAATGCTTTAATAGAAGGTAGAAAAAATTTAAAAAGAGAGCTAAATTTATCTTGAGTTTCAGAGAAGGGACTATATGCCCTCATATCACATGATACTCATCTCGATAACGTTGGCCAGGAAAAAAGAAACTTTAAAAGGAATAATTATTCACCACATGACTGTCATCTTCAACACTTTGGTATTCCATGCATATTGGAAGATAACTCTTTGGATGGACCAGGAATTATCTTTAGCTAATAACCCAACCCAATACAGTCTCCTAAAGCAAATGAGCAGGATTTTACTGTGGGGCTTTATGCTACCTAGACTGTAATGAATAATCACCAACACATAGGCCTTATGGCTCCTATCACAAGGTCTAGAATGGCTGAGATTAAATACTGAATCCTAGATTAATATGTTTGAAAACGCTTGAGACTTTGCGTCTAATGCACAAGGTGATGGATGATTGAATCAAGAGTTAAGGGACTATTAGTTATTTTAGGTATAAGTCAGATGTACTCACAGACAAAGCTGCCCATATTGGGAAGCCTATCTGAAAGGAGAGGAAACTGATTGGGGGTATTATGTAATGGAGAACTGTAATTCCAATTATCCCATAGAAGATGAATTTCACACCAATCATTATCTGAGCCACCTGGATAAAAGACAGAATAGAATAAAATACAGTGAACATTCCAAGAGAGAAGATTTCTTTGTTCAGACACAGGTCACCCATGGATTGAACTTTCAGACTTCACTAAGAAGAGCTCCTAAGTAGAGCTGGGCACGGTGGTATGTGCTCCCTCTACTGGCAACAGCTAAAATTACATCACTGTGACAGCTTCCCTTTCTCTTTCCTGGAGTCGCCCCCACAAGCGGACACACTGGTGTCCTTCAAGGCCTCCTCCGTGGGAACCTTCCCAGCACTCTACCACCTCCCAAGCTACCCAGCCCCCCCCCCCCAAGATTAAACAAAAAAACTTCTAGTCTCTCTTCACTAAAACTCCCCCCTGGCCAAGGCTCACTTACCCCCAGTTGTTTGAGATTTTCCTTCAGGAATCTTTGCAGCTTGTTTGGTGTGTGTCCTAAGGTGTGGGATGTTACAGCCTTCCCTAACTGGATACCGTGGCTTTGATTTGAGGGAATATCCGCAGCTATCCCACTGGAACCCACAATCTCTCTCATTCTGTAAAGAAACCATCTGTTAACAGCATCAGATTTGCTATTCACTAGTCGCTCTTCACAATACTCTGTGCTCTTCTATGAGAAGTATCAGTAGGAAAGTAGACACTAGCATTTCCGTTTCTGTAGACTTTGTAGCTCGTAAGTCAAAGGAGTCTTAGGCCAAGTCATGTTTGTCTACGATTGCAAGTCCCAATACTGTGTCCACACTAGGTCTCTACTAGAAAATGATGGAGGTTTACAAAAGTCACTTAGCAGGTGTCTGGAAAATTTTCTAGGCTATAGAAATATGTCACTCTGTGTCTGCATTTCAAAAAGAGTTCTATGTGGGTTAAGTGGCAAGATGGCCCAGAAGGAAGGACTTCATACTGTAACATGTACAGTGCTTCCTCGTTTTTTTCACGACCAAGGAATATCCCATTGTAAGAATATATTATGTTTTTTTGTCCATCAGTTGATGGGCATTTTGGTTGTTTCCACCTCTTGTCTATTATGAAAAATGCTGCTATAGACAATGATGCTCAAAGTTTTGTGTGCGCCTAGGTTTTTAATTCTCTTGGGTGTAGACCTGGAGTAGAATGGCTGTGTCATCTGATAATTCTGTGTTTCACCATTTGAGGAACTGCCAAACTGATTTCCAGAGCGGATCAACCATTTCCCATTCCTACCAGCAGTATGTAATAGTCCCAATTTCTCCACATCCTTGCCAACACTTGTTATTGATTGACCTATTGGTTATCACCATTCTAGTGAAGATAAAGTGGTATCTCATTCTGGCTTTGATTTGCATTTCCCGGTAACCAATGATTTTGAGCATCTTTTCATGTGTTAATGGCATTCATATATCTTCCATGGAGAAATGTCTATTCCAATCCTTTGCACACTTAAAAATTGTGTCATTTATCTTTTTAGTATTGAGTTATAAGAGTTCCTTATTTTTTCTACGTACAAGTCCCTTATCCCATATATGATTTGCAAATATTTTTTCTCATTCTGTGGGTGACTTTTCAGTTTCTTGACGATCTCCTCTGAATACCAGTTTTAATTGTGATGAAGTAAACTTGCTCTATTTTTCTTCTGTTTCTCATATTTTTGGTCTCATCTCTAAGAACCCATTGTTAAACCCAAGGTCATGAAACTCTAATCCTATTTTTTTTCTGAGAGTCGTGTAATTCTAGCTTTTAAATTTAGATCTTTAATCCATTTTGGATTAATTTTTGTTTACGGTATAAGCGAAGGGTCAAACTTCATCATTTTGTACACTGCTCTCCAACAATACCATTTGCTGGAAAGACCGTTCTTCCCACACTGAATAGTTTGGGCACTCCTGTCACAGATCAGTTGACTATAAACAGGCACATGAACTTATTTCTGGCCTCTCAATTTTATTCCATCGATCTGTATGTCTATCCTTATGCCAGGACCACCCTGTCCTGATTGTTATTGCTTTGTATTATTGCTTTGAAACCGAAAGTGTGAGTCATCCACTTTGTTCTTTCACAAAAACATCGTGCTATTCTGGGTCCCTTGCAATTCCATATGAATTTTAGAATCAGTGTATCAAGTTTTTAAAAAGTAGTCCGCTGGGATTGTAAGAGGGAGAATACTGAATCCCTACAGATCACTTGGTGCTTATTGCCATTGTAACAATATTAAATATTCTAATCCATGAACACTGGGGTTCTTTTCATTGAACTACACCTGTTTATTTAATAATGTACACCTATTTATTTCATTTAACTACTTTTTATTATTTATTTCATTTACTACACCTGTTTATTTATTTAATAAAATACACCTATTTATTTCATTTAACTACTACTATTTATTTGAATAACGTTTTCGTAGTGTCTAATGTCATGCTTCTTTCATTAAATGTATTCCTAAGTATTTTATTCTTTTGGATGTTTGTAAATAGTGTTGTCTTACTAATTTCATATTCAGCTTGTTCATTGCAAGTGTATAGAATTACAGTGATTTTTGTATATTGATCTTGTATCCTGCACCTTCCTGAACTAGTTTATTCGTTCTAATAGATTTTTAGTGGATTTCTTAGGATTCCCTATATACACAATGATGTTATCTGCCAATAGAGGCCATTTTGCTTCTTCTTTTCTCATTTGAATGCCTCTCATTTTATTTCATTTTCTAATTGCAGAGCTAGAACTTCCAATATCATGCTGATAACAGTAGTGGTGGTAACAGGCAAGCTCATCTTATTTCTACTCTTGGCAAAGAAGGTTCCAATCTTTCACCATTAAGTATTAGGTTAGCTGTGGGATTTTCATAGATGTGTTTATTGGATTAATAAAGCTCCCTCTTATTCCTAGTTGTTGAGTGCTTTTGTAATGAAAAGCATTTAGATTTTGTCAAATGCTCTTTCTGCATCTATTGAGATGATCGTGTGAAGTTTTTCCTATTGATGGTGCACTTTTCTATGTGACGGTGCAGTACATTAATTGATTTGCAGGCTTTAAATCTACCTCACATTCCTGGCATGCGTCCCACGTAGTTGTGGCACATCTTTCTTTTTTTTTCTCATTTTTTAACATTTATTCATTTCTGAGAGACAGAGAGACAGAGCACAAGCAGGGGAGGGGCAGAGAGAGAGGGAGACACAGAATCTGGAGCAGGCTCTAGGCTCTGAGCTGCCAGCATAGAGCCCCACACGGGGCTCAAAAGTGCAAACCATGAGATCATGACCTGAGCTCAAGTCAGATGCTCAACCAGCTGAGCCACCCAGATGCCCCTATCATTCTTTTATGTATTTCAGGATTTAGCTTGCTAGTGATTTGTTGAGGATTTTTGCATCTATATACGGAAGAGATATTAGTCTGCAGCTTTCTTATGGTGATGTGGTTTCTCATCTGGATAGCAAGGGATGGCTGGTCATATAGAATGAGTTTGTAAGTGTTCCCTCCTCTTTCAGTCTTTTGGAAGAGTTTATGAAAATTTGGTAGTAACTCTTCTTTAAATGCTTGGTAGAATTCACCCATGAGGCCATCTGAGCCTGGGATTTTCTCTGTGGGCAATTACTTATATTAAAAAAATTTTTTTAATGTTTTATTTATTTTTGAGAGAGAGAGAGAGAGACAGCATGAGCAAGGGAGGGTCAGAGAGAGAGGGAGACACAGAATCTGAAGACAAGCTCCAGGCTCTGAGCTAGCTGTCAGCACAGAGCCTGATGTGAGGCTTAAACCCATGAATCATGAGATCATGACCTGGGCTGAAGTTGGACGCTTAACTGACTGAGCCACCCAGGTACATCTGTAATTACTTATATTAATAAGACAATCTCTTTACTCCTTAGGGGTCTATTCATATTGCTTTTTCTTGAGTCTTTTCAGTAGTTTGTGTCTTTTAGAAACTCATCCAGACTTAGAAATCATTCTAAGATTTCTTAGAAGCTAAGAAATCTAATTCGTGGAGAGGGCAAGATGGCGGAGAAGTAAGGAGCTCCGTACTTGCACTCGCGCCCATACATCACACAGAAAAGATCTGAAGACATTGGAAACCTTACAAAACCTGAGAGATTGGGAGAAAAAAGACGCAGAATCCACTGAGAGAGCCTT